>NC_090824.1:73639666-73959333 GCF_028021215.1 Eschrichtius robustus
CTCCCTCTGAGAGCTGAAAGCAGTGGGGTGAGCCCAGTGGCTTCGGCTGGATTTGAGTCAATGCACTTTTTTTTTCCCCAAGGAGTGGGCTTTTCTTTGGGGGCGGGAAAGGAGTAGACAGGGTTGGAGGGATAGATTTCAGAACTCAGTATGGAACGGCAATTTGTATGACAGATCAAATTCAAATCCTGATTCTGCCGCTTCCTAGTGTCAAAACTTGGGAAGTTATTCAGCCTATCAAAACCTCAGTTTCTTCATCTGTAAAAAGGGAACAGTAATACAACTACCTCCTAGGGCTGCTGAAAGGAGTAAAAGCGAATAATGTATGTAAAGTGCTACATAGATACTTGACACTAGTGAAGACTCAAAAAGGTTAAAAGTTATTATTACTGAAAATAGTTCTGAAGAACTCTGTGAGGGTCGGGGAGAGTGAGGTGGGACACTGGAGATAAGACCCCATCGTGACAGGCCCCGTCAGCATAATGCCTATACCCATTCAAGAGAAACTGGCTAGCTTTTCAATTCCTAACCAGTAGGCATGGCTTGGAGGGAAGCTGAGAGAGATGACAGTGACATGGTAGGAGCAAAGCAGGAACAAATAGGAAAAGGACAGCCCCTAGTGAGGGTCCCCCAACAACTAAGGAACACCGTGAGCTAGAGCCATTAGAAGGGATGGCAAAGCACCGGGAAGGAGAGTTGGGATATCAATCAGCATCTAGGGTCAACCGTTGGGTGCCGGGCAGCTGAACGGGGAAGGGGCACGGGATAAGCTCTGCCCCTTCCCTCCTACTTCTTGCCACTGGGCAGGCACTGGAGACTCTGATGCTGAGTGGAGTGCTGACACTGGTGCTGGAGGAGGATGGGACCACAGTGGACAGCGAGGACTTCTTCCAGCTGTTGGAGGATGACACATGCCTGATGGTGCTGGAGTTGGGACAGAGCTGGAGCCCCAGCAGGGTGAGAGGCCCACACTGGGGCTGCTTAGGCCACTGACCCTTTCTGTCTCTCCCGAGCCTCTTCTGCTGCCTAACCCTGATCTTGGGGGCAGAGGCGATGGGAGAGGTGAGGAGCTGTCGATGACTCCTTATAGCGGACCAACAGTCCAGGCAAGGGTGGGTCTGTCCCAGTGCTGACGGGGATTAGTGGTGGGTGTCAGTATGTGAGGGTCCATTGCACCGATGGGGGGGCCCTACAGGGTGGGGTGCTGCCGTATGGCCTGGGCCGGGAGAAGCCCAAGCACAGCAAGGACATCGCCCGCATCACCTTCGATGTGTACAAGCAAAACCCTCGAGACCTCTTTGGCAGCCTGAACATCAAAGCCACGTTCTACGGGCTCTACTCCATGAGCTGTGACATTCAAGGACTCGGCCCAAAGAAAATACTCAGGTCAGAGACCAACATGTCACAGTTCCCCATCCCTACAGCTGCACTCCCCTACCCTGTTAGCTCCCCTGTGGAAAACCCCCAGACCCCAGCCTGTGGCCTCCTCCCAGGTTCCCCCACCCCGTGACTTCCTCTTGTCTCTGCCCTTCAGGGAGCTCCTCCGATGGGCCTCCGCACTGCTGCAAGGCCTGGGCCACATGCTGCTGGGAATTTCCTCCACCCTTCGTCATGCAGTGGAAGGGACTGAGCGGTGGCAGCGGCAGGGTCGCCTCCAACCCTACTGAGAAGGGGCTCTGAGCTTCTGCCCCTAGACTCATTCCAAGAGACAGACTGTAAGGACTGTGACAGCGTCAAGTTTGGGGCCTACACACAGTGCAGGCTCACTAACTCGCTTGTTTTCCCCAGTCTTCTGATCCCATAGTGACAGGCCCATCAGCCTAACGCCTTCCACCCCAGCCTATACCCATTGCTGAAGAACACTATCCATTCCTAGCCATCTTTCCAGCCTCCCACTTACCCTGAAAGGCCACAGCCTGTCCACAGGCATCTGGATCCCACCCTGATTGCTGCTACATCTAGAGGTCCTTACCACTCCCCTCCTGTCCCTAAGCTCCCCAGTGCCCTGAAGAGAGCCCTCTCTAACTTCACCTTGAGATCTCTATTTCTTTGTACCCTTCCCCCCCAAAATAACAAAGGTGTTTCCAGTAAAAATATAAAAATGTTTATCAATAAGACTTTTGACTCCAATTTAAACTAGGAACAGGACAGGATAGATACTCCGTTTCCCCCTGCCCCATCAACACCCAGTCCCAGATCCAAAGGCCTTAGTCTTCAAGTATTGAGTTCAAGGCCCGCCTCCGCTTGGCCACCGCCCCCTGCTGCTGTTCCCAAGCCTCTCGCCGCTTCAGGAAGGTAGTCAGGGCCACGTTTCGAGCTACATGGTGGCCAAAAGGGTCCCTTATCAGCTCCTGGTTCCGCGCCCCTGCAAAGGGAACCATTCATGTTCAGTATCACCATGCAGTCACCCACCCATCCTTGAAGAGACTCTACTTGGGGTGAAGGTCCCTCCATTTTTTTGGAACCCTGGGTCTGCCTCAGGATAGAGTTAACACCCCACTGTCCAAAGAAGAGAAGTCAGGAGGAGGGGTGGGAGCACAGGGCTGCACCGTCCACAGAGTGGCCGGGGAGAGCAGACTGCCAAGAACCCATGGCCAAGACCACCCTTTGGAACTGAAGTCTCTGCTTAATTTAGGTCCATTCCCAGCCACCCAGCTCTTTAGAGTGAGGAAAGGGAACATTTGGAAAGGTCCAAGATCGGTGCTGGTACTCACCCAGCTCAGCAGCAATTTCCTTCCGGGCCCCCAAGGCTGCCCCACTCCAGATGGCATCAAGCACACGGCTGCCGTGGCGACTACAGGCCAGAGCCACATATTGTCCCTGCATTGAGACAAGCAAGGTAGGGCCCTCTAGGGCAATCCACAGAAGTGTGTTGGGTGGGGGTGGGCGTGAGGGCTGAAGTTAAGAGGCTGAGGTGAAGCAGTCTAGGAACTACATATCCTCTCTGGGACTCCAAAGGACAGTCCTGGGGGAAGCTCACATTCTCTAAATGGAGGATGGCAGAGGAATCAAAGCAGAAGCCAGAAATCTAACCTTTAGGGTCTTCAGCACCCGGCGGCGCTGCTTGCGTGTCACAGAGGGGCTGGTCAGGACAGCATCAAGCACATGGGAACCAGCAGGGCTTTGGGCCAGAGTCAGAAGCTGTGGTCCTGTCAAGGCGCCCAAACTTCGAAGTATAAGACCAGGACTGGAGAAGTGCAGCAGATGCTGGAGCAGTAGAGACCCAAGGACTGTCACTTCCCCCAGGTCCCTGGCGGTGGCCATTTCTACCTGGAAGGACAGAGACAGGGAATTAGGAGGCAGCCACCAAACTGCCACCTTCACTTGGATGAAGCCAGAGATCTCACCACCCTCACCTCAGTGGTGAGGGGCTTCCTAAGCCCTGGGAGGCCTGGTCCCCAGTTAGTCACAGGTTTGGCCTCTCCCCTACCTCACCTGGTGCTCCGCGGGCACTGCCCCCTCCTCCTCCGCCAGTCCATAGTACACCTCATAAGTCATCAAAGTGGCAAAGAGAGGCACACAGGCCACTTGCCGGGAAGAGGGCTCTGCACAGTGGAACGCCTAGAAGGGAAGACAAAACATGAAACTGAGAACTAACCTCAACTAATTCATCCCTAACCTCGACTTCCCAGACAGGGGAAAGCATTCAGGACAGATGAGAATGCCTAACTCCACAAGAACATAAGCTGCATGCGGACAGGATCTCATCTGCCTTGCTGTATCCACAGCCTCCATATATGTAGCAGGGACTGAATAAATATTTATTCCTTAAAACTTCTCTCTCTGTCCTGGGAGACAATTCTCATTCCAGGGCCATGAGATGGTTTTGGCTTCATTTCCCCCTGTATCTGTGAACTCCCTGGGCACTAGACCTCTTGGGTCCACAGATACAACGACTGAAGATTAGCTAAGTCCTAGCACGTGGAATTTGAACTGAGGGCATAAATGGGTTGCGGGTAACCACCACTCACCTCCAACAACAGCTGTAGGACCTGGGCTTGGTGGATCCCAACTCTGTGGCAGGCCCCGACCAGGGCAATGACTACCCCTGGGTGACCCTGAGCCAGCACAGCTTCCAGGGCAGGGCTTAGCTCCTCAAACACGGGGGACAGCTGAGGGGAAACATGGGTTAAAGAATCTGGCATTCTGGTAACAGTGGGCTGAGTTATTCAGAGAAATCTTCCTGCCAAAAACAACTGAACATGCTAGATAAAACATAAAAGCATTGCCAATAACAGGACTTTGGTTTGGACGGATAAGGAAGGTCCAGAACAAAGGGGCAGTCTTAGAGGTGCGGCCTCCCATGGGGAGGGGATTGTAAATGGCCATACTCTCAGGATAAGGAAGGACTAGAATTAAACCTCCCCTTCTACCCTAGATCTCAACCCATGAGATCCCAGGGAAGCATGCCTTGGCACTAAGCAGCAAAGGAAATGAGAAGCTACGACAGCAGCTCCAGTGCTCATATGGATTTGTAGCCAAGTACCCAGAGACTGAGCGAGCCACGGAAGCGCAGGCTGAGAACTTGAATTACGCCAGTCCCCTGCAGGCACTGGCACCTGAGAGAAGCCAAAGCAAATCCTTTCTGGGAAGAAGGCACCTTCACCCTAAGCTCTGGGAAGCCTCCAGGAATAACTTCTCAAGGGGAACGGCCAGCACACTGTTGAAAATACAGAAGCAGGCATACAATAAAGCAAGTCCCAATGAACAAGAACTAACAGACAGAGACTCAGCCAAGTTCCTGACTCACCAGCTCAGGAGTGGTGACAGCATCCAGGAAACGCTGCAAAGGGAAGTTAGCAATAGGATGTGCAGCCAGGGTCTGCAGCTGTCCTTGGAAGTGATCCTCAAAGAGGCTCTGGAGCTCTGGGGGCTCCGACACCAGCAGCACCTGCTCCAGGAGTCTGGAGCTCGTCTGATCGCGCAGAAATAGCAGTAGGGGACTGGGGACGAGGAGAGGGTGATCAGATAGTCTTCACTTCACTTCATCCAAGATAACCACATCACTGGACTTACCATGGTGATCATTTTGAAGTGTACTGAAATAGCAAATCATCACGTTGTGTGACAGGAACTAATACAGTGTTGTAGGTCAATTATACTTCAAAAACAAACAAACTTACAGGAAAAGAGATCAGATTTGTGTTTACCAGAGGCAGGGGCCCTGGCGGGAGGGGGAATTGGCGCAAGGCGGTCAAAGGTACAAACTTCCAGTTATAAGATAAATACTAAGGATGTAATGTATAACAAGATAAATATAACTAACACTATCGTATGTTTTACATGCAAGTTGTTAAGAGTTCCCATCACAAGGAAAAAAAAATTTTTTCCTACTTCTTTAATTTTGTATGTAAATGAGATGATGGATGTTCACTAAACTTACTGTGGTCATTGTTTTGTGAGGTAAGTCAGTCAAATCATGCTGCACACCTTAAACTTACACAGTGCTGTATGTCAATTATATCTCAGTGAAACTGGACAAAAAAATAACACGGCTATATACATATATATCTCATATATATATCTCATGTATATATCTGATATATATATTTCATATATATACATATGTACACACATACATACACAGAATGAAAACCTTTGTCTTTTAAAACAAACAAACAAAATACCTACATCATGTCATTCATTTCACACAGCCCACCACCTTGGTCAATCCTGAGGCCCTGTCCATACCTGCCATCTGCTGAGGAATTGCGGCTACTCAGGTAGCCCATCACAGCATTGCAGAGGTGGGCACAAAACTGGGGTAGCTTGCGATGTAAGATCTGTAAGGCCACTTGAAGGCAGAAGCTGGAGATCTTGTCAGTGATAAACACTGTGGGGGAGGGCAGAAATAATAAAAGTGGCTTTCCCAAAATCCAGACAACCTGTAAAACCTCAGACCTCAGGCAACAAGGTTCAAGGGACTATGGACACAAATGGTCTACATAGGGCCTTTACAACATCAAACCAGGTAAGATTTGAAAAAAAGAGGGATAAGACTGATCAAAATAAGAGCCTTGGGCTTCCCTGGTGGCACAGTGGTTGAGAATCTGCCTGCTAATGCAGGGGACACGGGTTCGAGCCCTGGTCTGGGAAGATCCCACAGGCCGCGGAGTGACTAGGCCCATGAGCCACAACTACTGAGCCTGCGCGTCTGGAGCCTGTGCTCCGCAACAAGAGAGGCCACGATAGTGAGAGGCCCGCGCACCGTGATGAAGAGTGGCCCCCGCTTGCCGCAGCTGGAGAAAGCCCTCGCACAGAAACGAAGACCCAACACACCCAAAAATTAATTAATTAATTAATTAATTAATTAATTAAAATCTGGATATTATTAAAAAAAAAAAAAGAAGAGCCTTGTTTGATGATAATCACCTCCAAAAAAGAAGATCCTAGATTTCCTCCTATTTCCCTCCTTACCAGCAATGTCCTTCAGAAAGCAGGAGCTCAGGTTCTGAAGACAATTCAAGAAGGTTTCAGGGACCTCGAAATCGGTTGCCTTACATTCCCGAGATGGGGTCCTTTGTGCTTCTGAAGGAAGATCAAGAACGTATGCAGTGGTGAGATCACAAACTGCCATCCAGGAGGAAGAATAATTCCCTAGTTGAACAAGGATTCGGCTTGGAGATGCAGAACACATACAACTCAATTGGTACAACTCAATGTCTCGTCTCATCTGGATGACTGAACTGAGACTACATTTCCGTTTTAATTTTTCTAAGAAACTTCAACCAGCTCCCCCATGGTCCATAGGAGACAGTCCAAACTCCTCAGTCAGGAATTCAAGGTGTTCCAAAATCAGGCCTCACCTAAACTCACTATCTTATTTCCCAATGTTTTTCAAACTGTAGGTCTGCTGCCTGTGAGTGTATTACGAAATCAATCTAGTGGGTCTCAACAAGCTTTTTTTTTTTTTTTTTTGGCCGCACTGCATGGCCTGCGGGATCTTATTTCCCCAGCCGGGGATCGAACCTGCGCCCCCTGCAGTGAAAGCGCGGATTCTTAATCACTGGACCTCCAGGGAAGTCCAAGCATTTTTTTAATGTAACACACAAAATAAAATGAAAATGGAGGGAATTCCCTGGCGGTCCAGTGGTTAGGGCTCCAAGCTTCCACTGCACGGGGCACAGGTTTGATGCCTGGTCGAGGAACTAAGATCCCACAAGCCGCGTGTGGCACAGCAAAAAAAAAAAGGGGGAAAGAAAATATCAGAGTGGGTTGCATGTAGTAAGGGTATTGTTTCCTGACCTTTTGCTTGAATCCAGTATGTGTATATATACACATATGTATGTCGAGTCATGTTTAAAAAACTTTTCCATACTGTGAGTTCTGGTTAAAAAAAAGTTTGAAACGCAATGCTCAAGTGAATCATCTCTTCCACTTGCCCCCATTCTTCTAACAGCTGTTCCCTAAACACACCTATGCATCCTCACTTCTGGGCCTCTACACACACTAATCTTTGGCCTGCTATCCCTGACCTAATTTCTCTGCTAATTCTTCAAGGTCATGAAGAAATCTTCTGCTTATTCTCTCCTTCTGAACTTCCTAAACTCTCCTTCCCTCTGGGTCCATATCCCTTTCCTGTAATACTTACCAGGTAACTGGGAGCCACGGTGCCTGCCTCTCTCAGACTCCAGAAGAGTCCCTCCCAATACCTGCAGCAAAGTTCTGACCACGAAGCTGCCATGTGTGTCTCCACAGTAGAAAAGAAAATCATCACACACCTCAGCGGCTAGTCCCAGGCCCAGCTCCTCCAGGGTCTCCAAAGGACCATCCTTCCCATCCTCCTCCTCCTCCTCCTCCTCCTCTGCAGGGCTCCCTAGCAATCGAGGCAGCTGCAGCAAAGCACTTTGCAATACATGGACCCCACACCGATGACAGGCCACAAAGCGCAAGTTGGGCCGCAGAGCAGCCCATACTCGACACAGCGGTTTCAGGGGACTGAACCCCAACAGTTCCTGCAGCATCTCACTACCAGCCCTGTTTGTGGCCAAGGCTAGGGCCTGAGCCTCCACTTCTTTCAAAACATTGTGCACCATCAGCTCTGGAAAAACAAGAAAAGAAATAAAGAGAATGAGAGGAGGCTACGGTTATGTTCCATCACTTAACCAAGGGGTGGGGAGGGAGGAAGGGGATATAGGAGATGAAACTAAGTCCTCACACCCTGGGGACCCACGAAAGTGTCCTTACCGGTCCTGGATTTTATGCCCAAATAAGTGCCTCCCTTGATCCCACCCCAAAGTTGCTCCCTACCTCGTTCTTCTCCCGTCTCGGGGACCTCTTTCAGCGCGGAGAGCGCCCGGCGGAAATACCCCAGAGCTTCTGGGCTCAGGTGAGGGTGCGCATCCGGAGGCGGCTCTGAGCGCCCATCCGGAGGCGGGCAGGGTTGTCGCTGGCGGCCTCGTGGGGGGCGCCCCGAGCCCTTGGCTCCGCGCCCTCTTTTGCCGCCAGCTGGGAACCGGCGCCCCGCCTGGTGGGGGAAGCGCGGACCCAGCCCCATGAGTGCTTCGGCGCCTCTCCGCCAGCGAAAGCTTCCTTAGCCGCAGGGTGAACCTCACGCAGTCGGGTGCTGGCCGGGGCCGGGCAGAGTTTAGCCACGCCCGCGCGCTCGGGGCGCCGCGTTACACGTCATAGCCCCGCGACTACCGCTCCGGGGCGGACGTGGCTGAGTCTCGGGATCGCCCTGCTCTCGCTTGCCAGTCCTGGCCCCCACCGGTAACCGCCCCGGACCCGCGGGGTACTCTTTGACCCTCCCCTCCGCGTCGCCAGCGGAAACTGGGTCAGAACGCTGACTTCCACCCCAGCCTCGTACTCTGACCCCGTTGTTGTCACCTCGTCCCGCTCCCGCGGCCAGAATTAAAGTCCTCGATTTCGAGAACTTTGCGAGCGAGGCGGCGCGAGAACTCCAGCGGCAGCACAGGTGGCAGGTAAGGGGCGCGAGCTCCCTCCACTTCGGGCTCGGGGTCCCTTGACCTCGCGCCCACCCCCGACTCGGAAGTCTCGCCTCCGGACCAGCGGCCAGAGCTCCAGAGAGCTCAGGACTCCCCGTGGACGCGCTGAGAGGGACCGCCCCGCTACAGTCCCCCACCCAGTCAGCCCCACTCAGAAAGTCTCAGTAGGTGGCCCTCCTGGACAGCCCCACTTCTTCACTCCTTGGCCTCCCAAAAGTTACAACCAGCCATGTCCTGGGGCCTGCACTAGTTACTCCCCTTCTTCACTCCTTGGCCTCCCGAAAGGGACAACCAGCCTTGTCCTGGGCCCTGCACTGGTTATCCCCTTCTGAAATTTCTCTCCCATCAAAGGATCTCAACCTTGGCTCCCCTTCCTATCACTGTCAAGGTCCCCTCTCTGCATATACAGTCTGCAGGCTTCCCTCAGAGCAAGTCCTTGCTTCCACAGATTTAATCCTTTCGCTTGTGAGTCATGCCAGCTCCCATGAAGGGCCAAGTGTGCGTGGTTACTGGTGCTTCCAGGGGTATTGGCCGGGGCATCGCTTTGCAGCTCTGCCAAGCAGGTGCCACAGTTTACATCACTGGCCGCCATCTGGACACGCTGCAGGCCACTGCTCAGGAGGTGAGTGCTTCTTCTGGGATCCCAGGGGCAGAAACCACCTCAGGGAGCCCTTCCCATTAACCAGTCCTCTTAACCTCTTACCTGAAACCAAAATATTCCTCAGTAAACATGAACATTTTTACTCAAAGTGGGATAAGTAAACCCCATAAGTAACTTCAGATCAGGTCATACTTTGCCACTGAGTGAATTTTATGAAAAAACTTTCTGTTTGAGAGCTTCAGGGATTTTGGAGTTGCATCTTAAGAGTTGTGGACCTGTGCTTTTTCTTTGTTTTTGTTAAGACTTTATTGACTTGTACATTTTCACTTGACTTTTCTACTGAATTTCAGTTAAATAAATACTGGGGTGTGTTTGATATGCTAGGCATTGGGTGAAGCACTGGGGTTACCTAGATTAGTAAGACATAATTTCTGCTTTTAAAAGAGAGTCCAGCAGGAAGTCTAAGGCAAAAACGGATCATTTCAATGTAATGTGAATACAGTAAGTGATAAAAGTAATTAATATGAATATGGTAAGTGATAAAAGTAATTAATATAAATATGGTAAGTGATAAGTGTGCCCAGAATGCA
The DNA here is from genome assembly GCF_028021215.1 of Eschrichtius robustus. Taxonomy (NCBI): domain Eukaryota; kingdom Metazoa; phylum Chordata; class Mammalia; order Artiodactyla; family Eschrichtiidae; genus Eschrichtius; species Eschrichtius robustus. The sequence continues at coordinate 73,649,806 of NC_090824.1, forward strand.
CTGGGAATATGGGTGAGCAGTTAGGCAGGGAGGTCAGAGGGTGGGACCCAGAGCATGGGTCTGGAGAATATGATGATTGTTCTTGAATAAGGTATTCTTTATCTGAAGTTAGAGGATGGGGGCACATTTGTAGAGGGTGAGGCAGAACAGGAAGTAGAGATAGTTCATGTCTGAGAGCTTTGATTTCTCATTTACTAGGCAGAAGTGTTGGTGGAGTGAGGGTAAGAGGGCTGTGATTTTAAGTCGGGATTCCACATGAGTGGTGAAGAGTGGGAGCTAAGGGCGCGTGAAATGGAAATGACCAAGAATGAGGAAAAAGATAGATACTCATTTCTCAAGAGCAGCCTCCAAGGGCTTCCCTGGTGGTGCAGTGGTTAAGAATCCGCCTGCCAATGCAGGGGACATGGGTTCGAGCCCTGGTCCGGGAAGATCCCACATGCTGCAGAGCAACTAAGCCCGTGTGCCACAACTACTGAGCCTGTGCTCTAGAGCCCGCGAGCCACAACTACTGAAGCCCGCACACCTAGAGCCCATGCTCCGCAACAGGAGAGGCCACCGCAATGAGAAGCCCGCGCACCGCAAGGAAGAGTAGCCCCCGCTCGCCACAACTAGAGAAAGCCTGCGTGCAGCAACGAAGACCCAACACAGCCAAAAATAAAATAAATTAAATAAAAAAAAAAAAAAAAAGAGCAGCCTCCAAGCCTTGTTTGTCCCTCACCCTCCACATGCAGAGTACAGGGCCTTGCACATGGTAGGCCTCCGTAAATGTCTGTAGATTTTAAACCTGGGATCCCCATCCACCTTACTCTACAATGATAGGACCTAGCATTTCTGAAACTCCTCAAACAGGCACCAGAGGGCAGTATTGCCCACCATGTTCCTTCAGCTGCTGGCTGTGAGTCCTATGATTGCCTTCTCAGCTCCCACGCTGGGAGTTGAGGGGAGCTGTGTTATGTCTCATACTATGTTCGACGGGAAGCTCATATCCTCTCTGACCCCCTCCAGGCACAATCCCGAGGGGGCTGGTGTGTGCCGGTGGTGTGTGATTCAAGCCAGGAGAGTGAAGTGCGAAGCCTGTTTGAGCAGGTGGATCGAGAACAGCAGGGGCGTCTGGATGTGCTGGTCAACAACGCCTATGCTGGGGTCCAGGTGCTCTTTGAACTTTGACCCCAGCTCCACACTCCTGACCTTTCCCTCTGACCTGAGTCCTCATCCCCACTCATTATCCCTTCCATTACCCAGCCCCTTCCTGCCTTCAAAGCGTCCTATTCACGACTCTCCCTGTCTTCCAGGCGATCCTGAACAACACTAAAAAGGCATTCTGGGAAAGCCCCGCCTCCATCTGGGATGATATCAACAACGTCGGACTCAGGTAGTAGGTGCCTCCCCTGCCACCCCGCTAAGGGCCTGGGCTCCCCTCACTCACTCATCCAAGCTGAGGGCCCAGACGTTTCCCCATGTGCCCTCTCCTTTTCCCTCTGATCTTGTCTCTTTCTGCTCCCTTCTGTCCCATTTGTCCACTAACTTCTAAAGAAGTTTAATCCAGGTGAATCTGTACCTAAGAATGTCAACTTTTGCCTTGTTTCTGTCAGTAATTTTCATCTGAATTTGCCCTTGCCCTCCCTCCTGCCTCATTTTCAGCCCATCCAAATGCATGACCCAGAAGGGAGCCTCTTTCCCTCAGTAAAGCATGCCACCTGCAGTCAGTATTTCTGAAGATGGCTAGAGGAAGAAATTGTTTTGTTTTAGATCAGAAGAAGGTCAGTAAGGAAGAATGAGTGCCAGCTATCTTAGCCTTTCCCTCCTCACTTCAGACCCACAGGCAAGGGTACTCCCAAGTCCAAGTTGGGAGGGCAGGGGTGTCATGGGGTTACACATACATCTGGCAAAGGAGTGAGATGAAACACAGCATTCAGAGTTCACCCAGCATGACATACATCAGTTAGGTCTGTGTTTATTGTTGGAAAGAGGGTACCCTCTCAGAAACTACACTGCATGGCTGTGATGAGCCACCTGTGGGAGTCACCAAGAGATTATATGCAAATCTACTTCTGAAGCGTCTAAGGACACTCACGGCTTCTAGTGGCAATCCCAGGGAAGCAGGATTAGAATCCACTTGTCATTTCCAAAGTGGAATAAAGGTTGTGAGGACAGAGGGGGATGGTCAGCCAAGAATCAAGAAAAGAAAACCCGGACTTCCCTGGCAGTCCAGTGGTTAAGACTCCACACTTCCACTGCAGGGGGCGCGGGTTCAATCCCTGGTTGGGGAACTGAGATCCTGCATGCTGCATGGCGTGGCCAAAAAAAGAAAAGAAAACCCAAAGGGCTAGAAATTGGCAACACCCATATCCTTAGCCCTCCAGAGAGAGGGGCCTTCCACGCTCTCATCTCCTGCTGGTCAGGGTTTTGAGCCTGTGAAGCAAAGGCCTGGACCCCAGCCCTGGAGCCCTGATGAATTCTCCAAGGTGAAGGTCACTCTGTGAGCCTCCTGGAAGTGCACCAACACCTCCTTTCACCTCCCACACACACGTTCACACTTACTGTGCCTTTCCTCTGCATTGCCTGAGGCTGGGCTTCCTTTTGATACCATACTCTACTTGTTTTCATTTGGAGGGTCCTGTTTCCCATGCAAAAGAAATTTCTTTCTGGTTACCAGGTATGTGTGTGTTATTTTTTTAAAAACATACTGTGAAGACCAGTATAATCTTATTCCCCTAGTCACCACCGCTTCCTCTTTTGCCTGAGATATAGCTACTGTTAATAGCCTAGTATATATTCTACCATTCATTTAAATATTCTACTGGGAAGAGATACCATAATTTATTTACCTAACCCCTTATCTGTTGCAACAGTGGAAAAAAATTAGGTCAAAAAATATGACTTCTTAAAGATTTTAATAAGCATTATCAAACTGTCCTCTAAAAAGACCCCACCAATTTATAATCTCACAACAGTGAAGGAGGTATCTGTTTCCCCATGTCCTCAATAATACTAGACAATATCAGACCACGAGGTCAGGCAAGTTTTGCCATTCTAATAGGCCAAAGATATCTGAAGGTGTTTTTTAATTTACACTTCTCTATTATTTGTGAAGTTGAGCTTTTTTTTTCATTTTTTATTGGTTCTTGATTCTTTAGTGAGTTGTGTTACTAAGTTATTCTTTTCACATCAATTTATAAGAGATCTTTGTACAATAGATTCCTTTGATGTGTGTTTTACAAATATCTTTCTCAACTTACTACTCATCGTTTGCATGTATGCTTTCCTCAGCTATCTATATATACTTAATTGTGTACACATGTATGTATTTGTACATCTCTATATGTATATATGTCTTACTGTTAAGAAGTCATGCTTCTATCTAGGTGTGATACTGAAACAAGTTTTCCCTACCTCAAGTTTATGAACACATTGTCATGCTTTCTTTTAGTGCTTTTGTGCACTCATTTTTTTATATTCAAATATTTTGGGAATGCATTTTAAAACAAATGAGGTAGAGAACCAATCCCACCCACTAAATAACTGACCAGTTGTTCCAAATCCATTTATTGTGTGGTCCATCTCGCCCTGTTGGTTTGAAATGTTCCGTTTGTAATTCGCTGAATTCTCCTTTACACTTGGATTAATTATTGAGTATTTTGTTTCATTGACTTACTTATGTATTGTTATGCCAGTCCTGCATTTTTTAAACTATTATGTCACTGTACATTTTAACGCAGGTTGGCGGGGTGAGGGGAGCATATCCCCCTCACCCACATGATATTACTCTTCCTTTTTCAGAATTTTCCTGGCTATTCTTACACATTTATTCTCACTGAGCTTTAGATTGTTTTGTTGATTTCTCCAGAAGTCTTACTGAGATATAACTCAAATTGACTGAATCTGTGGATTAGTTTAAGTAGAACTGATGTTTTACATGTTGATTCTTGTAAACAAATTTTGTCTGTACTTGTTCTTTTGTATTAAGCAGAACTTCATAGTTTTTCTTTGTAGATCCTATACATTTATTATGTTTTATCCCCTGAGCTATTTTAGCTTTGTTATTGCTGTCATGACAGAGTGCTTTTCTTCCATTACAGTCTTCTAAAGATTGCCGTTTCTTAACCTTCGGTGGTTAATTTTACCCGTGTCCCTCTCAGAATGTGGCCTCAAGCCCTTGATTCACCAGGTTTGCAGCCTTCTCCTGGATCAGAAGCCATTAGGGGGCAGAAGAAACTTCCCGAGACAGCCCTGAACGTGGTTCATTCCTTCTTCTTTGCCCCACCTTCTAGAGGCCACTACTTGTGCTCTGTGTATGGGGCACGGCTGATGGTACCAGCTGGCCGGGGGCTCATCGTGGTCATCTCCTCCGCTGGTGGGCTGCAGTATTTCTTCAACGTCCCCTATGGAGTGGGCAAAGCTGCGGTGAGGACCCACTGGCACGGGGGTTGGGGACAGTCGTGGTACCCATAGCTCAGGAGAGACAGTCCCCGGTAGTCAAGAGTGGTGAGGCTGACTGGCCCTCACCTCTTCCTCTGCCCCTGCATGGATGGTTCCTTTGCCGGGGCTCCTCTCAGCTGGCCAGGCTAGGCAGTGCACTGGGGAAGGTGGACAGCTGAGACAGGGCTCCTGGGAAGGCCAGGGGGTTGGGGCATCCTCGGTGGAAGCGGGGAAGGCAGGGGAGGGAGGTGACGTGACCAGGTGCCCTGGCTCCCACCTGGCCTTCTGTCCCTCTGCAGTGCGACAGGCTGGCTGCTGACTGTGCCCGGGAGCTGCGGCGCCACGGGGTCAGCTACGTGTCGCTTTGGCCAGGGTTGGTGCAGACAGAACTGCTGAAGGAGCACATGATGAAGGAGGAGAACACTGCTGATCCCCTGGTTGAGCAGGTCGGCAAGGGGAGGGCGAGGGTGGCAGAAAATGGGGGGATCAGCCGCTCCATCCCCAACGGCAAGACAGTAACAACAGAGTAAATACCCAGGTGCTTGTCGCGGCAGGCGCAGGGCTGAGCACTGACACACGTTAGGTCCTTTTCTCCTATAAGGGAGACGGTGTCTCCATTTCACAGATGGGGAAACTGAAACTCAGGGAGGCTAAGAAACTTGCTCAAGGTCACATGTGCCGTAAGTGGAAAGATTATCCAGCTCCAAAGCCCATGCCCTTGACCTCTGCTCTGAACTAATCTAGAAGGCCCAGACATAATTGGCAACCCCACATCCTTCCACTTAGGAAAGGCAGTGGGTCCTGGTGCTGGGGTACAGGGCTCACTGGATGTGGGGAGGAATGATTCCCGTACCTTCTGAGATGCTGAGTCCTGCAGGTGCAGTGATGAGGGCCTCTGTCTCCTGGACAGAAGCTGAAAGCAGGGAAGGGACTTGGGCAGTGCTCTTGGAATTTAACCCTTCACTTCTCTGCCCCTGTGTTTCAGTTCAGATTTCGTTTCTCATCTGCGGAGACCACAGAAATGAGTGGAAAATGTGTGGTGGCCTTGGCAACAGGTGAAGAGGTTGGGGGCAGCTGGTAACAGGAAAGGGCATGGAGGATCTGCAGGGTGGTGGCAGCCAGTTCAGGGTCCCGAGCAGGAATACGCCCTTCTTTTCTCTGGCTTCTGGAGACCCAAAGGGTCCGATGCCCAGTTTGAGATATGGGAGCCTCAGGAACTGGATCCTGGGAGATGTGGCCAAGAGCCAGAGGCCCGGGAACCTTCCTAGAAACAGAGAGAAGCAAGTCTGGGTCCCTAAGCCTGTCTCGGTAGTGCCCTGTGCCATTGGGCCCAAGCCTTGTCACCCTGGGCCGCACCCGGGCCGTCTCAGCTGTCTGTGTGCCCACAGACCCCAATATCCTGAGCCTAAGCGGGAAGGTGCTGCCATCCTGTGACCTGGCGCGGCGCTACGGCCTGCAGGACGTTGATGGTAAGAGCTCTGGCCCAGCAGCCAGCCTGGACCTCTCTTCCTTCTGTTCCCGGCTCACCCGTTCTCCCTCTCTCTCTCCCTGTTCCTTCCTCCCTCACCTTCTATTCTATTCAGTCTCCTCAGCCGGGGTGGGGGTGTCTGAGGAGTGGGAAGCAAGGGTCTAATCCTTCTTTTCCTGTGGTCCGCAGGCCGCCCCGTCCAGGACTATTTGTCTTTGAGCTCCGCTCTCTCCCATGTCTCCAGCCTGAGCTGGCTGGCCTCCTACTTGCCTGGCTTCCTCCGAGTGCCCAAGTGGGTTATGACCCTCTATGCTAGCAAGTTCTAACCCTCCTGGCCTGACACAGTTCTGCTTCCCTCTGGGCTGAGTGGTTGGCCTATCTCAGTGGAACAAGGCCTCCTTTCCCGCCTACCTGCTGCATACCCTTGATCTGAAGAGAAGGCCTCTGCCATGTGCCCTGGTTGAGCCCTAGGGGCCTTTGTAGGTCCTTCTTCAGGTCTTCCTTGCCCCTGCGTTTTACTTTTTGCCTTAATGTTGAAAAATGTTCTGGGGGCTAATAAAGGTCTCGTTTCTCCTTCAACTTATTTTCAAGTGCTGATTCTATGCTCAGGAAGGTATTAAGTACTTGAGAGAAAGACCTAATGGTATGCAAAATGTGTAGGTTCTCAAGGATCTCTATCCCCAGGACAGGCCCCTTTCCTCCACATCTGTTCCTCCTCTTCCCTGTAGAGCTGCCCATCTCAGGAGCACCTGCCCTTTGGCTCCCATGCCGCAGCTGGGGAGCAGGGTCCCTCCACAGCCAGAAGCAGGCACGTCCCAGTCCCTCACTGCTTTCCCACCCCCTCATTCCGCCATCTCTTCAGGGATGCCTGCTGCCTTCTAGCTGGGCCTGGTCCCTGGGTGAGGCCCAATCCAGGAAGGGCAAACTCCTTGGTGTTTACAATTTCCTGGAATTTGGGAGGAAAGTACTATCCAGATCCAAGTGAGAGGCAGAAGAGTAGTTGATGGCACCGACACACTCACATTCTCCCTCTTGGGATGGCACCACCTGAACTGCTTTCTGAAGAACTGACTGCAAGAACCCTTTAGGGCTGCCTTTCCTGCTTGGGGGGGGATCTGTCCCAGCCCGAGGCAAGGCAACAGGGTGTGTATTCCAAAGAGGAGCTGAGGGCCACTCTGAGGGCACCTTCCCACCAGCAGCCTCGATGGCCATCAAGGTAATTGGATGGCTGCTGTAAATCAGAGTGGCATAGATAATTTCTAATCTTCAAAACAGGCAGGGTGAGAGCTGAGGCTTCCCAACGCTCCCCATAGAGTCTGCAGAAGCTGTGATCTTCCTGTGGCTTTTTGGGGACCGCCCCCGGTTACTATTCCAGTGGGTGCTGGGGTGGCTCACTGGCTGGTAAGAGCTGATTATGTGCATCTCTTCCAATCCTGCAATCAGTGACTTGACAATGGTTGCTTGAATTCAGCTATGGTGCGAGTATATATGGCACAGGAGTCCACAACTGCTGCCAATCAGGGCATTTTTTAAGAGAGAGCCAGCTTCTCAGCGTGTGACTGGAACTGCATACTTAAATTCCACCATTTGCCCATTTGCCCAGCTTCTCAGCGTGTGACTGGAACTGCATACTCAAATTCCACCATTTGCCCAGGCACCCCATTTAGATCGCAGTGATCAGATTTCCTCACCACCCACTCACTGCCTTCCACTCACCACCCTAAATTCCCCTAAGCCTAAGCCTAAGATTGGTGAGGGGCAGCAGCAGTTGCCTGTATGCTTTAAGAAGAAGGACAAGCACCTCAGGATCTCCTCCAGCCTTCCACAACCATCTTTAAAAACCATCATTGGAACAAATCCTTTTGTGAGGGCCTTGTTCCCTAAACGCCACAAGGTATCATGGGAAGAACATGGGCTTCAAAGTCATACAAATCTGTGCACAAATCCTAACCTCACCACTTTGGAAAGTAAGTGAAATAACATATATGCACCAAGCAATATGTAGCCACTAAAGTTGTCAGTTCTTTCTCTTGACAAACATTTAAGAGTGTGCTCTGCACCAGGCACCCTTCTTGGCTTTGGGAGAGCAGAGAACAAGACAGACCAGGCTCCAGCCCACAGAGGACTTTCATTCAGCCCTGGAAGACCTTAGAAGTCAGCTAGACCTTCGACTTACCTTAGGAAGTGAGTGAACGGGGTCCCCAAGAGTCTACACCAACGCAGAGTTCAGCCTCAGCCCTGGTTATCTCAGGAAGCCGGAGGGAGCAGTGTTCTTTAAAAGACACCACACTGCCTCCCTCCAGCAAGACTTAGTTAATCTTAGAAGCAGAAGCAATGGAGTAGAGCTCTGAGAGAGTGAAACATGGACAGGGAGTGTTGATGGGAGGTAGAAGAGATTCAAGATCTGAGAAGCCCAACAGCAGAGTCTTAGGACGTCCTATTTGGGGGATCAGTATTCATTCAGAAAACATTTACTTGACACCTGCATTCTGCCCAGCACCATACTAGGCACCAGGGAAGACTAGTTCAGTTTGGGGAGATGGGTGCTATAGTAAGTTTACACAGTACCCAGACAGTACAGGAGGGAGCAACTGGCTCCATTAGGAGAGTGAAGGAAGTAATGCTGACCAGAGACTTAAAGAATGGGAAGAGAGAAGGTGGGAGGGGGGGTCATTTTTTCTAACTAAAAAGAAAGGCAGGTACTGAGACACAAAATGGTGCAGGACAGCTAGAAGTTGGTATGACTAAGTGTAGATGTGGTATGGGATAAGTTTCCAGGGAGAAAGGAGATGAGTAAAGATCAGTGATTAAGATTTAAACTGGGCAGTAGGTTTCCACCCGAGGGAGTCATCTTAGACGCTGAGTGACTGTTAAGGAAGTGCTCCCAGGGGAGCTGGGTGGAGGGGGAGAAGCCAAGCAAGAGCTCCAGTTCAGCCGTGGAGGGTGGCTTCCCTCAGAACCCAGGGGAGAGCACTGGAGTGTAAGGCTTCAGGGTAGCCCTGCCTGGGACAAGGGAGCCAGGCTGTCATTCCCCACCACCACCACTGAGCAGTCACCAGTCACACTTTGGCCCAGGTCGGGGCCAGGCAGGGCAAAGCAGCTCCAGGAGGTCAAGGGCAGCCTTCCAAGAAGAGCTGCAGGTGTCGACCTTGAAAACACATTGAAGGGGGTGTCATGCACAAAAATGGAAAAGGGCATCCGAGGGGATCTGGGCAGAGCGCTAACACTGTAAGCTACAGGAGGGTCTAAGCAAGAGAGGAGTGTGCACGGATTTGTATTTGAGGGAGCTCACTGGGGCTGAGGTGTGGGGAGGATGGGCCAGAGGGAGGACAGGCAGGCATCAGAAGAGCTGCCCGGAGGCTGGCCAATATCCCGGATGTGATGGCAGCGGACGTGTGGGCTGAGGAGAGGTTGTAGGAGGCAGAGTGAACAGACAGGACCTGTAGGAAGGGAGGTGGGGCTGGTGCAGGACTGCCGTGCTGTTACCGCTGGCGTGGGGGCCGTGAAAGCAGCAGCAGGCACAGAGAAAGAAAGAATGTGCCGGAGTTGTGAGGGAAATCAGCCGTGGTGAGACACAGGGGCTGGCTGAGATGCAGCCCCTACCCCTACCAGAGCAAATCTAGGGACTTGGCCGGTCCCCAGAAGATGCTTAATCCCCTAAGGGAGCCCAGGGAAGGATGGAGAAGAGATTTTTGATTAGCATTTTTAAATTTACATTTCTAAAAGGTGACATTCACATGGGTCATAATCCAAAAGGTATATAAAGGTGTACAGTGAGAAGTCCCCCCTCCTATCCCTGCTCACTAGTGCCCAGTCCCAACCCAGAGGCAGCCAGCACTACCATATTCTTCGATGGCCATAGAGAGAGCCCACGCCTGTGCAAGCAAATAGCTAAGCATATTTCAGAGAAGAGATTTGACTGCGTGCAAATCTGGGCCTCTCTTTCTCCAGCTAAGGGGTTGTATTTTCCAGTCTCTGAGGCCTATTCTGGCCCTTGTGTTCTACACTTCTAAGCAAGGAGCAACCCTGGCCCAGAGGCCCCACCCCTTCTCACGTTGTTATGCAGGTGCTCCCCTTACCCAAAACTTCCCTACCCCACTAGCAGGGAGGGTAAGAGAAAGAGCAACTGAGGGCCTAAAGAATGGAGAAAAATGGCTGCAGAGAAGCAGTGGCGGTGCCGAGGAGCCCAGCCTCATCAGCCTGACCAGCCCTGGCCTCCTCAGAAGTGGACCCACACTGCACCTGTGAGATGCACGTCACACCTGAAGTGGATTCCTCTTTCTAGGGCAACTGCCCAAGGGTTAGGCGTGCCAAAGTGAGGCCAACCATGGAGCTTCTGTTCCCAAGGAGTCCCCAGGGATGTAGCTCTGACCAATTGGCTGACACAAAATAAGGTGATGGAAGCAGGCCTGAACCATGGCATCTCAGATGCCAGCTTCCGGGACGAGTCACGGAGGAGGACTTCCCATCGGCTCCTGAAGGTCCCTGTGGGTGATGTGAGTGACAATGGGGTGAGGATGCAGGCATGGGGAATGAAGAGCACACACAAGGCCCCAGAGGAGCCCAGCCCAATAGACAAATCAAGGTGAGATGGTCGGGCCCAGACCCACCCTTTTTCCCTCCTCATCCTGGCTCCTACCCACCCATGGCCCCCACTGTCTTGCATGTTGCATGAGGTCCCTTCAGCTCCTGGTCTCCCTGTCACTGGGGAGGGCCCCCGCCATGACCTCAGAAGTTGCTTCGCCGCAGCCTGTCCCCCGTCCCATCTGGTCCCTGGTCCTCACCCCCTAGGTTGGTCCACACCTCCACAAAACCCCTCCTCCCCGGACCTTCGGCCTGTGTCCTCTCCGGCCTCCCATCCTGCCGCTGCTCCTCCTAGCCCCTCGGGGCCCCCTCACCCGCCCTTCCCCCTGGGCCCTCCACACAATCTTCTCCCTCGCCTTCCATCTCCCAGTCAGCTGGCTTTTGTTGGAGCCTCCTCCTTGCCCAGCCCTGGGCAGGGAGGGGCAGATGGGCACAGGCAAGCTTTATAAGACAAAGGTCTGGTTCTCAAAGTGCTTTCAGTTATCACCGTGAAACAATTAGACAGCCATGATGAGACCCAGGGTGGGGACTCAAAGGAGCAGGAGGGGTGGGCAGCCAGGCTGCTCCCTGGGCCACAGACAACTCTTGTTTCTTTCAGGTTTCACCTTCCTGGGGGTATTAGAGCATGCTTAACCCTGCCTTTCTCTGCAAAACCTCACCTCTGCCTCAGTTCCTGCCTCCAGCAACCAAAGGCATCCTTGCCCATCTCGATCTGTCCTGATTCCCTCTGGGACAGTCACCTTGGCCAGCTCCCCTACACACACACCTTTCTTGGGTGCCCCCGCCCAGGGATCATCCACAGAGCTTTATTACCGCCTGTTTAACCAGGCTGGCCTGGCTCATGTTGAGCTGCAGGGGCAGGTCTGAACAGGGGCTAAGGATGGGCACAGGTGGGACCTTCTCTGGATGGATGGATGCCACTGCCCTCTGCACAGAGGCATCTGCAGAGCTCAGAAGTGGGCCAGCTCCCGCCAGGGCCCAGTGCAGGCTCGCTGGGAACAAGGTCAAGGGGTCACAGGGCCTGCCTGGCAACTTGTGTGCCAGAAGAGGAGAGGACCTGGAATCCGGCTGTGCTTAACTTGATAATGGGGGAATCTGGGAAAGAAAAGGACCCTTCCTTAAGCCCTTGAAATGGAGGAGCCTGCGAGGAATGCTGGGAAAGAGGCAGAGGGATGAAGTGGGGTCAGCTTTGTGCCATTTCTGTTACAAGTATGAACATATATGCTCCCATCCTCGACAGGCAGGTCTTGGCTCCCCCTTCCTTGGAGAGGTGGTTCCAGAAGAAACAGTCAAAGCTGGAACTCCACGAACACATACTGCTCCAGCAGCCCTGGAGGGGCTGGTGCAAGAGAAGGAAAGGCAACTGGGCTCCGGGCTTTCGCTGTCACTCTAACACAGCTGAGCCAGCCAGAGACTCGAGGCGCTGTAGGGGCCGAGAGAATTCGTGTTTAATGAGTGCAGCAATGACCTAAACACTCTGCCTAGGTCAGACTTCATCTTTTTCATCTGCCATATGAGGTACGTACTCTCTTACAGCTGAGGAGACTGAGGCTTAGGAAAGTTGAGGTACTTGTCCAGAGTTGCAGGTCTTTACGGTGAGAGAGTCTGGATTCGACTAAATACATGACTCCAGAGTGCGAGCTCCTTCCCCTGCACCATGCCGCCTCTGCTGCTTGTTTTTTTGGTTTATTTTGTTGTTGTTGTTGTTATTGTTATTTGGTTTTGGAGGAGCTTTTCTTTTTTGCGCAAAGGGTTGGGGATTGGGCGGAATGGTGAAAGCATTCCCAAGTTCACTCAGCCCAAGGACCCCTCTGGCCAAATACAGAGTTGCCCTTCTCTCATTGTGACATTTCCTTTCCTCTGCACGTTTGCTCGAGTTGTTCTGGTCCCTGGCTTGCCACCCGCTCCCTTCAACAGCCCCAGCCCCATTTCCACCTGCCAGAATTCTTCCCACAAGACTCATCTCGGGCTTCCCTGGTGACGCAGCGGTTAAGAATCCGCCTGCCAATGCAGGGGACATGGGTTCGTGCCCTGGTCCGGGAAGATCCCACATGCCACGGAGCACCTAAGCCCGTGAGCCACAACTACTGAGCCTGCGCTCTAGAGCCCTCGAGCCACAACTGCTGAAGCCTTCGCGCCCTAGAGCCCATGCTCTGCAACAAGAGAAGCCACCGCAACGAGAAGCCCACACACAGTAACGAAGACCCAATGCAGCCAAAAATAAATAAATAAATACATTTAAAAAGAAAAAAAAAAACTCATTTCAACCTCCTAGAAACTTCTGGTTTCTTCTGCAATTTCTCTTGCCCCTTTTCGGGAACCTATGACATTCACTTGGCTCTTGACTGGTATTAGAGCCGTGGATGTCCTCATCAGGTCCCCTAGATAAGGTTGAAAACCCCCTACCCCACCACAACCCCAGGACAGGAGCTGCGTTTTGGCCCCTTCTCCTCCTCCCCCTACACAGCTTCACAGAACCTTTGAACCCTGCACTCAGAACAGAATAGTGCTTAGAGTGTCCAAGCCACCCAGGGTGCAGCTGAGCTCACAGGCCCAGTGGGACCCAATGGTGAGGACCCCTCCCTCCCTCCCTGAGGCGGGTGGGCTGAGCCAGCTAACGGCAGTGTCTGTGCCCCAGGTCTCACACTCCCAGAACTGCAGCCCCACGTATTCCTCAGTCCTTGGGCTTAGCCCCACAGGCTACACCTTGATCTCGGGTAGCTTCGGCCTGAAGCGGCTTGGAGCAGGATTTCGGTTCCCCGGCCAGAGACTAGAATCAGGCCGCGGCAGTGAGAACACTGAATCCTAGCCACGAGACCACCAGGGATGGTGGCCAGTGACAGGGCCCCTGGCCTGCTGGCTGTGTAGAAATGAATTCCCACAAAGATATGGAAAGTAGTGAAACAAGTAAAGTGTTTATTAGGAGGAAAAAAGGGTGCATGTGAATAAGACTCACATGGGTAGACTCAGAGAGAGAGTCGCACCCTCGTGGTAGTTTGAATCACTTCTATGGGGCATTTCTTCCGGGTTTCCTTTGGCCAATCATCTTGCTTTGTCTGGCTCTGAGTCCATATTTGGTTTATCTCAGGGTCCTCCCATGTGTGCACGCGCATCTCAGCTAAGATGGATTCTAGTGAAGAGGCCTATGGGTAGACTGACATCACCTACTGTGGGGTGATGCCCCCTCCCTTTTTGGCCCCCAAGGAGCCTTTCTGCACATGTGTAGTTGGAAAGGTCTCCTTGACCTCGAGAATGAGAAATATGTGGTCTCTTCATCTCCCATCTGGGCAAGGCTCAGTTCTTCTCTACCCCTGCCATTACTGTTAAAGTGTCTGCCAGAGGCAAAGTCCAGCTCTTTACCCCGCTCCTGTTGTCGTTTTTATCTGGAAGTGAAACAGGAGGGAAGGGGACAGGGCACAACCTTTAAAAGAATGACATAGCCATAGGACATGACAAAAACTGGTTAGAACCAACTAGGTCCAAGATGGCAGAAGATTTGACTTCCAGTAGACCTTGAGCCTCATTATATGCTCATTGTACTACATTAGCATATGCTAAATGACACACCCACCAGCGCCTGTGACAGTTCCAAGGCTGACCATCAAAGATCAAAAAGTGGGCGGTGGCCCAATTCCTGGGAATCTCTGCGCCTTCCCCAAAATAATTGGAATAATCCTCCTGCTCATTAGCCTATGAAACTACCCAGCCCATAAAAACTAACCACCCCATATTTCGGGACCTCTCACCTTCTGAGATGGCCCACACTCTGTCTGTGGAGTGTGCTTCTCTCTAAATAAATCCACTTCTTACCTATCACTTTGCCTCTCACTGACTTCTTTCTGCAAGGAGACATCAAGAACCTGAGCTTCATTAAGTCCTGAAACCAGGCGTGTGATCTCAATTAAAAGACTGTGGGTTCAGGGGCTTCCCTGGTGGCACAGTGGTTAAGAATCCGCCTGCCAATGCAGGGGACATGAGTTCGTGCCCTGGTCCGGGAAGATCCCACATGCCGCGGAGCACCTAAGCCCGTGAGCCACAACTACTGAGCCCATGTCCCACAGCTACTGAAGCCCGTGTGCCTAGAGCCCGTGCTCCGCAACAAGAGAAGCCGCCGCAGTGAGAAGCCCATGCACCTCAGCTAGAGAAAGCCTGTGTGCAGCAACAGACCCAGCGCAGCCAAAAATAAAATAAATAAATAAATTTAAAAAAAAAAAGACTGTGGGTTCAAGTCCCAATCTGGGTTTAGGCTGGGTTTGAGTCCCGGCACATGCATTCAAGTCCCAATCAGAGTTACACGGTTTCAGCAGTGTAAACAGGAGGCTGGTTGTAAATGTCTCACCTGGAGCCCATCTATCTCCTGCCTCAACCTTAGCTCCCTGCCCCCTGCTCAGGGGCCTGGGTTCGGGAAGAGGACTGCGTAGCACGGCTGCCAGCTGTGGGAGCACTAGGGACCTCTGTGGGAGCAGGCCTGGGGAAACTGGCCAACCCTGAAAGCTCCCTGAACCTCAACTCCAGGTCCTCCCTGCCCACACCCTTCAGAACTCAAGCCTGAGTCATGCTGCTGGGTGCAAAGGGGACATGGAGACATAGTGTTGCTTCTGTCATCAGTTCCAGGCATTCTCCTTCTTTACACTGAGTTCTGAGGCTCCACACCACTCCCCGTCCGCCTCCTCCCCACCTCGCCCCAAGCTCCCTGCCCTGGGTTCTAAGAGTCCCAGCTCGCCCTCCTAAGCCCCATCCAGCAGGGTGCAGCATGTGTTGCTCTGACCACCATGGCTTACCATTCATTCATTCACTCATTCATTCTTTCCCAGGACCCCCTACAACCACCACCAGCTCTATCTCAATACCCTCTTTAATTTTCCTCGGGGCACTTACGACTTGATGAAATCGTCTTTTGTGTGTATTTGCTTCTACAGGGTCAGTCTCCCCAGCTTGAGTGTTAGCTCTACGAGAGCAGGGACCTTGGCAGTCTTGGTCAGTGCCGTGGGGTGAGCTGTATTGGTGCTCAGTGATTACTGCTCAAGGATTGACCGGCTGAATTATGTGAATGTTTGTTGAGCAACCACCATGGGGCAGGCAGGTGAGGAGACATGCGATCAAACCAGCCTTCTCGGTAGGTCATGGCAGGAGCAGAAGCAGAGGTGCTGTACGCCCACAGGATGGGCTGAAAGAGGGCAACACAGGCCCTGCTTCCGGGGAAGCACAGAGGAGATGTGTGTCTGAGCCCCAAGCCAGGGCTCCTCCCCCATACCTGCAGCCCCAGCTCCAAGCTCACTTCCCTGGGAAACCTCACCCACCCCCATAGGAGCTCACCCAGCACCACACACACCTCCCTAAGGGCAGAGCTGTAATTTTACATTTGCTTATAGGATTACTTGACTGCCTCTCTACACTGTTCCCAACACTCAGAGGGTTCTGTGCGACAGCCCCTCTCAGGACCATAAGCTCCATGTGTCCGTGTTTGGCCTCCGTGCCCAGCGTGGTGTCCAGCACAGGGGCACTCAGTCACTGTTGAATGAATGAATGGAACAGGGAAGGGGTAAGGGCAGGGTCCTCCCCAAAGCAAGCAGCTCCTCCTTCCTGGGACTGTCCTCTGTCCGCTGCTCTCATCTCCCAGCCAGAGCATCCCTTCCTTCCCTAGGCCCCCACAGTCTCACCTTGTTCCAAGGCTTCTGTTTCTCATGCAGGCCTAGAACCTCAGGACTGCTACTTCCTGGCACCACTCACAGTGTATACGCCCCAAGCCCAAGGCATACCATGGAGTTGTACAGAGGAGGCTGCCACCCAGGCCCTGCCACACAGCGAGCTTCTTGGCCACATTCCCAGTCCCACCAGTGCTCTGGGCAATGCTGTCAACTTCACCAACCACCGTGCAGTGCAGAGACTCTAGTTCTGGCTCAAGAAGTTTTTCCAGATTTTCAGCCCCACTTCCTGGTTGCTTTCCCTACATCTCTTCCCCTAGAGATGCCAACCTGAGTCAACACCTGCCACACCCTGGGAGAGACAGGATGCTCTAGCGTGGGGACTTTCCCTCTGGGGCCCTTCTGTCTTTTGGGCCCAGACTTGGGGCCCTGCCGTTCCCTCTGACTGGCCAGTCTGTTCCTTCCTCTTCTCCAGTTATGGGTACCTGGTGGCACTGTTGTCTATCGTGGAATTTCCCCAACCCGGCACAAGGCACTGGGGAGCAGGAAGGAGAGAAAAAAAAATCCAAGCACGAGGACCAAGTACAGAGGACCCCAGGACCCTGGGGAGGTGGTGAATATAGAGGATCTTCTTGGGCTTTGAGTCATTCTGGTTCCCTGGGCCATCCCAGGTGTCAGATTCCTTCATAACTTTGGGGAACATTCTAGTCCTTGAATGTTCTCTACCCCATTCTCACAAAGTTGTTGACCAACACATGCTTGATTACCTTCCATGATGGTGAGCTCACCACCACTCATTTAGGCCCATTCCACCTTTGGACAGCTTTAATTATAAGAAAGTCTTCCCCCATAACAAGGCTATATGTGTTCACTGGTCTTTGTTCTTTGCACTCAAGATTAACAGAATCAATGTGGCTTCTGTTCCAACTAGCAGCCCTTCAAGAGTTTGAAGACCACTATCATCTGCCCCTTGAGTCCTCTCCCCCAGTTCGACATTCCTTTGTCCTCTCTCTGGTTGTGGACTCTCCTCACCATCTTGATTGCTCTCTCTGGACCTTGCCGTTTGTCCCTGTCCCTCTTAAAATGCACCAGACACTCCCAACAGGGTCTGACCATCACAGATTTGGGGCCTCTGCACCCCATCATTCTGGGTCCTAAAGCTCTCTTCGTGCAGCTCAAAGTCAGGTCAGTGCTTCTGGCAAGGAGTCGACTCTTACCAGCCCTATGCCAACCAGAATCTCCCTGTCCGCACACATTGGTGTTATTCCATCGCCCACACATCATGCTCTTGTGCAGAGGATGACTTGAGGACCAAAGAACCCAATTGTACCTCTGTCACTATTCAGTGCCATCTGGTCAAATATGGGCCCTCAAATTATGTTTAGATCCAGATTCCATCATCCAGCATTCCTCCCAACTACATGTTAGCTACCTTCAATTATGAGAATGGCACTGTGTGCTCATCCAACATATCACTGAAAAGTGCCACCACTAGGGACTTCTCTCCAAGTTGACAAACACACATTAACCACTATTATTTGGAGATGAATATCCTACCAGTTATATCTGCTATCCTATCATCCTACCCACAGTTAACCGTTTTATCCCTCAACATATCCTGAGATGGAGCTGATGGGTGTAAAAGCTCTATGATAATCACTGGGAAACCTGGTTTCCAGCCCTGGCTCTGCCGCCAACGTGTATGTGGTTTCATGTCACCAAGTATCTCTGGGCCGCTGGGAAATGAACGGGAGCCAGATGACCTGTCGAGCCCTCTCCAGCTCTGATGTCCTGTTCTGTGGTGGTCAAGGTTAGAGAGAAGGTCAGGAAGCTGGGGGAGAGGAGGGTCCATGTTGCAAGAGGTAAGAAATGGGCACTTCCGCTCATGCATGGGGAAGCTTCAACCCCACCCTTCCTGCTGGGCGGCAAGTGCCAGGCTCTGCTCTTGCCCTTGCAACTCCTTTACTTCAACTTAAGCTGACCCTCAGCCTTCCCAGCATTTGATTTCCTCTCAAATGCCCGGGGTGCCCCCATCCAAACATCTAACCACTGCTCACTTGATACCCTGCGGAACTATGGCCCCAGGAAGATCCAGACCATCAGGTCTGAGTTCCTCTGAGTGGAACTCCCTCCCCACCCGGGCCTCCAGCACACCCACCCCAGCTTTCCAGAAGTCTTGTGACACTTCCACACCCCCTCACTCTCCCACACACTCTGGGCCTTTGCCGGTTGCAGCAGAGCACGGTGGGCAAGTCAGGCGGAGGGAAAGTGAGTAAGAGTGTCTTCTGGAATCAGACAGCCAGGGTCAGTTGGTTTGTTTGTTCAATTTAGAGAAGTAGAAAACTTTATTGTGTGTATATAAAGGGTGATTTAGTTGTCCTCTGAAGGGCACCCTGCCTCCCAGTGTGAGACCAGGCTCTTACCACTTACAAGCTGTGTGACCTTGGGCAGAATTTCAGTTTCTTCTTATCATGGCTGTAAAGAATTTAGTCATTATTAATATTGGCTTCAAGGTCACAGAACCTCTCTTCATAGTCTGTTTTTTCCTTCACTCCCCCACTGAGGATTCTTCACCCCACATCCCCAGTCCTGCCCTCACCATGCCTCTACCAGAGCTTGTTTGTGGGTCCCTCATCTCTGCCTCCTGGGATCCCCATTTTCTGCTGGGTAGAATTACTACCCGTGCCCACGCTGACATCTTCTGTTATCGACAGACAACAGCAACTTTAGTCATCTGACTCTGGTTGATTAGTGTTCAATTAGCACAGGATCGAGGTCAGAGGGGACCAAAAAGGGAATAAAATTTTCGATAGATTAATCATAAACTTGGTAAGGGAACTCGGTTTTAGGGGGACTTGGTTTCCTCCCAGCTGTGTGACCTTGGGCAAGCGGCTTAACCTCTGTGAACCCACTGTATGCATTGGTCCTCACTGTAAAATCATAATACCTACTTCACATAGGTAGTGAGAACATCAAATAGGATGTCTGAGGCTCAGTCGGTACTCAGTTATTACTTGTTCTTTTCTCTACATAGAAGGCAGTAAAATCCCTTCCTCAAATGTCATTCAGATTGTGGTCCTCAGACACCAGCATGGTTCCCACTTATCCCACACAGGAGGCCAAATATAACTCCTGACACCTCCTTTTGCCTTAAAGCAAGAGGCTTGTCTTGTTTCCATTGCTCGTATCTCCAAAGGCGCCTGGTTCAGCTTCTGCCTGCCTGACTGCCTGCCAGCTAAGTCTGTCATAACACATGCCTGAAATGCCCTTCCTGTCCTCTTTCCAAACCCAGGCCCCACCTTCTTGGAGGCAGATTTTGAGACTCGCTTCATCCCTTAAACCTGCTTGACTCAGACTTCCCAGTTTCAGGATTACTAATCACTAAAAAGTATTTCGTGCCTACTTCAGCCTTCCTCCGCCCTTAGTGACTATGATGTAAGACTGTACCTGGCAGATCTGCATCTGTGGGCACCTGTGTTCCCAGGTATCTGGCTGTACATGTGAGTGGTTATAGAGCAGGAAGCAAGAACAGGTGGTGACCAAAAAAACCCAACTAAACAAACAAAAAAAGCAGTTGGTGAGGTAGAGAGAGGTCTGGGCTAGATCAAACCCATGCCCACTTGACCACTTACTACATGGGTAGCACTTAGCAAGTTACTCAGCCTTTCTTTCTGAGCCTCTATTTCCTGGCATATTTGTCATGAAAATTAGAAAATTACTACTATAACTATCCACTGAGCCCTTACTCGGAGCAGGCACTGTCCTAAGCAATTTACATAGACTTTTACATTTTATCTTTACTTCAACCCTAGCAGGTAGGTAACATTATTTTTCCTATGCTACTGCTGAAGGAGTTGAGACACAGAAGAAAGTCAACACAGAGGTTAAGTGCCTTGCCCAGGTCACATATCTAATAAGTGGCAAAGCCAGGATTTGCACCCAGGCAGTCAGACCCCAGAGTCCACGTTCTTTTTTTAAAAATTTATGTATTTAATTTGTTTATTTTTGGACCTGTTGGGTCTTTGTTGCTGTGCATGGGCTTTCTCTAGTTGCAGCGAGCGAGGGCTACTCTTCGTTGCGGTGCGCGGGCTTCTAATTGTGGTGGCTTCTCTTGTTGCGGAGCACAGGCTCTAGGCACATGGGCTTCAGTAGTTGCAGCATGCAGGCTCAGTAGTTGTGGCGCACGGGCTTAGTTGCTCCACGGCATGTGGGATCTTCGCGGACCAGGGCTCGAACCCATGTCCCCTGCATTGGCAGGCAGATTCTCAACCACTGCGCCACCAGGGAAGTCCCAGAGTCCACGTTCTTAACCACTCTGCACACTGCTTCCCACGTGTGATCCTGTGCGTGTGCAAAGCTCTTGACACAGTGACTGGCACAAAGACAGCCGTCAAATGGTGTAACTCTTTCCTCACTGGGACAGTGAGGAAGTACAGGAGGCCAGGACAAGTGTCTCTTTTCCCCTGTAACTTGTTACAGGGCCTCAGAAAGGACAGAATATAGAGTGGGCACTTTACACACATTTCCAGGGCCTGAAAAAGGTGTGGAAGAAATGTAAAAAATTTAAAGCCATATTTTCTTACCCAGATGTGTGTTATAAACATACACATGCTACATGGACACACACTTCTCACAAATACAGCACACTCACACATACACACTCAGTGACCACTTTGAACCCATGAAGGTTCCATCAGGAAACCTTCCTAGGCTGGTCCAGGCCTCACAATCTCTCCCATCCCTGAATGCCAACAGCCCTCACCGTTAGGCCCAGCCAAGCCAGCCCTCACTATGTGGTGTTGTATTCATTCTAATAACTACACAATAACTACTGAGAACCAGGGCCGAGTATTGGAGAAGCAAGACCAAAAAAAAAAAATATTGTTCCTGGGCTTCCCTGATGGCGCAGTGGTTAAGAATCCGCCTGCCAATGCAGGAGACACGGGTTCGAGCCCTGGTCCGGGAAGATCCCACATGCCGTGGAGCAACTAAGCCCGTGCGCCACAACTACTGAGCCTGTGCTCTAGAGCCCGCGAGCCACAACTACTGAGCCCGCGCGCCACAACTACTGAAGCCTGCGCGCCTAGAGCGCGTGCTCCGCAACAAAAGAAGCCACCGCAATGAGAAGCCTGCGCACCACAACGAAGAGTAGCCCCCGCTCGCCACAACTAGAGAAAGCCCGCGCGCAGCAAGGAAGACCCGACGCAGCCAATGCATACATACATACATACATATATACATAAATAAACAAAATTTAAAAAATATATATTGTTCCTGTCCTCCAGGAACTCTGAATCTCCTAGGCGATGTTAGCATACAAACCAAGACTCACCGCAGGCACAGCAGGGTAAGTGCTATCACTGACAGACTGGGGCGTTTTAGAGAGCTTCCTGGAGGTGACACGAGTTAAGTTTTAAAGATGAACAGGAGTTATTCTGGCAAAGGAAGAGGTGTGGAGGAAGGAGAGTAAGGCAGCGGGAACAGGTTAATGTGCTTGGGAAACTGCAAGTCATCCTACCAGCTGTGATGAAGAGTTTTTAACAGGGACAGGCAGGACATGAGGCCATAGGGGTAAGCAGGGTCCAAATGCCAAAAGGTCTGATGTGCTGACCTGAGAGATTCAAAGTCTTTCCTGAAAAGATGTCAGGAGCCATGGAAGGGTTTTGGGCAGAGAAACAACATGATCAAATCTGCATTTCAGAAAGATTGATTCAGCAGCACAGAGGTGAACTGATAAAAGAGGGGACAGGGTGGAGATGAGGGGACATTGAAAAGACTTCCAACAATCCCAGGAATAAATGAACTTAAATTCTTAGTGCAGTGGGAATGGAGAGGGTATTTAAGAGATATCAAGGAAAAGTGGGGAGGCCATCCACTAAAATAGGAAACATAAAGGCCAAAGTTTATGCTGGAAGGAGGGGAGACAATGATACCTTTTGACTTTTGGAGTTCGAGGTGTCTCTGGGATACCCAGGTGATACCTAATAGGCTTATGAATATGTGTGTGTCTGCGACTTCCCTGGTGGTCCAGTGGGTAAGACTCTGTGCCCCCAATGCAGGGGGCCAGGGGTTCAATCCCTGGTGGGGGAGCTAGATCCCACATGCCACAACTAACAGTCCTCATGCCCCAACAAAAAATCCCACATGCTGCAACAAAGATCCAGCGTGCCACAACTAAGACCCTCTGCAGCCTAACTAAATAAATATTCTATTAAAAAATGTCTGTGTCTCCTGTGTGTGTGTACATTTTTTTCCATTATAAAAGCTTGCAAGACATCTGGGCTGGAGATATAAATTTAAGCGTCATCAGCTTACAGATGGCAATTAAAACCATGAGTGTGGATGAAGTCACCCAGACAAAGTGTGGGCCAGAAGATCTGTGGGCCCAGGACAGAGCTCTGGAGAGCTCCAACTCCAAGCAGTTGAAGGCTTGGATTTGTGAACATTCTCCCAAGGAAGCAGTGTGTGAAGTGGAAAGGAGTGAGGAAAGGGCCCTGGATATCACCAACATTTAGGGGAAGAGACGGTGAACAGATGAGAAGAGGGGGGCAAAAGTGCAGGAGAAGCCAGGACAGGGTGTCAAGCCTAGGGAAGTCAGCAGCGTCAAATGCTGCAGAGGTCAGTGGAGGTAAGGAGAGGAAACTCCGTCAGTTAGATTTAGCAACTAAGAGGCGGCGAGTGCGGCCAGAGAGAGGTTAGTGGAGCGCTGAGAGGGTGGGCTTCCGGCTGTTGGGGAAACCTTTTCAAATGAAACGCGGTTTGAGTAGGTGGCTGGAATTGCACCCCGCGCTGCTTTCCCCCGCGCGCCACAGTCACGCCTGCACACTCTTACACACCAGAGGGCTGACAGGGACTTGGCGTTCCCGGACAGGGCTCGCAGAGATCCTGCGCAGGCGCCTCCGGAGCCCGCCCGCTCTGCCGCGAGCCCCTCCCCAGGCCTGCAGAGGGCGCTGCGTCTCGGAGAGCCGGGGCGTGACGCCGCTCTAGCTAGCGCTAGCGCTCGGGCTCGGTGGTGGGCGCCGCAGTTCCGCGCCGCGCACGCCTCCTCCCAGCACAGGTGGGTCCGCCGGCGGGGGCCAGCAGTGCTTGGGAGCCGTGGGGCGGGCGGGTAGCGACAGCCTCTGGGCGCGGAGTAGTCCCCATCACCTAAGTGCCCCAGCTCGGGCCCGGCTCCGGCGGATCGGGCTGTGGACAGGGCTGCACGTGTGCAAGTCCCATTCCGGGTGGGTGCCTTCTGGACGTGCAGTGCCTGTCCCAGAACCCCTTAACACCCCAGGGGTCTCCGCCCCGGCTCGCCCGCGGCTTCCTGGGGACATCTAGGGGTGGGGCTACCAGGGGCGGGGCTCCCATGATTGACACGTCTTTCCCCAGGTTTCACGGGCACCACTTGACCCCTCCCCTGCCCTGAATCTGAGCCAGCACCATGGTGAGAACCCTGAGCCCAGCCCCTCACCTCCGCATGCCCACGCCCTTGCCCTTGCCCCTGCCCCGCGTGGGGCCTTGCCTCCGTTGCCCGATATAAACCTGGGGCTCCGCAGTGGGGGTTCCGGTGGGTATGCCCCTGCAAGGCAGCCTGCACTCTTGCAAGGCAGCCTGCACTCTTGCAACCCGCCCATCCCTGTAGCACGGGCGCCTGAAGGTGAAGACATCGGAAGAGCAAGAGGAAGCCAAAAGGCTAGAGCGGGAACAGAAGCTGAAGCTATACCAGTCAGCCACCCAGACTGTCTTCCAGAAGGTGGGGCCCTCAGAGGTAGTCCCCTCCCACAGTGGCTCCCTTAGTATGTATAGCACTGAGGCCAAGAACTGCGCCTTAGAGTCAGGCTGCTTGGATCAATATCTGCGTTCTATCAGGTACTAGCTGTGTGTCCTTTGGCAAGTTACTGAATCTCTTTGGACCTCAGTTTGCCCATCTGTAAAATGGGCCTAACAATTGCACTTACTGCATAAGGCTGTTGTGAAAATTAAATGAGAGAATACATGTAAACCCATAAAGTGCTTTGTATAGTACCTGTAGTATAGAATGGCATTCACAGAACAGTCGGTAGTTGTATTTATGTTATTAGCCGTGTAGCAGGAGAAAGATATGATCTCTCTGACCCTGCTATCTACCTTCTCAGCGCCAGGCTGGAGAGCTGGATGAATCAGTGCTGGAACTGACAAGCCAGATTCTGGGAGCCAACCCTGACTTTGCCACCCTCTGGAATTGTCGCCGAGAGGTGCTCCAGCGGCTGGAGGTCCAGAAGTGCGTAGGGGTTCAGAGCCCCGGGAAGATGGCCCTGGCTCTGCCCCTGCCCTGCCTGGGTCCAGGGCTGGAGGAAGAGTGGGGCAGCCAGGGGCATAGGCAGAGGGCAGTGGAGGGCTGGGTGCAGAAAGACAGGGGTGAGCTGAGATTGGGTGTTGGAGGGCCCTGACCCCCATTCCCCTCTGGGTGCAGGTCCCCCGAGGAGTTGGCCACTCTGGTGAAGGCAGAACTGGGCTTCCTGGAGAGCTGTCTGAGGGTGAACCCCAAGTCTTACGGTACCTGGCACCACCGCTGCTGGCTGCTGGGCCGCCTGCCAGAGCCCAACTGGGCCCGGGAGCTGGAGTTGTGTGCTCGCTTCCTCGAGGTTGATGAGCGGAACTGTACGTGCCTGCAGGTTCTGTCCCTACAGCCCTCACCTGCCCCACGTTCTGGTACTAGGGCCTCAGTAAGGCCCAGAGTGGGGAGGGATGACCAGGATGGGCCCACTGAGCTGATGGCAGAAGGGATGATGGAGCCAAATGTATCCTCCATGGAGTGCAGAGAGGTGTTTCTCAGAATCTCCGAGGGAACTCCAGGGGTACCAGCCGGGGAGATTTTCTTGCCCTGCTTCTGAGATGTGCTGTATGCCCTTCCCCCCAGTTCACTGCTGGGACTACCGGCGGTTTGTGGCTGCACAGGCAGCTGTGCCCCCTGCAGAGGAGTTAGCCTTCACTGACAGCCTCATCACCCGAAACTTCTCCAACTATTCCTCCTGGCATTACCGCTCCTGCCTCTTGCCCCAGCTGCATCCGCAGCCAGACTCTGGACCCCAGGGGCGCCTCCCTGAGGATGTGCTGCTCAAAGGTAAGCAGAGTCAGGGGGTGCTGGGGAGGACTCTGCAGTGCCACCCTTCCAACCCTCATGCCTAGGCCTGTTCCTGAACCTGCCGCTCGGGAACTTGCCTGGCTCTGGTGGTGCATAAGATCCAGTCCCTGGCTGCAGGGAGCCGAAGTGTCCAATGGGGGAGATAAAACTGAAATGTGCAGCCCCTGGGCAAGGCCAGCCTATAGGTGAAACTGCAGGCTGGAGGAACTCCAAGGTGAGGGTGGGATGTTGAGGCGGCCAGGAGCCAAGCAGGGTCCTAACCACAACCCCATGCCTCCTTGGCTCCTGCAGAGCTGGAGCTGGTGCAGAACGCCTTCTTCACTGACCCCAATGATCAGAGTGCCTGGTTCTACCATCGTTGGCTCCTGGGACGAGGTGAGCAGTGGGGGAAGAAGCTGGGTGGTTAGGGCTTAGAAGAAATGGAAGAATATTTAAGGAGACCTGAGGCTGTGTCTTCCCCCAGCGGATCCCCAGGATGCCCTGCGCTGCCTGCACGTGAGCCGGGATGAGGCCTGTCTGACTGTCTCCTTCTCCCGGCCCCTGCTAGTGAGTCCTGCAGCTTTTGCCGGAGAGCATCGTGGATCGTGGGCCTGGTGCTGTTGGAGTGACGGGTCTCTCTTTGTCCCCCGTGCCAGGTGGGCTCCAGGACGGAGACCTTGCTGCTCGTGGTGGACGAGTCACCCCTGGCCGTGGCGTGGAGGACCCCAGATGGCAGGAACCGGCCTAGCCACGTCTGGGTATCCCAGGATTGGTGGGCAGAGTGGAGGCTGGGGTAGGGCTGGGCTGGGACTGTCAGGAAAGTGGTGCAGCCGGGCTTTTTCTTAACCCCATGCTCCCAGCTCTGTGACCTGCCCGCCACCTCTCTCAACGACCAGTTGCCCCAACATACATTTCGTGTCATTTGGACAGCAGGCGATGCCCAGAAGGAGTGTGTGCTCTTGAAAGGTGACACAGCCCGCACCTCCCCCCTTGGCAGCAGCCCTCATCCCTCTCTTCCCGTCATGGGTGTCCCCTCCGACCACCTGCTCTTTCTCACAGGCCGCCAAGAGGGCTGGTGCCGGGACTCCGCCACGGATGAACAGCTCTTTAGGTGATGATGACAGGGAAGCACGCAGACGAGGATCGGGGCTCTGGACTCTGGGCAGCAGGCAGCTGGGCAGGAGGCTGGGGGCTTAAGCAGATGATCTCAGACTGGATACTGGGGCTGACTAGTACCCCAGGGCTGGGGTATCATCCCCTCCCCCACCCTGCCCACCCTCAGGTGTGAGCTGTCGGTGGAGAAGTCCACGGTGCTACAGTCCGAGCTTGAATCCTGTAAGGAGCTGCAGGAGCTGGAGCCTGAGAATAAATGTGAGGCCCGATTCCCTGAGCTCCCGCTCCCCTGAGGAGGCCCCTTTCTGGGGGGGGGGGCCCCTTGGGGAGAGCGGGAAGGGTCTCCAGAGGATGGGAGCAGAGGAGGATCCAGGAGAGACCATCCTCTTCCCCGCCCTCTCCCCAGGGTGCCTGCTCACCATCATCTTGCTGATGCGGGCGCTGGACCCCCTGCAGTATGAGAAGGAGACGCTGCAATACTTCCAGACCCTCAAGGCAAGTCGGGTCCACGGGAACCGGCGAGGGGGAGGCCCAGCGGGCAGGAGGAGGGCCGCTGACATGCATTCTCTGTGCCTTCTCCCTGCCAGGCCGTGGACCCTATGCGGGCCGCGTACCTGGACGACCTGCGAAGCAAGTTCCTGCTGGAGAACAGCGTGCTCAAGATGGAGTACGCGGAGGTGCGCGTTCTGCATCTTGGTCACAAGGTAGGGACTGCACACGCGCCTTCCCGGCCTTCGCCCCGCCAGCTGGCCTCCCTCTTCCTCATGACCTGGCCGGCTTTTGTATCCGCTCCCCGGGCCTCAGCCGAGACACTCACCATGCCCCCGGCTTTCCTTCAGTCGCACGTGCCTTTCTGGACATTTCTTCCTCAGCTCATTCCCATGCTTCTCTCCCTGGAGCAGGCCCCGACACCTAAAACCTGAATAGTTTCCAGAGCTTTCTGACAAACCCTCCAGACTCTCTTTTTCCTCTCTAGTCCTTCCCAGTCAGTCTCCCCAACACGTCACCGCTGCCCACCTTCGCTCCCACCAGCCGATCCCAGACTCACCAGGCCCGCTCCCACCGGTGTCTGTGTTTATCCCAGCGCCCTGCTCCATCCCCCGTACCTGCCCCACTCCCACCACTCCACTGGCCACCCCAGCCCCAGGGCTCAGGTCTCTCCCATGTCCTTGACATGGAGCATGTACTGCCAGGGGTGGTGAGGTGAGCGTCCCACCTGCTCCCTCTTCTCCTCAGCTGGGGTCCCCAAGGGCCTGTGTGGGGCACACAGGGCAAGTGCCTGACAAACGATGGCTGAGGACCTTCCCCCAGGTCTCGCTGGGTATCTCATCCCCCCTTCTCAGGATCTGACGGTGCTCTGCCACCTGGAGCAGCTGCTCTTGATCACTCACCTCGACCTGTCGCACAATCGTCTCCGAGCCCTGCCCCCTGCCCTGGCTGCCCTGCGCTGCCTCGAGGTAAAGCACTCACTCCTCTGTCACTGTCCTGGCTGGTCCTTTTCCCCTTCCTCCACCTCAGAAGTCTGCCCACCCTACAAAGAGATGCCCAGGTCCTCCCAGACCCCACAGATGACCCCTGCCTTCTCCTCTGTCACCCAGCCTGACCCCAGGAGCCCTTCCATGCACTGTAAGCTGATCACCCTGGGCTCTCCAGTTGCTTGTACCAATCCCAGGCTGACAGCTGCCTTCCCTGCCTTGTCTTCCCTGCCCTCCCTGCTCCCCAGGTGCTGCAGGCCAATGACAACACTATCGAGTCCCTGGACGGTGTCACTAACCTGCCCCGGCTGCAGGAGCTCTTTCTGTGCAACAACCGTATCCTTCCTTCTGGGTACCTTTCAGACAGCAGGTAGTGCGAGGTGCCACACCAGGAAGGGACAGACAGCAAGCAGAGTGGTGTGCCCCTGGACATGGAGAGGGGGCTGTGGCTGTCTAAGCTGAGGAGAGAGGGTAGCCTGGCGCTGTATGAGGCTATCATTGACTTGTACTGGTAGAGTTTTGCAGGATGGAAGTAAGTGACTTCCTCAAGCCAGAGTTCACAAACCAGCAGCCTACAGATATTCTTGGGTAGCGCATCATGTTTTTAAAATCAAGAAGTTTCATATTTTAAAAAAATCTAGAATCCTGATTTTTCTTTAAAAAATGGAAGTTAAAGCAACCTTTAGCCTGCATTTCCACTTGGCAGCCCTTGGCCATTGGTGGATCATGGGTGCCTCTGCATCCGGGGCTAGCTTTCACCTTGGCCATAGTCTCCACCACTCCTTCTGGGACTGTATCCAGTCAGCCTCCTGTGCTTCCTGCCTGGCCCCCGGGGGCTGGTGTTTGCAGTCTAGAGCCTTATGCCCTCCGGGGAAGCGGACAAGGTGCCCACCAAGCAGGCTGCTAGGCAGCAGTCCCTGTTCTTGAGGGAAAGCAGTGATGGGTGCACAGGAGCAGGTGGATCTGGAGGAACCTGCCGAGCTTTCCTTGACTCCTGCCCAAGGCCTCCATCAGCCTGCAGTGCTCCAGCCTCTTGCCTCCTGCCCCAGGCTGGTCCTCCTCAACCTGCAGGGCAACCCCCTGTGCCAAGCAGTGGGCATCTCGGAGCATCTGGCCGAGCTGCTGCCTTCGGTTCGCAGCAGCCTCACCTAAGAGACTCTGCCCCCGCCCCCTGCCCTTTAACTTATTGGAACTGAATAAACAATGAAGAGGCCCCCAAAGGCTGCTAAGCCGCCGCCGCCGCCGCCACCATCATTACTACCGCTACCTATCCTGGAAAGGAAAGGGAGAGAGTGAGGGTATGTCAGTTCACCCCCTCTACTTTCATTTTATGCTCAGTCCTGCTGTTCCCTGTCATGGAGAACCAAAGCCTCAGTATCTGGGGCAGAATCAGGGCAACGGCTGGATTTGAATCTACATTCTGGTTTGGGGCTGGGCTGGGTCTAAGTTCCAGGCTGCAATCAGATTTGAGTTCAGGTTCCGGTTGGGGCTGGACCACAAAGCAGCTGGAAGTCTCTCTAACTGAAAGGGCTCATGGAAGTTTCTCCCGTGACCTGTGCCCCTTCTAGATGCCCTGTCTGCCCTGGCTCTCCTTCAACACAGCTGAGAAAGCTCTTCCCAGGAGGAGTAGGCCAGGGCACCCTGGCTCCCCTCTCTTACAGCAACACTGTCAGTCCCCATGAGTAGCATGCTCTGGATAAAGAGCCCTTGGAAGTCCTTGATCCCATTTGGTCCTCACAAGCTCTCAGGGCTGAGACGATTAGGCCCATAGTACTGATGAGGAAACTGCTGTTAAGATGCACCCAAGGTTGCTGAGCTCAAGTGCTGGAGCCAGAGCTGTCTCTGCAACTTGGTCTGGGATTCCAGATTCATGTTCTTGCTTCTGGATTGGGCAGAGCCTGGCCCCAGCTCCCGAGGTACCGAGACGGTGTCTTTTCCCATGGTCCCCCCTCCAACACACATACACATACCTTGTCCTGACTGAAAGCCCTGAGGCACTTGAGCCTCCCCGGAGGGAGGAAAGGGGAGCGACTCAGGGGTGAGGGCACTGAGTTAAACCTGGCTGGGTGGGGAAAGAGAAAGATTGAAACAAGAGGGAGAGAATGTGACAAGGCATTTTCCTGGTTCCCTGAGAATCTACCTGGACCCACATGTGCTCACACACAACCGGACTCTCAGGGCCCTGCCCCTCCCATATCCATAGTGATACACAGGCAGCCCCTCCATGAAGCCCTTTGGCTGACCTGGCTCACACCTGCCTGGAATTTTGATTTCCGCCAGTGCATCCTCTTGAGTGTGCTGGAGGATTTGGGGACTTAGACCTGCACAGGAAAAGGTCACGAGGATGTGGAGGGCTCTGTGCCCGGTCCGGGAGCCTGTGTCCCAACTCCCCAAGCCACCTCCCTGCCTGATGCATCACCAAACTCAGCATCTCCTCCAGTCAGCTTCCTTGTGTCCCCTTGCCCACCCTGTTTTCACTGTCTTCTGTTCAGGGTCCCATGGACAGAGCTGGGACAACAGCGGGATGGAGGGAAGAGACCCCAGGAACAGGGTCCCAGCCTTCCAGAAGATGTCTGACCTCTTCTTTGCCTTGGGGTTCTCTTGGTGGCCTCCCTGGCATTTCTCCCAGTGTCAGGGTGAAGTTGGGGCAGGTGCCTGGAGCCGGTTGGTCAGGATTCCCAGGAAGAATTCCAGGTTGGAGAGCCCTGGCCTCCAGCTCACCAGACTTTCATCTCAGTGAGAGAAGGGGGTACTCTGCAGCCTGGGGAAGGGGGCCTTCATTCCCACCTGAGCCTCAGAGCAAAGACCTCAGCCTCCTCCAGACCCCTAGGTTTGGGGGGTGGGGGGTGGCAGTTAGAAAACAAAGAGATTGCTTCTACTCTGACCCCCCTAATCCTCAACCTGGAGGGACACAGGAATCAGGGGGCAGCTCACTCATGCTGGGGGCTGTGGCCTAGCTAGAGGAAGAAGGAGGGACAGACAGATGGATGGTGGGGGCTGGCTGGTGGAGCCAGTCGGAGGGCCTGGCTGCTGATGTCACCAGTGTGTACCAGCTTGGGATGTTGGGACCTCCCTGGGCAGGACGAGTCCCAGAGCCAGGCCGGTGGGCAGTTTCACAGGGTCAGAGGCGGGCAGCCTGAGCTTGGGAAGAGCGAGTCTGCTGGATAGAGGTGTGGGTGGACCCTCCCTGCCCCCATCGCGCTAGAGAAACTTCCCACATTACAGGGACGATTCTTTCCCCCTCACCCACACATGGACATCCACCAAGCCAGGTTCCCCATCCAGAAAGCTGCTCGAGGACCCCTCCCAGGAAATGACACTTGTCGCAACCTCCTCCACCGAGGAGAAGGTGCTTCTGATGCACCCAGTCTGGCAGGAGTCAGCGTCCCTCGGACAGGGTGATCTCATCAAAGCCTTCCAACTTCAGCCCTGACAGACCCCGCCCCCGCCCCCTCCCCAGCCCGGGCCCAACCCTGCCTCCAGTCGGTTCCTGGTTCCTTGAAGGGGAAAGAGGGTGCGGCCTAGCCTCATTTCCCACCCCTACCTCGGAAACAGCCCCCAGAGGCTGGGCTTCCTCCCTCGAGGATGGAGCAACCACCCTCCCCCTTCTTCCCCGAAGCCTGGCCCCACCCTCCCCCCTCATAAACCACTTACCCGCCCTCCCCAAGCTTTCCATTCATGCGGCGGCTGTCAGTCCAGCCCCATCAGTCCCGACCTGTTCCACCCAGAGATGGCAGCACCTTCATCAGGTGAGGCCCCGGCCAGGTGGGGTGCGAGCCGGCCCGAGCCTGTTCCAGTGAGGCAGCTCCCCACACACCGAGACTCTGCACCTGGGAAGCCCGGCTCGGGGCACCTCTGCCCCCGCCCCGCCCCTCCGGGCAGCTCCGCGTGGGTGTTTGACCCGCGGTGGGGAATGTCAGGAGCCCAAGTCGTGAATGTCACTTGCCTGTGTAATGCAAGGAGGCTTGGGTGGGGGATTCCGCCTAAGAAATGGGTCCTTGAGGCAGGCAGCTCTGGACCTCCAGACTGAGGAGCTGGCGGGTGGAGGGAGCAGGCCCGGGATGGTCTGTGCTGCTGCACCTTGAGGGTGTGACAAGTGTCATTTCCTGGGAGGCGTCCGTGAGCAGCTTTCTGGATCGGGCACCTGGCTTGGTGGATGTCCGTGTGCGGGTGAGAGGGGAAAGACTCGTCTCTGTAATGTGGGAAGTTTCTCTAGGTGAGTCTGAAAGGAGTCTTTGGGGAAGGTCTCTGGGTGGGTCTGAGGGAATCTCAGGGTCGAGATCAGATCACCTCAGTCATCTGGCTGGGACTGAGTCAGCTCTCTGGATGGAGGGTTTCTGGGTGAGCTGACTGGGGCGTCCTGTAGGGGTACAGGAGGTCTGTGTGAGTGATCAGAGCCTCCCTGCGTCGTCCACACAGGCATGACGACGGGCAGTCCTCGTTCGGATGTGGGCCGCTGGGGCGCGAACACCTGGCAGCCCCCCGTGACACCTTCTCCAGAGGCGGAGCCAGAGCCAGACAGACATGCTGGCCAAGGGGGCAGCTCCTTCTGGACTCGCTTCTGTGGCTGTTGCTCGTGCCAGAATGCGATAGATGACGACCGGAGGCCTGAGTCCCGCAGAGACCTAGGGTCTAACTTCAGGGATCGAGGGCCCAGCTCCGGGGGTCGAAGACCCGACCCCCAGCCCAGCACTGCGACCACAGCTAGAGATGGCACCATCCAAGGTGAGGCCCACCTGTCCTCGTTATCTGAGAGCCAAAATGCTTTAATGGGCCTGAGACTCATTCTGGCGTCTCTGGGGGCCTGGGAGGCTAATGATGCAGGGCCGGACTCCCCGCGGGGCTTCACTGAACCTGAGCTCTGGCCTTGCAGAGGGAATGCTGGTGGTGACTGGTGTGGATCTGCTGAGTTCACCCTCGGACCGGAATCGCCAAGAGCACCACACGAATGAGTTCGAGTACAATGAGCTGATTATCCGCCGTGGGCAGCCTTTCGACATGGTCCTCTTCCTGTCTCGTCCCTATGAGTCGTCCGATCATGTCACCCTGGAGCTGTTCATCGGTCAGTGGAGCGCGCAGTGGGAGGGGTGAAGGTCCTGGGCAGGGTGGAGTGGGGGTAGGGGGCTGCCTAGCAGGGCTCCCCGCCCTCGTATTAGGGTCAAAGGGGCATCTTTAGGCTCCTCACTCACCCCACTCCTCGCCCCTGCCAGATAAGGCAGGTGCAAGCATGTAAGTATGTCCCCAGGGGTACCTCAGGGAGGGTCTTGGTGTCCCTGTTTTCCTAAGCTCACCCTCTTCAAGCATCCAGGGGTATCTGTCTCAAAATTCTTTTTCTTCAGGTGCTTGGTACCGCATCCCCTTCAGTGTTGCTGCCTCTGTGTGTCTTTCTTTCTGGGTCTGCCCTCCTTCCTCAGGGTGTGGCTCTATGCTCTGTCCCACTGTGTCTCTCGGTCTCTCTGTCCCCATGGCCCAGGGCAGGTGCCTCCCGCATTGCATTGCTTGGTGGCTACTGACTGCCTAGGCTGGTGCTTATGCTGCCGCAGGGGGCCGGCGACCCCTTGTACCCTTTGATTAGGGCCTAGCCTTGCCCACCCCAGCCTGTAATTTCCCAGGTACCCCCACCACCTCCAGCAAGGATGCCCTGGGCTCTGGAAGCTGCAGCCCCAGGGAGCAGGCAGGGTTGACCTTCAGGATATGAACTGCCCTTTCACACGGGGCAGGGGCAACTGGACCCAGACAGGGTGGCTCTGCTCCTCCAGCCCAGGTGCTGGAACAGTCAGGCAGGGAGAGCGTGACGGTGACCTGGTCTCTTCTAGTCACCTCTGAGTTAAGTGTCGAGGGAACAGGTTTGGGATGTTGGACTGGATCTCTGCCCTGACGTGTGGGCAAACACTGGGTGGGGACAGAGCTGCTCTCAGATTGACCCAGGCGATGGTCCAACTCAGGGACACACTCACTGGCTCATACACTTTCTGGGTGGGGCTGGGAGAAGTCCAAGGCACCATCCCCCCCCCCCCCACTTCAGATAGGCTGCAGCAGCTAATCAATGCTTCCCCCACTCCAGGAAACAACCCTGAGGTGGGCAAGGGCACCCACGTGATCATCCCAGTGGGCCAGGGGGGCAGTGGAGGCTGGAACGCCCAGGTGACCAAGTCCAGCGGGAATAATCTGAACCTACGCGTCCACACCTGCCCCAATGCCATCATCGGCAAGTTTCAGTTCACGGTCCGCACACACTCAGAAGCTGGCGAGTTCCAGTTGCCCTTTGACCCCTGCAATGAGATCTACATCCTCTTCAATCCCTGGTGCCCAGGTGAGCCTGC
The DNA here is from genome assembly GCF_028021215.1 of Eschrichtius robustus. Taxonomy (NCBI): domain Eukaryota; kingdom Metazoa; phylum Chordata; class Mammalia; order Artiodactyla; family Eschrichtiidae; genus Eschrichtius; species Eschrichtius robustus. The sequence continues at coordinate 73,683,918 of NC_090824.1, forward strand.
TGGAGTCAGAAGCAAGGCATGGACAGGAGGGGAGGGCAGGTCAGGGCTTCCTTTCCTAGGATCTGGCTACGTGCCTGGGTACCTAGCCCTAGGAGAAGCCAGCCTCCCATTGTCCAGGTGAGGGGACCTAGATCCAGGACCTAGAGAGGTGACCAGCCCAAGGTCACACAGCCTCACCTCTCCTGGGGAAGGGCCCGGGTTACAGCCACCCACCTCTCATTATCTCTGTCATGCTCACTGCATCCGTCCTGGGAGCAGTGCTGTCAGGCTAGAGGCGTTCCTGCTCTTCCTCTGCGGTCATGAGTCCTGCAGAATCAGCCCAGGGGCAGGTGGGACTCAGGGAGAGGGCTGGAGGGGACCAGGCATATATGCTTTGGGAACACAGAGGACATCGTGTATGTGGACCGTGAGGACTGGCGGCAGGAGTACGTGCTTAACGAGTCTGGGAGAATTTACTATGGGACCGAAGCACAGGTTGGCGAGCGGACCTGGAACTATGGCCAGGTACGGCTGGCTGGGGCCTCGTGCACTCAGGGGCACTAGAGGCAGGTGGGGCGGGGTAGGGGAGCAGGTGCTGGCCTAGGGGTCACCTCTGCCCTTCCTCCCTCCAGTTTGACCACGGGGTGCTGGACGCCTGCCTGTACATCCTGGACCGGCGGGGCATGCCACATGGAGGCCGCAGGGACCCCATCAGTGTCTGCCGGGTCGTCTCTGCCATGGTGAGCACACTCGCGTCTCTGAGCCCTACTGTGTGTCTGCCTGCTGCCTCCCCTGCTCCACCCCACACTCTTACCCTTCCTGATTCTGTCCCTGCTCTTGCAAAGGGTACTGTGGGAAGTGGTCTCACTCCTCTTCCCTCCCTCGCCTGCCCCCCAACCCTCCCCTTCCTGGCTCCCATTCCAGCTCTTGTGTAATGTAGGGCCAAACCCCAAACTTGGCACACCCAGCCTTCACATTCCTGTGTCAGACCAGGATGGGGGTGGAGTGGGCAGAGAGCTCTGGGAGTGCTGAGAGGGGCTCAGGCTGCTACTGGACCCTGAAGCCTTTAGGGGTGAGGGATGGTTGCAGGGTCAGAGGCTGGGCCGGGGGCCACACGGCAGGCCCTGAGCCTCTCCCCCAACTCTGCCTCATCCCATCCTGTCCTGGGCAGGTGAATTCCTTGGATGACAGTGGCATCCTGATTGGGAACTGGTCTGGAAATTATTCCTGCGGCACGAATCCATCAGCGTGGGTGGGCAGCGTGGAGATTCTACTCAGCTACCTACGCAACGGCCGCCCTGTCCCTTACGGCCAGTGCTGGGTTTTCGCCGGTGTGACCACTACAGGTAGTGGAGGGACGGGACAGGAGTGGCCTGGGCCCTACACGAAGGAGGGAGGGAAGCCAGGCTCCGCCTTCACGATCCCAGCCCAGCTGTGGCTGCGGTGTAGGAGCAGGCGGGGTGGCTGGTAGGCTGGCCTTAATTATCATTAATTAGTGTTAACAACCGAGAGGGGCCTAGAGGAGAGGAGGGAGAAGGGACAGTTAGGGACAAGGCGAGGCCGGTGGCCTGGATTCCCCTAACCCCCAACACTCCCTGGCTCAGTGCCCTCCTGACCCTAGCAACCCCTGACCCAGTTGCCCTTGTCCCCTTGCTACTCCTGACCTCGTGCCTCACCTGCCACCCCCCCACCCCTGCCCTGGCCGCGGGCCCTGAACCCCAACCCTGGTTTCCGCACAGTGCTGCGCTGCCTGGGCCTGGCCACCCGTACCATCACCAACTTCAATTCCGCGCATGACACAGACACGTCCCTCACCATGGACATCTACTTTGACGAGAACATGAAGCCACTCGAGCACCTGAACAATGATTCCATCTGGTGAGGCTGGGGCTGGCCTGCCCTTCCCTGCTGAGGACTGGTGACCCGAGGCCTGGGCGCCGGGGTATGCTGGGGAGGCCCTGGGGGGGTGGGCAGCTCACGGAGCCCTCCGGCCGTGTCCATCCAGGAACTTCCACGTGTGGAACGACTGTTGGATGAAGAGGCCGGATCTGCCCTCAGGCTTCGATGGATGGCAGGTTGTGGACTCCACACCCCAGGAGACCAGCAGTGGTGAGGCAGGGCCCTGGCTAGCTCCTGAACCCCACTTGGGGCCCCTCCCTCTCTCCCCAGCCAGGGTACCAAACTACAGCGTCCCGGACGGGGCCTTCGAGCCGGGTTCTGTAACCCCGCAGTTCTTCAGACTCATCAGGGCAAATCACCATGTGGCCCTTCATTTGTTTTTACCTTTCTGCGTAACTATTTGCCTAAATTTTATTTATTTGTAATGATTATTACACTCAGATGGCTCAAAAGTCCAAGGATTCGAGAGAATTCCGTGAGAGGTTTCCCTCCCCTGACAAATCCACTATTCCCACTTGCTTTTTTATTTACATATCCTGGAGGTAATTAATTGAAGGACCCTTTTATTTATATATATTCTTTTAAAGTTTAAAAAGTCATTATTTTAAGTAAAACATGCTTGGAAGGAAAAAAATAAGGATAGAATTGTATAGCATAAAGTATACAATTCCCTATCCTCTCTCAGGTGGTTTGTTTCGTTTTGTTTCAAGGAAATTTCTATATCCTACTCCAAACCTGATACGTTGGACCTTCAGGGAATAGACTCTAGGAATCTGTATTTTTATTTATTTATTTATTTACTTATTTACTTATGGCTGTGTTGGGTCTTCGTTTCTGTGCAAGGGCTTTCTCTAGTTGCGGCAAGTGGGGGCCACTCTTCATCGCGGTGCACGGGCCTCTCACTATCGCGGCCTCTCTTGTTGGGAGCACAGGCTCCAGACGCACAGGCTCAGTAGTTGTGGCTCACGGGCCTAGTTGCTCCGCGGCATGTGGGATCTTCCCAGACCAGGGCTCGAACCTGTGTCCCCTGCATTGGCAGGCAGACTCTCAACCACTGCGCCACCAGGGAAGCCTGGAATCTGTGTTTTTGAAAGTTCTCCTGGTGATGTTGCAGATCAGCTGGGTTTGGGAGTTCCTCTAGGGCACAGAGCATTAGGTCAGCAGCAGAGCAGACCCAGCCCCCGACTTCCTCTCTTTCGACGCATATTCTCGCTTTTACCAAGTTCCTCTCGTATCTGTTCCACTGCTCCACTGAGTTATACGTACAGTATGAAAAAATCAGGGTTCAGATAGGTTCAAAGGAGAAAACAGCTTCTGTAACCCAGTCCAGCCTAAGAAGTAATCACTGACGACATAACCTACTAGTCTCTTTTCCACAACGCACGTTTCTGCAAAAATTAGACCTCCCGTGCTGTTCTCAGACAGGGCCCGCACACCCTTCCCACCTTAATACTCTGGCCCCAGGCAGCCCCACCTGCCCCTCCGGTTGCCTCTCCCCCCAACCCCTGCCACCTCTCCCTTCCTCACCCTGGGTCAGATAGCCTTCCCCTAGCCTACATTCCTCCTCTGGTCTCTGGCCAGACCCCTCCCCCTCAGTCATCTCTGTGAACGGTGCCCCCTGAGTTGTGCAACCCCAGTGATGCCTGCGACGCTGGAACAGCCTGCAGGACACCGGGAGATCTGAGTTCTGGTCCCCACTCTGGGAAGTGGTGGGCTGGGCGGCAGCCAGGGGCTCTGAGGCCAGCCAGACCTGGGCTTGATTCTAGCTTGATCACTTCTTAGATACGTCATCTTGGGCAAGTTCCTTTCACCTTCGGGCTTTGGTGTTCTTGTTTGTAATGTGTGGATGATATATGCCATACAGGGTGGTTGGGAGGATCTAATGAGAAGTCATAGTAGACTAGCAGCATGGCTGGAGCTTAGTAGCTACTCAGTTAAGTATTAACTCCTTCCTTCTCTCTGTATCCAACTGGCTTGGGAGATCCTGGCATCTACTTTGCCTCACTGAGCCTGTCTCCCCATGTGTAAAAGGAGACCATCATGTGAGATGTTTTCTAAGATTCTCTCCTGTTGGATGGCCCTCACTTCCTGTTCTGTGTCCTCTCCTGCCAAGCCTCCTCCCTATCAACCCATCTCTTCCAGAAAACCCTCCCGAGCACACTGAGGACAGACTCTGTTTCCCACCAGCTCCCCTCTCACCTCCCCACAGAGAGGACACAGTAGGCTGCAGAGCTGAAGAGTTGTTCTGGATCTTTCTGGAATGGTGACTGTGATGTCATTGCTCTCCCAGCCGGCAAGCAGAGCCACGGTGGGCTCTGGGTTTGTCTTGATGTAGGATGGCTCTTGACCTCAGGGGGTTACAGACAGCTGACATGAAGCTTCAGCCGGTAGAGGAAATATGCCAGCAATTTGGTTAGCAAGGCAGGCCTGTCTCCACGGCTGTCCGTGTCCCCCTATGCCCCACCAATGACTGAGGCCAAATAGAACGTGTGTGCTCCTTTGTTTAACCTCCCTGAGTTGGACCGGTGGGAGCTGACCCAAGGCAGTGGGCGCTGGGCCTGGATGGGTGGGCCCAGGGTCTGGGGGGGGCCCCCTCGGCCTCCTTGGATCTCTCACCCCCATGCTACCCTCACTCCCCTAGGCATCTTCTGCTGTGGCCCCTGCTCTGTGCAGTCCATCAAGAACGGCCTGGTCTACATGAAGTATGACACGCCCTTCATTTTTGCTGAGGTGAGGCCTGTGTGCCCGGTGCCTTTGTGGGCAGCCTGGGGAGACCAGGGCACTGGCGTTGGCCCTGGGTTCTCTGGTCCTGACCTCACCACCGACCGACTAGCTGTGTGACCTTGAGCAAGTTACTCATTCTATGAGTCTTAGTTTCCCCAACTGTTAAAAGGGGGATAATAATGGCTGCCATGCTTCCCGTGCTCAGGATCAAAAGAAATAATGGGTATGAAGCTGCTCTGTAAGTCACAGAGTCAGCGAACGAGCGTAAGGAATTACTGTTATTAATGTTGAATACACTGTAAGGAGCCTCCCAGACCAGTTTCTTCCCCCATCTCTGGCCTTGTCTGGCTCAGCTTGGAAAGTCTCCCAGTTTGGCTCTTCCAGGAAGCTCCCAACCTTTGGATCTAGCCCTCCATGCAGCTCCTAGGATCCAGGGAAGGCAGCTGGGGGTCAGGCCCACCCTCAGACCTTCTGGCTCACTCACTCCCGGCTCACACCCCACACACGCCCCATACAGGTGAACAGTGACAAGATCTACTGGCAGCGGCAAGGTGACGGCAGCTTCAAGGTCGTGTACGTGGAGGAGAAAGCCATCGGCTCGCTCGTCGTCACGAAGGCCGTTGGCTCCAACATGCGGGAAGAGGTCTCCCACATCTATAAGCACCCGGAAGGTACCAGCCCCCAAACCTGGCCAGCTCCGTCCACGCCAGGGGTTCCCACCAAGCACTCGCCAACACCAGCGGCAGTGGTAAGCTCACCGTTGACCCTCAACCCCCAGGCTCAGAAGAAGAGCGGAAGGCAGTGGAGACCGCAGCCTCCCACGGCAGCAAACCCAACGTGTACGCCATGCGGGACTCGGCTGAGGATGTGGCCCTGCAGGTGGAGGCGCAGGACGCAGTGATGGGGCAGGACCTGACCGTCTGTGTGGTGCTGACCAACAGCAGCAGCAGCCCCCGGACTGTGAAGCTGCACCTCTACCTCTCTGTTACCTTCTATACCGGCGTCTCTGGGTCTGTCTTCAAGGAGTGCAAGAAGGAAGTGGTGCTGGCGCCAGGGGCCTGTAAGTGCTCCTTCCCCAGCCCTGCCCCCTCCCCCCCCCCCCGCCCCACGGCTGGGCACCCCGGGGCTGGGGACATGGAGACCTCCGGATGCCGAGTCTGGGGAAGCTGGCCTCAGTGACACCATGCCTCCTCCCCACAGCGGAGCGCACGGCCATGCCCGTGGCCTACAAGGAGTACCGGGTCCACCTTGTGGACCAGGGGACCATGCTGCTCAACGTCTCGGGCCACGTCAAGGAGAACACGCAGGTGCTGGCCAAGCAGCACACCTTCCGTCTGCGCACCCCGGACCTCTCCCTCACGGTAGAGCAGCTGGCTGGGGCAGGGGGAAATCGGAGGGCGAGGGGAGGGGGCACTGGGCCAGGAGCTGTGGCAGGAGGAGGTCAGGGACCAGCTCTGGGCTCTTGGGCTTCGGTTTCCTCCTCTGGAAAATCAGATCTCATTTCCCTGATTCTGTGGTGGCTGCAGCTGGAGAGTGGGTTGGAGTTTCCTGTCTGGCTTTGGGAGAGCCCTCTCTTGGGGGCAGAAACGTGGGTTGAGGGAGGTCTTGATTCTAAGGAGCTCTCCCTCTCTGGGGGAGCGTCTGGTCCCGTGAGTTTGGCCAAGGGCTCTGATGGGGGCCTCTTTTTCTCTCAGTTACTGCGAGCAGCCGTGGTTGGCCAGGAGTGCGAGGTCCAGATTGTCTTCCAGAACCCCCTGCCTGTCACCCTCACCAACGTTGTCTTCCGGCTCGAGGGTTCCGGGCTGCAGAGACCCAAGGCCCTCAATGCTGGGTGAGTCCGGCCCCTCCTCCTTCCCCTGCCGCTGCCCTTGCCTGCCTCCTGGCGGCGTGGGTCCCAGCTTTGCTTCCTCTCTCGGTCAGGACGGTAAGGTCTATCGCTTGGGGCCAGCCAGCAGCACCTCCTGACTCAGTTCAGCCCACCCAGCACTTAAAAGGCCTGCTGTGGGCAGTGCTCCGTGGTGTCCCCACCCTGCCTCACCGGCTCGTTAGGGAGCTGAAAACTCACATAGGAATCACTAGCAACTCGTCACTCCTGTCGCCCAGCACTCAGGAGTTGAGCAGGCACTTTCAGGAATATAAGTTCATCTGGAGACCACAAAAACCCCTTAAAGTATATTAGAGATCATCACCTGGGCGTGTGCCCCAGGGCAAGTGACTGATCTCCTCTGCGCCTCAGTTTTCTCACCTGTAAAGTAGGGATAACGATAAGCCTGGCTCTGAGGATCAGAGGCGACGCTGCCTGTAAAGCACTCAGCATGGTGCTCGGCACGACATTAGTGTTCTGTTGGTAGCTGTCCCCGCTTTACAGACGGGGCAGCTGGTGGCCGCATCTCACAGGGCCTCACAGCTCCTAAGGGGCAGGCTCTGCCCCTCCCGCTTTGGTGAGAGCACAGGCTCTCAAGCTTGTTGCTGGCGTGGTGGCATGAGGGCCGAGCAGCAGTTCCGAAGGCGAGAGCCCTGTGCCTCGGGGCCCTCACCCAGCCTGCCGGGGCCTGATCCCGAGCCACGTGAGGCTCTGGGCCAGGCCGGTACCCACAGTCGTGTTCCTGGGCCTGTGCTGCCGTCTCTGACGCAGACCCACGCACGCAGGAACAGCACAGAGGAAAAGCAGAGAAGGCCAGAGGCTGACCTTTAAGCTCAGCCTTCTGGGGACAGGGGCAGGAATTTTCCTCATTCGACAGAGAGCACCCAAGGGAAAGGGACAGCATGCGCTCGGGGGTGCTGGGTGAGGAAGCAGAGGGTCCCTGCCCGCCCTGCCCGTCCCTCTCCCCACACACAGCAGGCTCTGCCCGGTGGTGGCTGCCACTTTCGCCAACAGGCCAAAGCTGAAAATGTTGCTGTTCTGATCTCTGCCCCAGCCCGGCCCCCTGGATGATGGGACACATCACAAACGAGTGCTCTCCTTCTGTCGCCCTAAAAGGGTCTCTGGCAGCTTAGAGAGTGGAGCTTGGAACTCCCAGACAGCTCACCTGCTGGTGTCTCTCACCTGCAGCTGACAGAGGGAGGTTCGCCTGTTCTGAGGGATCCCCCAGAGCGGGGCTTCCCTCAGCAGCCCCACCAGATCTTTGATTCTTGCCCCTGCCTGGGAATAAGGGAAGGACCGCTGCACTGAGTGATGGAGACCCAGGTCCTCTCTTCAGCTGTGGGGCTTGTGTGAGTCTCCCCCCGACTTAAAGGTCCCAGTCTTCCCACCAGTATGTGAGCGGGTTAGATGGTAGTTTCTCAAGGCAGGTCCTCCTTGGACATCCTGTGGCTCCTCAGCTGCTGTGAGCCCAGGCCAGGGCCACCAGGACAGCTGAGAGCCCTGAGCTCCTGGCTCGGATATATTAGATTCCAAAACGGGCATCACTTCACTCTCATCTGCGCATCCAAGGCTGTGGTATGGAGCCCCATTATGGCATAAGTTGTGCCACCCGGCCTGCTGAGCGGCCCCTTAATAAACATTCCAGAACTTACTCCTTCAGATGGCTATTGTCACCACCAAAGCAGTCACCAGGGGAAGCTGGAAGTCTGCTCCAAATCCTTCTCAGGAATTTCCCCCAGAGCCTGAATCATATTCTCTAGAATGTCCTTAGGGTGGTCTTCTAAGGGAGTGGATTTGACTTTGGGGAAACAGCCTCAAGTCATTTAGAATTAAGATTAATTAATAAGGTAAGTGAACAAGGTGGGTCATAACGCCCTTTTCAATCAGGACTGAAGCTTGGCTGTAAGGGAGGGGCAGTGACTTGTCTGGGTGTGCGTGCGTGCCCAAGTGGGTGTGTGTGATGTGTGTGTGGTTTTAAATGGCTGTGAAGGAAAATCTGAGAGGAGTTTTTTCAAATGTTCAACAGGGTTGAACCAGTACATAATTGAAGGACAATGCTAATTTGGATGTCTAAGTTCTGATGTCCTGCCAGGGAGTTGGTTTTATTACCTGCGCTCATTTATGGGCACATTCCAACTTTAGCAGCTGACGTGCTCAGCTTAAACTCGCAAACTGGGGTGCAGCCAAGGTCTCGCCTGACTCTTAAGACCAGGGTAGGAAGAGATCTTGACATCCCTAGCTGGAATCTGGGGAGCAATTTCTCTTGGAAATAATGTTACAAATAAAGGCTAGGCTCTGAAATAGTACAGTTCAATTACAGTATGGGTTAAATAGACTTTTAAAGGCTGATCTGAACCTAAACAACATTTAACCTGCATCGATGGAAAAGTGAGCACAAATTAAAAGCGCAGATTCGTAACCAGGCAGAGTATAGCCTACCTGCTAAGTTATAGACTTAATTTCTTTCCTTCTTTTTCTTTTTAATAAATTTGTTTATTTATATATTTATTTTTGGCTGCGTTGGGTCTTCGTTGCTGCATGCGGGCTTTCTCTAGTTGCGGCGAGCAGGGGCCACTCTTCGTTGCGGTGCGTGGGCTTCTCATTGCGGTGGCTTCTCTTGTTGCAGAGCACAGGCTCTAGGCGCACGGGCCTCAGTAGTTGTGGCACACAGACTCAGTAGTTGTGGTTCGCAGGCTCTAGAGCGCAGGCTCAGTAGTTGTGGTGCACGGGCTTAGTTGCTCGGCGGCCTGTGGGATCTTCCCAGACCAGGGCTCGAACCCATGTCCCCTGCATTGGCAGGCGGATTCTTAACCACTGCGCCACCAGGGAAGTCTCTAGACTTATTTTCAAGTTGTATATTATGATAGGAAGTCTAGAAATTAAGTCTATAACCTAACAGGTAGGCTATAGATATCTATCTCCCTGTCTCCCCTGCTTCCCACCTTCATAGAGCTTGGAGGCACCTTCAAGACCATCTGATCCCACCCCCTCATTTTACATTCGCTTCCATTTTACACCAGAAAGTGAGGATGACTGGTACCTTGTTCTAAACCACACAGTTAACAATGGTAGAAGAAGGAGTACAGAGTGGTCCAGGAACGCCCCTTGGAAGCAGGCTCCAAGCTGTTTTGCCCCAAGGAGAGCTCATCCTCAATGTTGGGGTGTTGGCTCATTCCCTTGGAGGACTGTGGTGTTTGCACAGAGTCTGGCTCCAGAGACGGTCCTCAAGGCAGGCTCAGGTTGAGCAGGGGCCAGAGGTAAAGGTTTAAGGCAGAGGCAGGAAAGGACAGATGCTAACAGGCGTGAGAAGGTGCGATATAAATGCAGTCACAGTCAGTGCGTAAGCACACGTGCAGATTGCTGGGGGAGCTCAGAGAAGGGTGAGATTCATTTTCCTGAGGGCAGGAGGTGCTCCAGGGAGCCCTCACTGAGGAGGAGGTGTGAGCTGGGTCTGGAGGCAGCCTGGGGGCAAAGCATGAGACAAAGGTGAGTTCAGGGAAGGGGAGGAGCTCAGTGGGGCTGGTGGGCAGGAGGAATGGGGGGATGATGAGGTGGCACAGGCAGGCAGGGTGACTCAGAGTGAGCCTGTGTGTCAGGTTAGGGAGCTACAGTTTCATCTATCTCATAAGCACCGAGGAAGCCAAGCCCGTGAAGGGCTCAGTTCACCTCTGAATGCTTGGAGAATAGAATGGAAAATGAGATGGGAGGCAAGAAGGCCAGTTAGAAGGCTGGTGAAATTGTGATTCCCAGAGGGGTGGTCTGGGACCAGAGGTCCATGGGAAGGAAGAAAATAAAGACACTGTAGTGTGTGTGTGCACACCAGCATGTGTGTTTCTCTCTCTCTCACTCACACACACGAATGTGTGTCAATTTAATTTAAAGATGCCAATTGTCTGTTCTTTTTTTTTTTTTTTAAATAACATCCTGAAATATGATCGTAGCAGAGGATGATTAATTTTCTTCCACCTTCTTCCTTGGCAAACCTGAAAGTATTTGGCAATACTGTGTTGAGCCCCAAAGTCTCCCTTTGAAGTTTCCTTGTTCTTGGAAACCCTGCGGGGATTGGGGCTGACCTGGTTGGGGCAGGAGCATTGGCCATGGAGAGGAGGGGAGGCAGTGCCTCGGTCTTTGTCCAGATGTTTGTGAGAGCAGGGAGGGAGGAGTCCTGGATGCTGAGGAGATTTCCAGCTCCAGCAGCTGGGTGGACGGCCACTGATCTAGCCTTGCAGAGGTGGCCTTGGGGTTCAGGCTTTGTTCCAGTCAGTAGGTTAGGTCTTGGGTGTGGAGATTCCAGCTGAGCCCAGAAATGCCTGAAGGGCTCCACCTGCTGCTCTTCCTTCCTGCCTGCCCCATCAGCCCTTACTCCCCACTCCACCCTCGGTCACCCCAGGTCTATGATCCTGTCTCTTCCCACAGGGACATTGGGGGCGACAAGAGAGTGACACTGCGCCAGACGTTCGTGCCTGTGAGACCAGGATCCCGCCAGCTCATCGCCAGCTTGGACAGCCCACAGCTCTCCCAGGTGCATGGGGTCATCCAGGTGGATGTGGCCCCGGCCGCTGGTGGCAGGGACTCCTCAGATACTAGAGGCAACGGTTGCTCAGGGGAGACCATCCCTATGGCATCTTGAGATGGGGCTTAGCCCTGGGCCAGGAGCAGTGGGAGTGGAGTCAGATGAGCAAGGGCACTGCCTCAAGATAGGGGCCCGCTGCAGAGCTGTTCCCCAGGGCCTCAGGTGGGGAGACCGGGGCATCTGGGGAAGAACCGATCTCATTTGCACAGATGCTAATAAACTGTTTTTTAATGAAGCTGCCGTTCTGTCCATCTGTCAGTCTATGCCGAGCCAAGGAGCCCCATGGCCTATCCTGGGGATGCCCTTGGCATTTCTGACACCCCTAGGTCTGAGAAGCATGGCTGGCAGGTCAGCAGTGGTACCACTCAGGAGTTCTTGAGATGGGGCCGCTTGGCGTCAGGACAGCCTCCAGCGCTTACCTGCCCAGTCTTCACCCGCTGACCAAAGCCCTCGGAAGCTCCCTGGGCTCAGTGGCACTGCCCCCTCCACAGCACCCCCTGTGGGAAAGAAGAACCTAAAGTCCCTTCTGTAGGCACATGTTTGAGGTAGAAATAGGCTGGAGTTCTCTCTGAGCAGCAGAAGCCACTTTCCAATATTGATCTTCAAATATCCTTGTCTAAGAATTTTTACAAAAGTAATACGTGTTCAGGGTTGAGCATTAAGAAGATACAGAAAATTATAAAGCAGAAAATAACAATAATCCTCAAGCCCCGCCATGTACAGAAAGTAACTGTTAACATTGTGTTTCATATGCTGCTTCCCCGCCCCGGCCAGATGACCTATGGTGAGCATTTTCCTACAGCATTAAATAGTCTTTGAAAGCATCGTGTTCAGAGACTGGATGGTAGGCTAGGCTTCCAGGCCGCCCTCCTGGTCCTCCTGGATCTCTGGCTGGCTTCAGTTTCCTCAGTTGGTGCCTCCGCCTCGGCTCAGACTCCAGTGTTGGGGTGACTCAGGCCTCCGCCCCAGGCTCTCTCTCATCCAGCTCCACTCTGTCAAGGTGAGCTCTGCCAGACTCGAGGTTTTAAGGACCGCTGGCTCCCAAAATTGTATATTTTCCTTGAACCTCAAATTTGTATATTTACTGCCTTCTCAATATCTCTACAATGTGGATGTCTCAAAGACACCCCAAGTATAACACATCCAAGGTCAAACTCCTGACCTCCCTCCAGCATATATCCTCCTACATCTTCCCCTACATCAGTAAATGGCACCTCCATCTTTCCAGTTTCTTGGGCCCAAACTCTTGGAGTCATCCTTGACTCCTTTCTTTCTCTCACATCCCACATTCAATCTGTCAGCAAATCTTGCTGGTTCTACCTCCCATTCATAGGTGTCTAGAATCTGACCACTCCTTATCTCCTCTACAACTACCATCCTGCCCGAGCTGCCTTCATCTCTCAGCTGGACTGTTGCACCCCCTTCCTAATCATTTCCCCATTTCCACTCTTGCCCTTTGGTACCCTGTTCTTCACACAGCAGCTGGAACGAGCAGGTGAACAAGATCGTGTCAATCCTCTGTTCAAAACCTCCCACTGGCTTCCCCCAAAGTCAAAGTCCTTGCAGTGCTCTGTGACGCCGCCCTCCCTCCCTTTCCCCTCCCCCGGCTCAGTCCATCCAGCTCGCTGGCCCCTTCCTACCTGGACAGCGCCAGGCACACTCCTGCTCCAGGGGCTCTGCAGGGCTGCGCTCTGCCTGAGGACTTCTTCCCCACATGGCCCCATGGCTCACTCCCTCTTCTCCTTCAAGACTTGCTTAAGTGCCACCATCTTAAGGTCTTCTCTTCCATCCCACTTTAAAATTGCAGCACCTTCCATGTTTCCTATCTCCCCTTGTTCTTTCTTTTTCTCCATAGTACATGTTACCATGTGGTGTTCTATACATTAAATTTTTTGTATCATTTATTATCTCATTATCTCTACCAGTACTGCTCCATCCTAGTCCAAGCCACCATCCTCTCTCACTTGGATTGAAGCCCCAGTCCTCTCACTAGCCTTTGCCCTGCCCTGTCTATTCTCAACTTGGCAGCCAGAGGGATGCTTTTATTTATTTATTTATTTTTTATTTTTTTAAAAAAAATTTTTTAATAGATTCTATTTATTTATTTATTTATTTATTTATTTATTTATTTATTTGGCCGTGTTGGGTCTTCGTTGCTGCGCGCGGGCTTTCTCTAGTTGCGGTGGGCGGGGGCTACTCCTCCTTGCGGTGCGTGGGCTTTTCATTGCGGTGGCTTCTCTTGTTGCGGAGCACGGGCTCTAGGCCCGTGGGCTCCAGTAGTTCTGGCTCGGAGGCTCAGTAGTTGTGGCTCGCAGGCTCTAGAGCGCAGGCTCAGTAGTTGTGGCGCACGGGCTTAGTTGCTCTGCGGCATGTGGGATCTTCCCGGACCAGGGCTCGAACCCCTGTCCCCTGCACTGGCAGGCGGATTCTTAACCACTGCACCACCAGGGAAGCCCCAGAGGGATGCTTTTATATGTCAGTCAGATCATGTCACCGATCTGCTCACACTCCCCAGTGGCTCCTCACTTCTCGCAGAATAACAGCCGTGGCTGCTTCACTTTCTTGGTGTTTCTCAAAGCCTTGACCTCCTGGCCTTTGGACTAACAGTTTCCCCTGCCTGGCACACTCTTCTTCTGATATCCATGTGGCAGGCACTCTCCCCTCCTTTGAAGTCTATCCTCGAATATCACTGTCTTAATGGGGCCTTTTCTGGCCACCCTATTTTAAATTGCAACCCACTCCTCTCCTCATGACCACTTTTCCCTGCTTTATTTTTCTGCATAACACTTATCCACATCCAACATATTCAATATTTTAACAATGCATTTATTCATTGTGTCCCCCCTCCCCCAAGTGGAATATAAACTCCACAAGAGCAGTGGTTTTTGTCTTATTTGGTCTCTGTTGTATGCCCAGAATTTAGTGCATAGAAATGCTCACTAAATACTTGCTGAGTGAAGAAGAATTTGGCACTAATCTATTTATATATAATAACACCTGTCATCTTCACAACGACCTCATAAGGTCACTGTATTATAATTTCCCCTCTACAGATGAAGAATCTGAGGCAAGGGGCTAGGGAACCCATCAAAATCATTTAGCACTCTAGAATAGGATTAGAACCTGCGCAGTCTGGCTCCACAGCCTGTATTTTATCTCAGACTGAAAGTGACCCCACAGAGCTCTTAATTCCATCCCCAAACCCTTCTTCCCCTAGTTTTTCCCATCTCATTGTTACTATAACCACCCAGTTGTTCCAGCCAAAAACTTACAAGTCACCCTTGATTCCTCCCTCTTCTCTCCTCCAAGATTCACTCCACCAGTATTTCTTATCAGTTCTATGTCCAAAATATATCTGAATCTGTCATTCTCTCCACTTGCACTGTCACTGTGCTCTCTCGCTATGGAACTGCCGTAGCCTCCCGGTGTGTTTCCACTCTTGTTCCTGAATAATCCAGTTTCTACACAGCCAGTGAGCTTTCTAAGCTGTAAATTAAATCCTGGTACTCTCCTGCTTAAAACCGGACAAGGCTGGTACTGAACCCAAGTTCAGCTGTTTGCTGCTTGGAAAGCCAATATACAAGAGACAAGCGTCGTTGGGAAGGGTACGGCTGCTTTATTCAGGAGGCCAGCAACCTGGGAAGATGGTGGACTAATGTCCCAAAACCAACCTCCAAATTGCTGGTTAGGGGTCAAAGGTTTTAAAGGGGAGTTTCAGGGGTGTACAGGAGGGGGGGCTATGTGCAGAAGAGCACAGTCAGCTCCAATAATAATAATAAATAATAAACTGGTTGTGTGGTGTTCTGGTCAGCACCATCTTGATCTTCTACTCTAGGGTTGGTCTGCTCCCATAGCTTTAAGGCCAGTCCCTGGAATTCTTAAGCAAGCAAGATTAATTGTCCCCTAGTCAGCTAGTCATTCTCCAAACAGCTCTAAGACACACCAGGGTCAGTAGGAAGGGAAGATGCATGCAAATTTTTAAATCTCTGCTGCTCAGAATGGAGCAGCTTATGTTATGGCTACACTTCCAGTGCTTTCCCATCACCCTTGGATCAATGCAAAGTCCTACCCTCATCTATCTGGCCCTGCAACCCTCTCCAACCTCAACTCCACCACATGCCCCTGGCCCTGCTGCCTCAGCCCCACCGTCCTTCTGCTTCTCAAACTCACCAGCCTTCTACCTAAGACTTGGCATCTGCCCTTCCTTCTGGAGGAACACCCTTCCTCCATGTGGCATGGCTGCCCCCCTCATTCAGGTCTCAGCTCACATGTCACCTCCCCATAGAGCTCTTCCCTGTCCATCAATCCGATTAGTTTGCCGCCTCCAGTCTCAAGTATATCACCCTATTTTATTTTGTATCCTGCCTAGTACTTATCGTTTAATATCAGCGTGTTTGTTTATTTATTAAATTCTGTCTCTTTTCTCTAAAATGTAAGCTCCTTAAGAGCTTATCTGTGTTATTCACACCAGTGACCCAGGACCTAGAACAGGGTCCAGCACAGAGCTGCACAAGAAATGTTTGCTACTTACAAAGTTAAAAGAAACAATTTGCAACATATAACTTATAATTGTTCCTTGAATTTACTGAGCAAGCCGCAGTAGTTGTACTACGTTTTTGTTTTGTTTTGTTTTGTTTTAATTTTTTTAATTTATTTTTGGCTGTGTGTTTTGGGTCTTCATGGTGGTGCGCGGGCTTCTCATTGCGGTGGCTTCTCTTGTTGCGGAGCAGGGGCTCTAGGCACGTGGGCTCAGTAGTTGCGGCAACGCAGGCCCTAGAGCGGTAGTTGTGGTGCGGGGGCTCAGTAGTTGGGAAAGAGAGAGATAAATGGGCACTCGAGGAGCTGAGTAGTGACCAGCAGGGCAGAGCTCTTACTTGGACTGTACCTCAGAAAACTGTACTAGGGAAACCTATTTAATGCCATTTTCATTTATTTATATGATTATTTCCTTTACATCATCCTTTATACAACAGAGTGCTTTTTTTTTTTTTTTTTTTTTTTACAAAAAGAAGTGTTCTTAGTCTTGGTTTTAAGAAATCCACTAGAGTTGCCACCTTAGTTGATGCCTTCTGGACAGTGATAAGGCACTCATTATCTCTGAGTCTTGGTCACCAGTTTTGGTTCTCCTGGGACACCTGGTATACAAAGTTGATCACTAGGGAGGAGATGGATTCTTTGCATCAGTAGCCCAGGTTTTCCTGAGTGTAAAGACCCAGTATTATCAGTTCCTTCTGCCCCAAGATTTAAAGTTGGGAACATTAGTGTGGACTATGGTAGCTTCAACTGCAGCCCAATAGCAGGGAAGGGAACCATCCCAGCCTTGGAGAACTAGGCTGGATACCAGGGTGCATGAATCCCATGTAGGTGGGTTTGACTTGGCAAAGTCTGGGGCTAATGCTGGAAGCTCCTGCAGCCCCTTAGGCCAGGGAGCAAAGTCTGGACCTGGATGTAGAATCCTGAGAGCTCAAGTACGAATCCCTGTCGTTGGTTTTCTAAGGTGACTTTGAGTGGGTGGAAGAAGCGTGGCAGACCCCGTAGGCAGCAGAGCTCTCCCCAAACAGGCATGGAAGCTGGAAGGTCTGCCCTTTTGGTCACAATTCTTAGGAAATTCTGGGAAAGGTAAAAACATCAAAAGGAAGATTTTATCTTCCTGACAATAAACCAGGTGGAGTTAATTACAAATTTAAAAGAAAAATTTTATAAGATGTTACTTATAAATGTTTCTCAGATTTATGGATCAGGCTACAGTGATTGTAATTCATTTTAAATAAAGTTAATTTTTAAAATAATGGCTAGATTCCGCTATTATAAGGTCCACCCTGGAGAGGGATTTTTGTCTACAGCTGGAGCAGAATTTTACAGGAGACTCTGACTGGCAGGGTCCAGCCACAGTAGCAGATAATGAACCCATTCCTCCACCCATTTAACAAATATTCAATGACATGTGCCAAGCAATGCGCTAAGTGCAAGAACACAGGGAAAACCTAGTTCCTGCCTTACGGAGCTTACAGTCTGAGAAAGAAACAGATTAATTGAATAACTGCACAAGACAAAGGAGAGTACGTACAGAGCTCTGAAGTTTATGGTGAAGGTGTGTGACCTGGACTGGTGGTGGTGGTTAGGAAAGCTTTACCTAGATAGGTGACCCTGGAGGATAGGTAGGTAGAGATGGAAGGGAAATCACTCCAGGCAAAAGGAATAGCCTGTGCAAAGATCCTGTGGTGGAAGGGCATCTAGAAGAGTAAACAAGACTAAAAGGACAGTGTGGGGAATTCCCTGGTGATCCAGTGGTTAGGGCTCTGTGCTTCCACTGCAGGAGGCACAGGTTCAATCCCTAGTTGGGGAACTAAGATCTGGCATGCCGCGCAGCGCAGCCAAAACAAAACAAGAAGAAGGAGAGGGAGAGGGAGAGGAAAAGGGAGAGGGAGAGGGAGAAGAGGGAGAGGGAGAGGGAGAAGAAGGAGAGGGAGAGGGAGGGGGAGAAGAAGGAGAAGGGGGGGAGGAGGAGGGTAGAGGAGGAGGGGGAGGATGGTGTGGCTAAAGCAAGGAGAGCAAGGGACAGAGTGGAGAAGGTGAAGCTGAGAGATGCAGGGACAGAGCCTTGTGGGGCCCCATAGGCCACTTTAAGCCTTTGGAAGGTTTAAGGAATTGGAGGTGACATGATCACATTGTGTGTTTTGAACAGATTATTCTGCCTGTGGTGTCAAGTAATGGATTGGAGCGGGGCTGGAGTGGATGCAGAGACACAGATTGGAAGACAGTTGTGATATTTTATGCTAGAGATGGTGATTTGGGCCAGAGTAGTGGTGCTGGAGACAGAGGTGGAAAACTTGGAGAAATATCTAGGAGGGAAAATTCACAGGGCTTGGGGAAGGATGGGATGTGGCTGGGTGGAGGGTGGAAAGGAGCAGTAAAGCTAAACACCAGGTTTCTGGCTCATGGAACAGGACAGATAGGTGGTCCCATCCACTGATACAGGGACTAGTGTCCTTCACCAGAGAAAGGAAACTGTGAGGGAAGGTGAGGCTCAGAGACACCCTTTGTATAGCTCTCTTCTACCTGGAAATTTTCCTTTGGGTGACCTTTGGAGGATCTGGGCTTTGGTTTGAATGAAACTGTTCTCTTACCCCAGGATTCTTCAAGCATAATCTCCAGACCACTTGCATTAAAATCATCTGAGATGTTTATTAAGAATTCAGATTTCTGGGCCCCAGAATAAACCTCATGAATCAGAATCCCTGGAGCAGAGGCCAAGAAGTCTGTATTTTAATAATCTCACTAAGGGGTTTGACTCCTATGCACGCTAATTATTGAGGACAATGACCTTCCATTTTTCTTCTTTCTGTACTTTTTCCATGCTCTCCTTGCCTCCACCCTTCTTGGGCCAGGAGTAGCCACGAGTTCCCAATGTTCTAAGAGCCGACCTCTAGTCTTCTTGATCCTTTGAGTTTGAGAAGGTTTGCAAGACAAGGGGCTCCTGGGGCAGGACACAGAGGACTAACAAAGGAGCTGCTCATGTTAGCCATGAACACATGAACCGGAAACTGCATGAGGCACTAGTGACATAACATGTATGAGAAAGAAGCAAGTCCTTCTCTCAAGGGGCTCCCAACAGTGGGGATGACAGACAAGAAAACATTCAAAATACAGTAAATGCATATGTAGTATTTACTAGGAGCCAGGCACTGTTCTAAGTGCTTTATATTTACTAATTCATTTAATCCTTACAACAACATTGCAAAATAGATTCTGCATGACAATGGTGGTGATAAAAAGATGTACGGGGGACTTCCCTGGCAGTCCAGTGGTTAAGAATCTGCACTTCCACTGCAGGGGGCACGGGTTCAATCCCTGGTCAGGAAATGAAGATCCCACACGCCACGCAGTTTGGAAAAAAAAAAAAAAAAAAAGATGTACAGGATGATGCTGAGGAGGCTGGGAAGAGAGCTATGAGGGGTTTCATGGAGGTAGTTATCAGATGAGCCACAAAAGATGAAAAAAAGTCAAGTCCAAGAGGCAAGAAGGACAGAGGAATCATCCAGTATGTGCAAGGCACAAAATATGAGACAACACAGTATATTTGGAAAATGCAATCAGTTTGAAGAGGAGGCATGATAAGTGCAAAGTGGCAAGGAATGTTGATGAAGAGGTAAACTTAGCCAGATCATTAAAAATCCTTTTGCCATATTTTGGAATTTGGACTTTCTTTTGAAAGTAAGAGAGAGCTTTCAGTTAGGGATGATATGATCAGTTTTGCATTTCACCAGGTTTATGATGAAAGCAACATGGAAAAGAAATTAGGAGTTGGGCTGGAGGTAGGGAGACTAGAGTCTTCTCAATGTGAGAGACAGGGAACCTGAAATAAGATACAGTCAGTGAGAACGAAAAAAAAGGGGGGTGGGTTTAAAAGTTCTGTAGGAAGTAGAATTGATTAGACTTGGTGAGGGATTAGATTTGGAGAAGAGAGAGGACAGAGTTAAGGGTGATGGTCTTGTTTTCTGACTCATGGGTAAAGAAAGGTGCCATGCACAGAAATACAGAGGCCAGGAGAAAGAGCAGAATTTAAAATAGAAGATAACTTCCAGTTTTCAGGCTGGCATGTAAGGAGCTTAGAAGTTCTCACTCCTGTCCTTACAAGAAGAAGGATGAACAGAGAATCAAAGACCAAGGGAAAACCTTGAACAAAACTCGAGGGGTAGAAGGGGGGACATCTTACCTATAGAGGAGCAGGGATAAGAATTACTTCGAGGCAGAAGGGGAACTTCCCTAGTGGCGCAGTGGCTAAGACTCCACACTCCCAGTGCAGGGGCCCCAGGTTTGATCCCTGGTCAGGGAACTAGATCCCACATGCATGCTGCAACTAGGAGTTCGCATGCCACAACTAAGGAGCCCGCCTGCCGCAACTAAGACCTGGAGCAACCAAATAAATATATAAATAAATATTTTAAAAAAGAATTACATCGGACTTCTCTTTAGAAACGATGCAAGATGAGAGTGCAGTGAAATGTTTAAAGTGTTGAAGGAAAAAAAGCCTACCAACCTAGGCTTTTGTATCCAGCAAAATTATCTCTCAAAAGTGAAGGAGTAATACTGTCTCAAACAAAAATTGAGGGAGTTTGTAGCCAGGAGACCTGACTTGCAAGATATGCTAAAAGAAATTCTTCAGAAAGAAGGAAAGTGACATAGGTCAGAAACTCAGATCTACATAAAGGCAGAACTTTACGGAAAGAATAAATTAAGGTAAAAGTAAAAAGGAAGACAACTAGAATTTCGTAGATGTCCGATTTGGGTACTTTGGAACTTCCAGCTAGATGTCCCAAGGGCAGTCGAATGTGTGGCTCACCTCTGAAGACTGATCTTGAGTGGAGACAGGGAGGGATATGGGAGCCATTATCTCTAAGAAAGGAGATGGCCCAAGGAAAGGGTAGTTTCACTAAATCCCTGTAAGGTAGTCAGAGCAGGTAATTAATTCAGTCAACAAAAAATATACACTGTGTGCCAAGGTTCTGTCCCTGGCAATGGAAATAAGGAGAGACACCAGGAAGGGTGACAAGGAGAAAGACAAGTAAAACGGTCAACTGTATTAGGCGGCTGACTGGAGTAAGCGCACAACAGAAATTCGAAAAAGGAAATCTATTTTATTTATTTTAGAACTACACGATTAAAAAAAAAAGATATCAAACACAGAAAAGCACAAAAATTTCCTGCAGTCTCACCATCTAGAAAAAAACCAGATTAACAATCTGATGTATCTTTTCAAACTTTGAATTTTATTTTTTAAAGGCGGGCGTCCTCTCCCATTCTGTACAAAGAAGAATTGAACTCTTACTGCAAGCGGCGCGCCGCCCGGGGAAGGCTTTGCAGGCGCTGGTTTGGGCGCTGGGATTTAAGGAATCGTATTTGAGAGGGTGAAGACGATGGAGAGGGAAAGTGGCATAAGCCTCGCTTTACAGACTAGAAAGTCAAGACCTCAAAGAACGAGGGGCCTTCTCTGTAGGCTCCGCGAAGAAATGCAAGAGCCGGAGGCGGAGCCCAGGTCCTCGGCCCCCGCCGCCCAGCAGCCGTCGGAAGTGCAAGGCAGCGGGGGGCGGGGACCGGCAGCGGCGCCGGATCCGCCGGGGCGCGGCCTTATGACGCAACGTCTCGTCTCCCCTGTCTGGCGACCCATTGGTTCTCCACTACCACCCTTCTCCCGGGTAGGGACACTGGTCGCGGAGCCGGAAGCGAAGTAGCCTTTGGGTTCGAGACAGCGGCGGCGTTTAAAGCAGAACGACCTGTTGCCAGTGGAGCTGGCCAGCTTCTCCGTTCAGGCTCCAGCCCGAGTTGGAGAAAAACCCCAGAATTCCGGTGGCCCATGGGAGGGCGCAGTCTCGGATCGAGAACTATCCGGCACAGACCGAAATAGCCGAGCCTGTGAGGGCCACCGGAAACCCCGCCTCTAGGAGGAGTCGGGAAGCCTTGCCAGAGGTAGGAACCCAAAGGGACGGCTCCTGGGGTGGGTCCCGCCGGCCATGGCCACGCCCCCCGGGGCCGGTCCCGCCGCTCTTCGCTTCGCAGCCGCTGCCTGCTGGCAAGTCGTGCGCGGACGCTGCGTGGAGCATTTTCCGCGAGTATTGGAGTTTCTGCGATCCCTGCGCGCTGCTGCCCCCGGCTTGGTTCGCTACCGGCACCATGAACGCCTGTGTATGGGCCTAAAGGCCAAGGTATTGGAGTCAGTAGGACCCGGTAGAGGGGAAAGGGACGGGATGCGAGGACCTGTCCGGGGCCGACTGCTTGGGGGTGGAGCCGGTTGGAAAAGGGCAGCTTGCCCGGACGTGGGGATTCTGAGCTCAGTACCCTTCACAGCTGGTGGTGGAGATGATCCTGCAGGGCCGACCTTGGGCCCAGGTTCTGAATGCCCTGCATCGCCACTTCCCAGAGTCTGGACCTGCAGTGCGGGACCCCAAAGCCGTGAGTCGTCCCTAGAGCAAGCCCTATCCCCAGTTAACACTTGGTGCAACAAAGTTGCTCCTCCTCCCGGTCACTGGATTCTGGTGCCCCTAACTTATTTGCCTTCCTTACCCTCAACAGACAAAGCAGGATCTGAGAAAGATCTCAGAGGCTCGGGAAACCTTTTGCCAGCAGGTGAAGCAGCTGGCAGAAGCCCCTGTTGATTTGGCTTCGAAGCTACAGGTGGGACTAGCTGCTTTGGAAGCTATGGTGTAGCTGTTCTCTCTAGTCCTCTTCTGACCTGCTTCTTTTCCTCCTGCAGGAACTTGAACAAGAGTATGGGGAACTTTTTCTGGCTGCCATGGAAAAGCTGTTTTTTGAATACCTGTGTCAGCTGGAAAAAGCACTGCCTACACTGCAGGCGCAGCAGGTTTTGCTAGGGCAAAACACATTAAGGGCAGAATGCTGGGGTGGGGGGTAGGGGGTGGAGTTGTATCAAGGCCTGTGGTCTTCATGCCTCTCTCCCTGCCCACAGCTTCAGGATGTGCTGAGTTGGATGCAGCCTGGAGTTTCTATCACTTCTTCTTTTGTCTTGAGCCAGTATGGTGTGGACATGGGGTGGCCACTTCCAGGTACCAGGACCGTCTAGGAGAACTAAGAATTTGGGGGTGGAGTGTTTAGCTCGCGACCTTTTGAGGCAGCCTATCGGAAGGGTTACATGGGCCTGAGGCGTCAGAAACCAGACTGAGTCGATGTGTTACTATATTGCCTTTTTAAGGAGATTTGTTTTCTTTCTCAGAGTGCTTTGCTACTGATTCAATGAACATGACAGAGCCTATGGAGCAGAGTCCTCCCCAGCAACCAAGACCAGCACTCCACGACCCTCTGCCAAAAGCCCGGCCTGGCCCACGCCTTCCTCAGGGTCCAGCCTCAAGGAAGCACCCGGAACCTTTGACTGGCCACCACTTCAATCTGGCCCCTCTAGGCCGGCGAAGAATCCAGTCCCGGTGGGCATCCACTAGCAAAGGCCGTAAGGAGCGCCCCACAGTCATGCTGTTCCCCTTTAGGAATCTGGGTTCACCAACGCAGGTCGTATCTAAGCCTGGGAACAGGGAAGAACATGGGACACACACATTAGATCCAGCAGGTGCTGTGGGCACCAGAGCAGCCTCGACTGGCAAGTCTAGGAGTCCGTCCAAGACCCTGGGAGGAAGGGCTCTGAAGGAGAACCCAATCGACTTGTCTGCCTCAGAGCAAAAGGAGTGAGTAGAACAGTTGCTTCTCCCTACTAGCAGCACATGCCCCGCCTGCTTTCCTTTCACCCTGTCTTGCTTGCTCCCACCCTAGGAACTGCTTGGATTGCCCCATGGAACCCCTGAGATTGTCATTATCGCCTCCTAGGGCCAGGAAGTCAGGTAGGTATCCTGAGTCAGGACCACATCAGACAGCCTCCTCTCTTGGGGACTCTTGAGGTCCTGTGTTCACTGAGAAGAGTACTTGGACTCTGGTTTCCTCCCTGCAGTGCGTCCTCCATCTCTGTGCAGCTCTGACATTACTATAGGGGACCTGGTTTTGGACTCCGACGAGGAAGAAAATGGCCAGAGGGAAGGAAGGGTGAGTAGGAAGGAATGGAAAGCTGGGGAAGGGGATGGGCGGGCAGAACAAGACAGAAAGCCATATGATGCAGGATATGGAGGGCTCAGGGCATGCTTCAATGATGATAGGATCTCCCTGCTCCCTTCTCTGCAGGACTCTCTGGAAAACTATCAGAAGACAAAGTTTGACACCCTGATCCCCACCTTCTGTGAATACCTCCCCCCTTCTGGCCCCAGTGGTGTGTCTGTCCCTGTTCCTAACCATACAGACAGTTCTACACTGCTGTGATTAGACTGGAATGCCCACGGCACTCTGCCTGTCTCCTTCCTCCTCAGCTCTCATGCAGTTTAGGGGGAATAAAGTGGAAGTCCAGGCTTGGGTTGCCTGACTACATTGCTAAAGTTACTTTGTAATATTTAATAATTAAAATTTGGATTTGTTAAAACACTGTCTTCGTTCGAGGGAGGGGAATTAAGGCCTCTATAAGGTCAGTGTAGGTCATTCCTTAGAAACAGAACCGGTCTCTCCAGGGCTGGAAGGGGATCCCTTTGCCATTTTACTTCCCTTGGAAAGTGTTGTTCAGACATGCCCAAAAGGGTTACCAGGGCTGAGAGCCTGGAAGAGAAATTTCCTTTTGCTATTCTGAAAATACTGTGTGTGGTCTGATGCCAGAATACACTTGTAAATTCTCACGCTGCCAGGTTACCTGGGGGTGGTGGCACTAGAATGGAGATGCTTCATGGGAAGGGCACTCACTGTCCTTGACTCCACCGGGTCAGTGCCAACTCCTCCACTTGCCCTGCAGCAGCACCCAGATGCCAGCCTTGTGCAGAAATCCCCAGAATCTCAGTCACTGGGATCTCTCTTTATTGAGGTATTTAAAATACATAAACACTTCTGAGCTTTGTAGATATTCAAAGATCTATTTAATGAATCTGATTAACAAAACATCATTCTAAAAGCCTACCTCTCCCAGACCAAGGCCATATAAAACACTTATGTATGAATCAGCATCTTTTCCTTTTAATAATCTTCAGGATTCTGGGACCCCAGGTTCCCATTTGATTATCTTAACTTTATTTTCTCAGCCTGCCTTCCTTGCTTCCTCCCCAGTGAGTGCCCTGGGCATTTTGTATGTGCAGATAAAGTACAGAATACTGCAGGAGCCCTCAGGAGAGAGAGGATAGGAAATGACCAAGTAATAGCCCTAGTAGCTGGGATGGGAGAGGGGCCCACTGTGGAGCCCTGTGGTGGGTGCTGGCGCCCTGGGAGGGCAGAACTGCTCAGGTCTAGCTCTTGTCACTGAAGATCGGATTCACCTGCTGGGTGACACGGATGAAGGTAGTTCTCCGGCTCAGCTCCTTCAGCTTAGCTGCTCCCACGTAGGTACAGGTGGAGCGGATGCCTCCAAGAATGTCTCGGATGGTATGTTCCACATCCCCTTTAAAGGGCACCTCCACTGTCTTTCCCTCTGAGGCCCTTAGAAGAGGAAAAGCTTTCTTACCTTTTCTCTCTGGATTCCTTAAGCCCAATGACTCTCCCCCAGTCTCTAGCATTTAGTCCCTGCTCATCACTTTTCTTCCAAGTTCTGCCACCACCTTACTTGGAAAGTCACGCTTTCCAAGAACCCTCAGCTTCTGGCCTCCCATACCTACCTGTACTCAGCCACGCCCCCGGCATACTTCTTCATGGCCATTTCAGAACTCATGCCATAGAAGAGCTTGTACTTCTTGCCATCCCTCTTGATGAGCTCACCACCTGACTCGCTGTGCCCAGCCAGCATGCCGCCCAGCATGACGAAGTCAGCCCCTGCCCCTGCCAGCACCAACGAGAGGGGAAAGAGATGGATCTGGCCCAGGTGCCCACATGGTCACCCTCAGAAGCAACGCACACCAAATTCTCAGGCCTGCCAGTGATTCCGGCATCGTCCTGGTTTTGTTTCCCTAGCTGGCCCACAACCCAGTGCACAGGCCTACTCTGCCCTGGCTTCTGTTCCTCAGTGGACTTGCCAAGAATTTAAAATAGAGCCCCTGGAGATGCCCTGCCTGGCCTCTGCTCTCTCCTTTTTGCTGCTTTCGCCATTTTCTGGTCACCTCTTTTTACTCTGCCCAGCTGAACAAGACTCAACTTCAGGTGTCCCAAGAGCAAAGCTCTCCAACTTCAGTGTGAACAAGGATCACCTAGGAAGCTGGGAAAGTGCAGGTCTGTAGCCCCACTCCCCAGAGCCAGATGCCATGGGTCCAGGGTGGGGCTCGGCATCTGCACTGTCCCGCAGTCCAGGGGATGATGCAGATGGCCCTGGCCCACACTAGGAGTCCACATCAGAGTCTCAGGAATTCCCCTGCTGGTTTGCCCCAGATGACACCACAGGCTTCTGGGTCACTAGTCATATTATAAAAGAATCTGAACAGCTTTCTTAGACTTCCCTAGCCTGATCCTAGACCCTCAGAGGTGACTCATCCTCTTCTACAGGATCCTCCTCCTGTGCCCTCCTTACCGAAAGCCTTGGCCACATCCCCGGGACAGTTGCAGCCTCCGTCCTGCAAAGTAAGGAGCACTATGAAGAGAGAGCATGGATGCCCCAAGCCCTCTAGGAGGTCCCAGTGGCCCACCTCAAAGCTGACAGGAACCCAGGAGTCCTGATTCACCTCTACCAGAGCCTCCAGACCTGCCAGAGAACCCAGATGTCTGGCAGCCTCACACCCTACCCTGCCCTTGGCCTTACGGAAATGATGTGGCCTTTGAGGCCATGGGCAGCATCTGCGCACTCCATCACTGCGCTCAGCTGTGGATACCCCACTCCGGTCTTCTTCCGGGTGGTACACACAGAGCCTGAGAAGAACGTGACAAGGATGAGAGGAAAGTTCTCCACAGGTGTCTGCCACTGAAGCAGTGGCCAGTGGCCCCCAGTGAACCAGCTTACCTGGTCCAATTCCCACTTTGATGATGTCAGCCCCAGAGAGAATCAGCTCTTCCACCATCTCTCCTGTTACCACATTCCCTGCCTGGGACAGAACCATCAAAACAGAGCATTCTTAGGGTCAGAAAAAGAGGCGATTGCTTGCTTCCAGCATTATTACAAAGAAGAGTACCTCGGTTCCCTCTATCTGGGCCCTCTGAGGGCTTTTAGACCAGTCACTTCAAAGGACCCTGCTTTCCAAGCTGAGGTAAGGGGGTGAGTGGCCAGTGTCACTGTTGTACTGGGGTAAAGCGGGGGTCCAACTGGAACAAGCTCACATCTGATTTACAGTAGATTTATCTCCCCCTCCCCTCCAAAAGACTCAAACACATCCTTTGCTTAAGCTGTTATGTCATGAAACCTCTCTGGCTTCCGGGAAACGGGGAGGACATGGTACTGTCGGCTAAATACCCATCTACACAATTGTATTTGCTTTTGATGGACAGAACAGAGAGACCCCTCAATGCTGCGAAGAAAGTAAGGCCTTGTCATCACTCCCCTGAGCTTGTAAAAAAAAATAAAATAAAACATCATTTCATGCAACCCCTTCAATATGACTGTAGTATCTGTCCATACCTTTGGACAGGTGTGTATGTACCAGAGGTATGTACGATGCAGAAATGTTCCACTGTGGTTTAGTGAGTGATGTCGGGCACTGGATTTACAAAGACTAGGTATCAAGGTTTGGAGAAGACGGCACTGGCCAGTACACAAACATTTAAAGCATGGAACCATGGATAATCATCCAGTGACATGATTAAGCGGACTAGGAAATGCAGCAGAGGAGAAAGGAACTGGTGTAACAAAATGGTGTGGCGGGAAAGAGTGGAGGAAGGAGAGGAATGGACCCACTACAGGGTAATAGAGACATACCATGATGGTGTGTTCAGGGAAGCGCTTCCGCACATCCTTTACAAATTCAACAAAGTGTTCAGAGTAGCCATTGGCCACGTCCAGGCATATATAGTTCACCTGGGGAATAGCGTCCAGGATCTGTTCCAGCTGCTCAAAGTCAGCAGAGCCTGTGCCTGAGCTGGCAGCCAGATGCTGTGAGAAACAGGGCCATGAGCATGTAAGAAACGACCTGGTTGGTTAGCCAACAGGGGTGGGGAGGTAAGGGTTGGTCCCCAGGAAGCCAAACAAAGATTCCTGGAAGACTGGGCTAAGGAATGGATCAGGGGAGGACCAGTGTTACCTCAAGACAGTCAGGATTCTGGCTAGCAAACTCTTTCCACTGCTCGAGGCTGTAGTGTTTATGGACAGCAGTGAAGAGGGAGAACTGGGAGAAGAAAGAGCCATCAAAAAGGAGGGAACTGCGTTAGAGCCTCTTTTTCTAAAAATAGACCTTTATATTATCCTATCTGAGGGACAAAAGGACTGAAGTCTGGAAAGAGCAACTTGAAGAAGTCAGTGGTTGAGCTCGAACCTCAGTTCCACCATTCTCTCTACAAATGCAGTCGGGCTTTTCCCCATAAGCTAGTACTTGCCCAACACTCCCACCAAAGTACTAAGTCACCTGGATTGGATTTCACCTGCCAGCATGTACAGTGCTTCTGAGTTAAAAGGTGACAAGGACAAGCTGTTGGTGCAGTGGGACAAGCAGTAGACAAGGAACCATGAAGAGGCTGGACGGAGCCAGTGTCTGCCTGCCCTGACTCAGCCCCTCCTCCTATGATAACCTAGTATGGAGCTAACCTACTTTCGGTATCTTCTGGTCCATTTACCAGCAGTAATTCAGTGAGCCTAAATGCTCACAAAATCACAAGAGGTAAGGCCTTAAGGTTAACAGTCAGTAAAGCGCTACCCTTTCTCCATCTCCGCTAAAGTAAAGGCTGAATTTTCTTGAGACATGGACCAACCTGAAAAGTCTATCTCATTCAGTCTATTTCAGTCAACCAAGTTCAAGGATATAATGACTCATCAGACTTGTATTTCCTAGCTCAACAAATTGCAAACAACATCCCAATACTTTGAGAAAGGCATTCAAAGGCCACTTGTGAATGCTGGTGTTTGTGATTTAAAAGTGCAGACATGCAAATAGACAAGACAGCACAAATCTTGCAACAGACGAGAGACCCAAGGGAGTCAAGCATCAGCCAGCAGTAAGGAAGTGCAAACGCTATAATACTCGGAGATCATCATCAACACTACCTAGCTAACGCTGGTACTGAACTGTGCTTTCTCAGCAACACTCTGCCATCAACATGCTAATAGACAAAAATCACTCTAGGAGGTCAGCAGACCTTGGAGATATACTGGTATGGGGTGGCATGATGAGCATATCCAATTACATAGCAAGCTAGAGATCTAGAAAAAGATCCTTGCTTGCATCCAACCTTTTAATTATTACTGAGACTTGGTTGTATCTCTAAAACCTGATTTCTTCAGCACTCAGCAGTAATGAAAAGCCAGTCTCAACATAAAGCATCAAGACAGTCCCGGCAAGGTCCATACATTATAGGACATTTGTTAACACTGAAGTCAGATTCACCATTCCTTAACTCTGCTGGACAGGCCCGGTGGACACCGGGCAACAGTGGGATTCCTAAGCAGTTGGTAAACGGCAATAGTAATACAGTACTAAAGCTGCATAACTATGAACCTCAGAGAAATGACAGCAGACATTCCACAAAGACTTACAGCAATCAAAAATAGAGAAAGGGAGATGAAGTCCTTAAGGCTGACAGAGCCACAAGCAGCAGCAGAATCCATCAACCAGGGCTACCTGGATTAACCAGAAGAGTGCATATGTCCTCAGGATGCCCAGACTATCTACCTTCTCAGCTACAAATATAGAGGCAGGTAATATTACTGAAAGGAGCAGCAGCTTCCATTTTGAAAATGAGCAATAACCTGTATATAAGAAAAACACATTCCATTTTGGGCACATCCCAGAAACACCCAGGAACCTAGGACTTAAAGAAGAGGAAGATTAAAAAAAAAAAAAAAAAAAAAACAGGCATGAAAGAAAATAAACTTCTTCTCTCTAGGATCTTCTAGTTAGGAATTTTTGAATGCTCAAACTATATCTAGTTCCTGGACTAAAACAGTGAATGCTGATTATCATAATAGTGTAAAGAGGGATGCAGGTGATTTGGAGAGGGTGATCTGGGTGGTGGGAAAAGTTGGCAGGATGTATAAACTGCTGGGCAGGAGAAAAGGGAAAGTTCTGTTAAAATGGGGGCAAAATTTAGCTTTGAATCTCATTAACTCAGATGGCCCTTTAAAGTTATCAGATAAAGGGGCCTTAGTACTACTGCAGAAAACAGAAATTGAGCATCCTGACCGGTAACTGCCAGAGTTGACCTGGGATGGGGGTGGGGATGCAGATACCTCTGCAGTCAGCCCACAGAACTGGACACCATGAGGAAGGGGTATGAGGGAAGTCCTACCTTACAGAGAACCTGGGCCATCTCAAAGGTGCCTACGGTATCCATATTGGCTGCAATGATGGGGATCCCAGTGTA
This sequence comes from Eschrichtius robustus, assembly GCF_028021215.1. Classification (NCBI taxonomy): domain Eukaryota; kingdom Metazoa; phylum Chordata; class Mammalia; order Artiodactyla; family Eschrichtiidae; genus Eschrichtius; species Eschrichtius robustus. Next base: position 73,713,908 of record NC_090824.1, read on the forward strand.
CATCTGCTTTGAGTTCCGAAATGAAAAGGATCTTGTGAGATCCACCTGCAGATATGAACAGGAAACTGAGCATTTCATTTATCCAAAAAACAAGTATTGCAGGAGGGCAAAAGCCAGGAATCTTTCCCAGTCCTGGCCCTCCAGGAGCTTGGGATCAAGAAAGAGCAACTAGAGAAGCAGGCTCACCTCACTTCGAGACTTAAGGGTACTGCGTTTGGGCCTCAACAGGACATCCTTGAAGTCCAGTTTGACGTCGTTGTCGATGTGAGGCATGGCAGGCACCTCAGGGTAGCAGCGAATCTGAGGGCTGGAAGGTAGGAAAAGTCAGGAGGCGGTAGCTGAGCCAATTTTCCCTTAGAACTTAATGTTCTGTTAGGGCTGGCGGCAGGGCTCATCTCTCTCCTCGCTTAAATTGTGGAAGGTCAGGGCATTGATCGAGGCATAGTCCCTGAAGACCGTCACCTCAGACCCGTGTGGTTCCACTTACTCTCGGTGTCTTCAACCCAGGTACTATTTGTTGGGGAGAAGAATTGGGATGGAGTCGTGAGTGACCCTAAACGGTGCGTTCCTTACCCCACTACTCTTCTTTCTCCCGCCCCTGCGAAGAGCAGTTTGGGATAAGAGGCAGATTTGGGAGTGAGAAGGATTGGTGGGATCCCATAACCAGCTTCCGGAATAGGGGTACTCACTTCCTGTCGCCGTGGCCAGGTGGCAGTTTACCGAAGCGCCTCTTGATTAGCGACTAGCCTCGCGCAGCCCCGCTGAGCCTTGTGGGCAGCGCTAACAGGTTCCGCTAATTGCCGGAGAGAACGAGTAACTGAGGAATTCCAGCTTCGGTGCTGGAGGCCTTCTGGGTAACAGAGTTCACACACTGAGGATGCCGTTGGAGCTGAGGGGCAGGGGACTACAACTCCCAGGGAGGGACGCGCGGAGCTGCCCCCTGGCATGATGGGAGGAGTAGTTCGTTCCGCCCCCGCTTTATACTAGCCCCGGCTCGCTGGGGACTCTCAGAATTGCAGAGGCATCATCTCTGCTGTAACTAGGCGGGCCGCCTCCTTTTCTTTTTTTTTTTTTTTACGACGCCACAGAAACGAAACCCGAAGGCATTCCTGAGCCTTTCCGGAACCCCTTGGAAAGAAGGGGGGGGGAGCGAGGTGGGGGGAGGGGGGGGGGGTGGAGCCAGGCAGTGACCCGGAAGCAGAAGTGACTCCCACAGGCTGAGTGCTGGGGAGCTGCATCGGCGATCGCAGCGGTAGAAGCAGCAATTTATCTGTGTGCAGCCCCAAACTGGGAAGAAGATGCTAATTAAAGTGAAGGTGGGAGCACCTCCAGCCTTGCCAAGACGCAGTGGTACTGGGCTGGCCGCTGTGCCTTAAGGGAGAAGCCGGGAAGGAAAACCACGCCTTTCCCGAGCGTGGAGGGGGCTGACAGCCTCGGGGCTGCGCGCGAGGGGTGATGGGATGTAGGGGGGGGGTGCCCAAAAGGGCTTCGAGAGGAGGGGCTGGCCCAGCCAGACGACCCCGGGGTCTGTGCTGTGCCTGCTTTCATTCCGGGACCGTTCCTTGACCCAGAAGGAGGCCGCCTTTGTCCGGGGTCTCGCTGTGTTCGAACCCCCGCGGTCATAGAGAAGGCCTAGCAGCATCTTGGCTCCCCTCTCTCTCGGATTCTGGGAATAAGCTCTGTTCTCCGTCGTCCAAGCCCAAGTTACCTGCTTCCCCCAGCGCCTAACGTAGGCTACTCCGAGTACAGCACAAAAACGTTAGCCTAGGGAACCGGGGCCTCCCAGGAACTAGACTGTCAGCTTTTGCTAGTTGTCGCCAAGGTGTAGTATCTCAGCCGGCCTTCAGAAAACAAAGCTGGGTGCGTGTTCAGTTAGCACCTGCCTTTCTGAGCCAGCATCCTGGACCAGCCTCACTTCCTTGACTGAGGCAGGTTAGTTATCAGTGCCCTAGTTCCTGGTACTAGCAGTGTTTCTTTCATCTCCATCCCGCCTCCCGTGGTTCTTCACCAATTTCCAACCCTCATTAGTCCTATCTGCTATTTCCTCCTTTGTGCCTTAAGAGGGAGGGACAAAAACTAACAATTGATGCAGTGCAACGTTAGTTTAGCATTTTTTTTTTTAAACTGCCAAGGAAGTCTATCGTTATTTCATCAGCTCCTTAGTGTATTTATCATGCATAATAGGCATTAACCTCTTCAGTCCTTCTGAACCACCATCTTAGCTGAGGATTGAGGCCAAGCAGCATGTTAAAGGTCATTGTTTTTCAAATTTTGAGTAATGACCTATAAAACAGTCACTAGTGGTAAAATCAGTTTAATAAGTCCGTGGGTCACAAGCAACAAGAAAAAGAAAAAAATAGAAATATCAGGGTATACTTCTGGGTAAGAGGATTGTTTGTGAAATTTTGGTTTTTATTTTGTATGTATATTACATGCATGGATGTGATATTCGTTCATATGTATTTCTTAGTGTGGGTCACTGTCCAAAAAGTCTTGAGAAACATTAGCAAGTGAATGCTTATGTCATTTCAATACATATGGATTCTCAGGTTCTCTTAGTCCTCCCTTAGTCCAAAGAAGAGGTTATTACTATACTTTTGTTCAATGTTTTGTAAACCTTTTTTTAAATCTCAACCTACACAAAAAAATTTTATCTCATGGTCCCATACAAACACAAAATAACTGTGTGTGATATGCTCTGGTATTTTGAATTATATTCCAAGTTGATTTCATAACCCACTGATGGGTTGAGACCTGCAGTTTAAGAAAATACTGTATTCTAGATGGGCTTCTCAACTTAAAAATGTGTAAGAATCACCTGGGGATCTTGTTAAAATGCTGATTCTAATTCAGTGGTCTGGGATGGAACCCGAGATTCTGCATTTCTAACATTCTGCATTTCTGCTTGTCTGGGGAGTATGCAAGGTTCTACTTTCTTTGAATCCATTTTTATTTAGTACTTCTCTAAAATTGTCAGGCTCCTTTCCCAAAACACTTTCCTTTGCACCTTCAAATAGGTTTCTCTGTCCATCTTTCTCTTTCTTTTTTGTATGTTAAATACATTTTTGTATGTTAAATAAATAAAGCAATTAGTTAGCTGTGAATTACTATACAAATGATAGGTTTTTTAGCAGGGTTCCTTTGTGAATTATTCATTCTTCCACTGTCGTTCTCCATGTAGGTAACTTATTCCATATCTCTCTTTGCAATCTTTTACAACTAAATCCCTTGTCGACTGAAGGAAAAACACACAACATAAGAGCTGTAAGTTCAGTTTTATTTGGGGACTTACTGAGGACCTTAGCCCAGGAGACAGCCTCTTAGATAGCGCTGAGGAACTGCTCCAAAGGTAAGTGGGGGAGGTCAGCATGTATGTGATTTTGGCAAAGGGTAATCAAGCACACATCTCGGTAGAAGGTTGCTGCTAGTCAAGAGGAACAGACATCCTAGTTAATGGTTTTAGTGCTTTTCTAAGTATGGGAAGATGTAAGAATTTGGGTTCATAAAATTTTCTCCTGAAAATATCTAACTATCTAAAGGCCTGTTCTATTAATTTTCCCAGAGCACATTCCTGATGTGCCTCATTCCCGGTCTCCACCTTGAACTCCTTTCAGGCTGGGTTGAAGGTCAGTGACTGCGGTGGCTAATGACTTAATTCCTGTAGAACCAGGAGGCAAGTGACATCCTTTAGCTGGCACACTCGTGATTTAAAACTTCTCTTGATACCTCATCTCTGTGTTTCTAAAATTAAATACATCATCTTCTGTCTTAAGCCATCTTCCCAATACTCATCTCATATATTGATCCCATCAATCTACCAGTTAACCTGGAACCCAGTTCTTTAAAATCATTGTTCTCTTATAGAACCTAATTTTTCTTTTGATACATCTTTCTGTTGATTTTCTTTCCATTCCCATTACCCTTGTTCTCGTCTGGGGTCTCATTAACTTATATCTTTATTTCTCTGTGATACCTCCAGAGAAATACCTCTTGTTGGGATACCTCCAGCAAGATTTTCCTACTGCCATTCCCCTCTAAAGTTTAGAGTCTAGGGACTTCCCTGGTGGTCCAATGGTTAAGACTTCACCTTCCAGTGTAGGGGGTGTGGGTTCGATCCCAAAACATAAAACAGAAACAATATTGTAACAAATTCAATAAAGACTTTAAAAAATGGTCCACATCAAAAAATTCTTTAAAAAAAATTAAGTATATGTATTTTTTAAAAATAATAATAAAGTTTAGAGTCTATACCAAAATATGGTGTACAAAATCATAGTGTACAGGTCTTCTTTAACCTTCTTTTTCATCATATTATTCCCTAACCTCAGATCCTGCATTGATTCCTCTTAGCAAATTACTTTGGGCACCTGTCTTTACTATCTAAGCCCCAGTTTTCTCATTTATGCTTTTTTAAACATAAAATAAAACGCAAAGCTCTTAAGGGTTAAGTTCAAGGAGTTTTTAACAACAGTATACCCCCATGTAGCCACAGATCTAGAACATTTTCACCCCTGCCCTCTGAAAGTTCCATAGGTTAGTTTTGCTTGTTTTAGAATTTCATATAATGGAATTATAGAATATATAATTTTTGTGTCTGGCTTCTTTCACTCAGCATTATGTCTGTTGTTGTGTCTGTAGGTCTGTCTCATTACTGAGTAATACTACATTAGATGAGTATATCACAATTTGTTTATCCGTTCTCCTGTTGATGGACGTTTGGGTTATTTCCAGTTTCTGGCTATTATGAAGAAGGCTTGTAATAGCCAGAAATGATGATATGAACATTGTCTTTTTGTGGACTTATGTTTTCATTTCCTTTGGATAAATACCTAGGAATGGAATTACTGGGTCATGTATAACTTTAACAGATGCTGCCAAACAGTTCTCCAAAATATGGCACCATTTTACATCCCTACCTGCAGTGAGTGAGCATTCCAGCTGCTCTGCACCCATCTTTATTATAGCTATTTTAGTGGGTGTGAAATGGTATCTCAGTCAGGTTTAAATTAATCACTGTTGATTTTCCCTCACCACAGCACTTTGTCACTGCCCCTTGTATTTTGGACGATAACATTCAGTATGGCATTTCTTGTATATTGGTTTGTTCTATTAATTGTATGTCTCAGTGTCTCTTGGTTGTAAATCTTCACTTGAAAAAGATTTATTGGCAAGGGCTGGGTCACTTAATTTCTTTTATATCCCCTACAGTGCTTATAGCAGAATGTCAGCCTTAGGTTCATCATAGACTAATTGAATAGCATTGAATGTATTCCCAGGTCACAATGACCAGATTTGAGGGAAGAAATCCAGTATGACGTGGTCTTTTAAAATATCTTTTAAAATTGAAATCAAGAATATCTTTTAAAATTGTTCAGTTTTAAATGATTTTAATTATGACAATTTCAAACATATACAACAGCAGAGAGAAGGAATAATGCACCCCATACAAAGCTTCAAAAACAATCATCTCATGGCCAATCTTATTTTATTTATACTCACCAACTTTCCTTACCTTATGTTTTAAGGAGCAAGTCCCAGATAGCGTAGCGTATATTATTTGTATATATTTCGGTATTTATCTGTAAAAAAGAACTTTTTTTTACTAACATAACCATAATTATTACACCTAAAAAATCAACAGTGATTTCACACTATCATTGTCTCATTTGTTTTTTACAATTTGTTTGAATCTGGATCCAACTAAGATTCATACATTGTAGTTGGTTGATAAGTATTTTAGGCCTCTTTAAACCTGTAATTCCCCATTTCCCCCATTTTTTTCTTGTTGAATAATCTAGGTGGTTGGTCCCATAGAGTTTCCTATAGTTTGGATTTTGCTGATTACCTCCCATGCTGTCTTTTAATATATTCCTCTTTCCTCTGTATTTCCTGTCAATTGGTAATAAGATCTAGAGGCTTGATTAGTCCTTTTTGTCTGTTCATGTGTGAGAATAATTCATAGGTGGTATTGTGACACATACTTCTGTCAGGTTGTTTTGCTTTCTGCGATGTTAGTCATTGCCTAGATCCATTATTTCATTGGAGGTTACAAAATGGGGATATTCTGATTTTATTGTTGCTTCCTACATTAGCTGGGATGCTTGAGCAGTGTCCAGTACAGTGGCCATTAGCCCACGTGCACTATTGACCACTGGAAATGTGGCTAGTGAGACTGAGGAATTTAATTATTTTATTTGTATTTAATTTTAATTAATTTAATATAGGAACTGAAACTTTATTCAGTAGTTGGAAAACCTTTTAACTTGTTTGGAACAAGTTGGGAATGTAAATGTACTTTTTCAACTGTAAATTGTGAAATTTAAATACAGATCAAGTATTTCAGATGATAACTTACCATCTGAATTGAGGTGTGCTGTCAGTATGAAATGCACACAGAATTTTGAAGATTTGGTTAGAAAAAAAGAATGTAAAATATATTAATAATTTGAATATATTGGGTTTCAGACTATTAAAATTAATTTCACCTTTTAAAAATGTGGCTACTAGAATATTTAATATTGTATATGTGGCTTTCACTAAGTTTCTGTCTCTAGTGGACAGTGCTGCTTTACAGAATGGTTTCCTTATACTCTCATCAAGGACATTGTTTTAAATTTTTTTCTCATCCCAATGTATTTATGGTATTAAAAAATGGAAAATACAAAAAAGCACAAAGAAAGTAATTTAAATCACCCATAATCTCACAACTCAAAATAAAAGCACTGATGTCTATATCCTTCCAAACTTTTTTGAAAGCATATAAATACATGTATGTGTGTGTTTATTTATTTAGTTACAAAATAAGAATTATACTGTTAGTCAAAACATTGTTTGAGAACTGTGTGATTTTCCCCCTGTGTTTGTACCATAATTTATTTAACCCTCAATTGTGTGATATTTGGATTGTGTTTCTAGTTTTTCAGTTTCAAAAAGTTGCAATTCATTGTCATAGGTATGTTTTTGGACAGAGAATTATTTTCCCAGAAGTGTTATTGCTGGGACACCATATGCCAGATTGCTCTCTGGATACATTCATAGGCTTCTATAGTCGATCTCAGAAACAAAGGACCAGTGCTAGAGTTTTAGATTTTATAAACCAATAATTTTTTTCAAATGTCATAAAGCCCAAGCATCTGACTCTTGGGAGAGCAGTTCTAGGCTTTCTGTTAGAGTCTTTTGTACTCTTTAAAAATTGTTATTATTAAATCAGAATGAATATTTATTAATATTCATGTGATAAAGGAATATATTTTTATTAGATATTGTATTAGATAGTACAGATAAAGGGAGAGTTAGCTTTGGTCTCCTCAGTCCTACTCCCCTTCTCAAGGATAATCATAATTTTAGGAGATAGGTATACTTTTAATCCTTTCTTCTATGCATGTATGTATGTATATATTTACATATAGAAAATGATACATAATCATACATTCTCTAGATCTTTCCATGTTAGTGTATAAACTGTTGCATAATAAATGTATCATTCTATGGGTGTACCATAGTTTAATAGCTTTCCTATTAATAGGCATTAGGCTGTTTCTAGTGTTTTTCTTTAATGAAAGGTGTTGCAGTAAACCTCACATGTTCCGCTGAATACGTACTCAAATTTCAAGTTTTTCCTTTAGGTTAGTTATCTAGAAATAGAAGTGTCTGGTTAAAGAGTCTTTGCATTTAAAGTATTATGATCCATAAATTGAGATAATTTGTGGACAACATGGAATTGCATACTTTTCATTTTGTCAGGAAGGAGCCTAAAAAAATACCATATATTGTCACTGTCGTTTCATAAAAGGACATTTTAACACCTGAAAATATTTAGTTTCATGAAAATCTCATTGTTGTCATTATTTTTCTCATTTTACCATAGACTACTGAAAATTTTCAAACAGACCAGCTTGAGTTGGGGTGGAAACTTGAAAATTACTGTTGTAATTTATTCTTTTGCATCCAAACAGGTCAATCCAAAGGAGTTACTCTTGCATTTTTTGAAATATCCTTAGTAGTGAATCATTCTCATGGTTGAGAAATTAGATCCTAAGTACTTTCTTCATGCTGGTCTTTGTGAATACCATAAGTAGGAACCATATGCTATTTTGTAAGTCCCCCACAGGAGTGTACATTGGGTCTCAATACTAGATCAGCCAGACTTGGGCAGTACTGAGTACAGAGCTGAAAGCTCAGGTTCTGGGGCCAGAGAGTTTGTGTTTGGATTCATATTCTCCTTTTGACTTCATAGGCATGCTTTTTAACCTGTCCAAACCCCATTTTCCTCAACTATAAATGGTGATAGTAATAGTACATATCTCATAAGTACTTGCAAGGATTAAATGTATTGACGCATGTAAGACACTCAGCATAGTTTCTAACTCTTGGAAAGTGTTCAGTAAATGTTAGCTGTGATCATAACATGATCATCGGTGTATTTAGCCATTCCACAAATATTTATTGACTGCTTCTATGTCAAACACTGTGCTTTGTGCTTAAATTAGGAAGATTGAACAGTCTCTGTCCTTGAGGGAGCTGGAGTATAAATTGGAGAGTTTGACACTTAAACAACTAGCTGCAATGGCTATTAAAGTGTATTGGGGACAAGTCATCAATCTTAAAGTGTCCCTTGAAGGTTTGCAAAAGAGCAGAAGAGGGCATGGCAACAAGAAAAACAGTAGAAGCAAGGAAAATGCCCCTAAATTATGGATTACTGTAGACTGGTGCAGATGGAGTTTGAAGAGCAAGGATGGATAGGAGATTAGATTGGCTGAAGCACATTTGTAAGTGTACAATGAGGGACTTCCCTGGTGGCGCAGTGGTTAAGAATCCGCCTGCCAGTGCAGGGGACACGGGTTCGAGCCCTGGTCCGGGAAGATCCCACATGCCGCGGAACAATGAAGCCCGTGTGCCACAACTACTGAGCCCACGTGCCACAGCTACTGAAGCCTGCACACCTAGAGCCCGTGCTCTGCAACAAGAGAAGTCACCGCAATGAGAAGCCCACGCACCGCAACCAAGAGTAGCCCCCACTCGCCGCAACTAGAGAAAGCCCGTGCGCAGCAATGAAGACCCAAGGCAGCCAAAAAATAAATAAATAAATAAATAAATAAAATTTAAAAAAATAAATAAGTGTACAATGAGTATAATTATTGTGTTTGGATATCAGCAGCCCTTTGCCTATAGAAGAAGTCAAGAAGACCAGAGCTGCAATTTAGGATTTAGGTGGAAGTCTGGAGAAGATACGGGAGAATAGAATGTTGAATTCTAGTATTACTTAAAAAGTTGGTCAGGGACTTCCCTGGTGGTGCGGTGGTTAAGACTGCACTCACAATGCAGGGGACCTGGGTTCAATCCCTGGTGAGGGAACTAGATCCCACATGCATGCTGCAACTAAGGGTTCGCATGCCACAACTAAGGAGCCCTCCTGCCACAGCTAAGACCCGGCGCAACCAAATAAATAAATAAATATTAAAAAAAAAAAAAGTTGGTTAGAGGTGATCTCCAGTGTCCTTGAGAATTCTCTGAGTTATCTGAATGTTAATTTCTGGCATTGGTACGTAAGACAAGGTCCTTCTCAAAGGAATACTTTCCTTAGGACAATTCTCATTGCTGTCTTATCAAAAGGAGTTATGGTATTCTCTTGGATTCTAGCGGAATGGGAGGTGAGATGACCTGTGAGATTAAAAGGGTCAAATGGTTTACAGAATCTTCCCCTATCAAAGTTGTTCACAGCCTAAAAATGTCTGAAATCGGGTGTGGTCAAAATTTCTGACACTTCAGATCAGCTTTGAGAATGTGCATTTCTCAGAAGGTAGTAGATAGATCCCCCAAGACTAGGCCAGGATGTTTTACCTAGGAGACAAATTTTATATTGGGCTATAGGATTCATGAAACCCTTGCCTGTTTCAGACGCTGACCGGAAAGGAGATTGAGATTGACATTGAACCCACAGACAAGGTAATGTACGCCCAATACCTCTCCATGCCTATCTCCCTACGTGTACACTTGCTTGGGTATGCTGATGAACTGAGTCCTTCCGCTCTCATACTCTTTGCATAGCTCTTGTTCTTTCCCGTTCCACGGTCCTTCCCCCTGAGCAATCCCTGACTACTTGTACCCCTAAAGGTGGAGCGAATCAAGGAGCGTGTGGAGGAGAAAGAGGGAATCCCCCCACAGCAGCAGCGGCTCATCTACAGTGGTAAACAGATGTAAGTTTGGAATGGGAATGAGGGCGTGGCCATCTTATGTGAAGATGAAGATGCAAGTACTGGAGGTGGAGCAGGCCTGCCTCTTTGTTGTTGTCTCAGACCCTTTGGCAATTTGATGAAGGCTATGAACCCCTTCTCAGAATTAGATTTTTGCAGACATAAGATAAAATGCATGGAATTACAAAAGAAACTAATGGGATCGAAATACACTTATCACACTACTAAAGCAAGTTTGTGATATATGTACTTCATTAAGATCTAATGATGGATATAATAACTAATTTTAAAAGATTTTCAAGATACCTACAAACAGTTGTGAAATGATAGGAAAATATCTAATTTTTGTTATTAACAAGTTACCCATATTGCTAATAATACCCCCTGTGGGGTTTTTGCCTGTGTTCAAAACTGAAAGAAATATCAAATTTCAGTTAGGGGTTAGTAAAAATATAAAGATGTAATTTTTTTCTCATCTGCATTCATAGATCCCCAGACAGATCCATGAAACCCAGGTTAAGAACCTTGCTCTAGATGGTATTTCTAATACCTTTTTTTCTTTTTTTTTTGCCTCTTCCTGCAGGAACGATGAGAAGACAGCAGCTGATTACAAGATACTAGGTGGTTCAGTCCTCCACCTGGTACTGGCTCTGAGAGGAGGAGGTGGTCTTAGGCAGTGATGGACCCCCCCCCTCCATTTCACCTCCTTGCCCTGGCGCTCATTATGAGGCATCATGTATCCTCTCACACTGTGGGACACCAGAGCCACTGCCCCCTCTCCTGGATGCCCAGTCTTGTGTGTCTGTTGGTGGGAGACTGTGAGGACCCCAGGATGCAGTGTTCCTGGCCCAAAGGGCCCTTGCTGGCTATTGGGTTTTAGTTTGCAGTCCTGTGTGCTTCCCTCTGTTAATGGCTATGTCCCTGGTTGTCAATAAAATATTTCATGGCCTCCTGGAATCTTTCTTCTATTGCACAAACGTGACTGAAATCAAAATGGGCCAATGCACACTCAGTTACACCAGGCTGAAGGAGTAGGACAGTGTAAGAGAATGTGCCCTTAGAGGGGTTCTCAGACTCTAAGAGTCTACACTCAGTGGTGTGCTGGAGCCAGCTCTTAACCCACTCCAGAGCTAATTGTTGGCATCTTTCCTAACCCCGTGTTAAGTGACTTCATGTTGGTAGCTTGAAATTGGCCATGGTAGGAATATTTACAGAAATTGACAAACAATACAAATCAGTCCTTCTCCCCAAACTGCTTGTTATGTATCTGTCAGCATACTACTGACGTGGGTGGTAGAAACCAGGAGAGTGAATTCTCCCCCATTGTGACCCTACTGGACATTTGGGCCTGGTTCAAGAAAGGCATCAAGAGCTTAGCAGACACTGCATTCTTTTATGGCTGGAATATTGCTGAGGGCTCTAGGCTCTATACGGTGGAGTGGCTGATATGGAGAAAGGATGAGTGTGGAGTGACAAGCTATGATGGATCACTTTAGGACTCGGTGAGATAAAATGAGAGACGGGTGCCAGAAGAAAGGGCTTCCCTTCCTTGTCTCCTCTAGTTCAGTAGAAGCTGGCGAGGCCGGGTGGGGTGGAGAAGCAAGGAAAGAATATCCTTTGGAGAGACTTGAGGACCATTGCGATCCTGTGAGCAGTCGCATTGGCACTTTGCTGCGGTCCTCCCCACCACCACCACCACCAGAAGGCGCTCTTGCGAGGTTTTGGGGCCGATCTTCCCAGCTCAGGTTGGCGGCGCTCTAGTCGCCGCTTCTCTAAGGCCCGCGGGGCGGCCTGGGAGCCGCGGCAGAAAGGCCCGCCTCCGTGCGCGCAGCCTGCGGGCGCGGGTCATGGCGCGGCTCCCGAAGCTCGTAGTCTTCGATCTAGGTGAGGGACTGGATTGGTAAGAGTTTCGTAGGGCACAGTTTTTTCCAAACCCTAGTTGATGCTCTCGAGGCCCTGCGCCCGCCCAGGCTGAGACCTCCCCCTCCTTCCTCTCACAGATTACACGCTGTGGCCGTTCTGGGTGGACACGCACGTAGACCCGCCGTTCCACAAGAGCAGGTGAGGCGGGGCTGGGGAGGCCTGGGGCCAGGCGGGGCCCCGCGGGAGCTGAGCACACTCTCGCCCTCTCCAGTGATGGAACTGTACGAGATAGGCGGGGCCAGGCCGTCCGACTGTACCCAGAGGTGCCTAAGGTCCTGGAACGATTGCAGGGCTTGGGGGTGCCCGTCGCGGCCGCTTCACGGTAAGAAGAGCGACTGAGTCGGTCTAATGCCGAGAGGTGCATGCATGAGGAGACTTCCCGTGTAACCCTTGGCTGCAAAAATTTAGGCGGTGCAAATTTGCAGGTGTGTATATATTTTTCGAATTGTACCCTCTCCTGTGAATTTTGTTTAATAAACACTGGCTCAGTGCCACCTGTGTCATACAGGAAGGATATGGAATTGAATCAGGGCGGAGGATGCCTACCCATTCCGGAAGAACAGCAAGTTGATTTCCCCCTGGTTACACATAATTTCACTTGCAGCCTTGGCCCTCCACTCTCCTGATCCCATCTACTACACCTTTTTGCAGGACAGGTGAGGTTGAAGGGGCCAACCAGCTACTGGAGCTCTTTGACCTTGTCAGATACTTTGTTCATCGGGAGATCTATCCAGGCAGCAAGGTCACGCACTTTGAGAGGTACGCTGAGATAAGGGGAGAAGCAGGGAGACAGAAGACCAGAGAGGCTGGAGGAGCTAAGAAGCCAGAGTGGTTACCCTCGCCGTGTCTTGCACAGGTTGCAGCAGAAGACTGGAGTTCCTTTCTCCCAGATGATCTTCTTTGATGATGAAAAGCGGAATATTGTAGATGTCAGCAAACTGGGTACTGAGTGGCAAGGATAGCCATTTGGGGAGTGAGGAGAAAGGGTTCCTAAGAGGGAAGGGGTTAGGTAGATATGTACAGGATGGATAGTTTGCATGCAAGTGACACCCCAAAAAGGTGAGAGTCATAATAGGGAGCCCTGAAGGCCTGATGAAATTGTGGCTTCTTTCTTTCTAGGTGTTACCAGCATTCATGTCCAGAATGGAATGAGCCTTCAGACCCTAACTCAAGGATTAGAGACATTTGCAAAGGCGCAAGCTGGACTCTGAGGTCCAGCCCTGTGGATGAGCCTCATTTGAGGCATAGAACTGAAAGGAAATCAGGAGGGCATTTTCAGGTGCATTTGTAAATTATTAAAGTGTATTTGTGAGTGGCAGAAGAGATCTTACCCAGTGTGTGTTGTTTCTAATTTTCTAGCGTGTGACCCGGGGTGGGCCATCCGGAGGTGCCAAGACCAGTATGTGAGGCATTAGACTGCATCAGGTTCTGCCTTAATAGACTTGTGGCAAACCCAAGACTGTGATCCCCTTATGCTCTGCCCATCCCCACACCTCTCCTGAGCTCTGTCAAGGGCATGAAGAACTCTTCCACTGGCCCCAAGTAGTGGGGTGCATTACCCTGCACATTTCCTTCCAGGAAGCAAAGACTTTGTTTTGGGGTGGGGAGGGTGAGGCGACCTTTTTATATAGTGGGAAACGAAGCGGCCGCTTTAAGAGGAGCGCGTGGGTTTGGGGCTGGTGTGTCGGGTCACACGTGATAGTGGTCTCGCTGGCGCTAGTTGATGATGTCGCCGCGGTGCCCCAAGGAAGGATTGGCCGAGGCTGGTCTCGCAGTGATGATTCCCGGGAGCAAGGCGGAAGCGTACGGGACGCCGTAGGGCGGAGGCGGGAGAGGCGAGGGTCGCGATGAGTGGGCTCGGCCGGCTCTTCGGGAGGGGTGAGCCCGGGCGAGACTAGTCCCCGGGAGGTGCTGGCCGCAGGGGGCGCGGGGAGAGCTGGGAGACGCTGTCCTGAAAACCCCGGTGGCCCAGCAAGGCCTTCTCCCGGGCCAGGAGGCGCCGCCTTGTCAGGGCGCCTGGCTCCAGCTGCCTTCCTTCCCCCACCGCGGAGGGAAGAGGTCGAGGCCCGGGAGGGGGCGCGAGTGGAGAGCGTGGCAGCTGCGCTGGCTCCCGCTGTTAAGGCCTGGGGGACAAGTTGCTGCCTGTCGCCATCCAGTCCTTTCCAAAACACTGGTGCTTCCTTTATGCTGGGCCACAGGCAATCTGAGGTGACCCAAGAAAGACAGCCCTCGTGAGCTCCTCTGTGGTGTGGGAAGACAAGCAAAGTCTGGCATTTACAGCGTAGTGTGGCGACTCCGTGATGGAGAGTTTCCTAAACAAGCAAAGTCTGGCATTTACAGCGTAGTGTGGCGACTCCGTGATGGAGATTTTCCTAAGAACCAGGGGTGCATGGAAGAAGCAGGCACTGCGGGTGGTGATCCAGAAGGCTAGAAGTATGCCAGATGGGGGGTTGAGGTTCTCCAGGAAGAGATAACTGTGCAAAACAGAGGCAGGAAAAAGCATGCTATATTTAGGGGAAAAGAGTTCTGGCTGCCCTGTGAGAGTGTGTGTGTGTGTGTGTGTGTGTGTGTGTGTGTGCGCGCGCGCGCGCGCTGAAGGCAGAGGAAAGTAGAAGTGTGGATGGAGAGGTAAACGGGGGCCAGATCATGAAGGACCCTGTGTGTCTTAAAGTTTTTTGGATTTTATTCTGTAGGCAGTGGAGAGTATGGAAGGCTATTAAGCAGGCTAGGGCCTTCAGATTTTTTTTTTTTTTTTAATAAGTCTGTTAGAAGTGCAGAAGATGAAGGGAGAAATTGAAATCAGATTTTTTTTCTCTAGCACCCCTACTTCATTCAGTTTGATCCTGTGGAATCAGGACCTTGAGTATCTCCTAGGATAGCAAGTGGAACAGTAATAAAAAGTGATTGAACTCTGGTGGGGAACACGGTAATGAGGAGGTTATGCATGTGTGGGTGCAGGTGGTATATGGGAAGTCTTTGTACCTTCCACTCACTCAGTTTGCTGTGAACCCAAAACTGCTCTAAGAAAAATTAATTCTATTAAAAAAAACAAAAACAAAAACTGGAAATGACTTGAAAGGTAACTAGGAATAGCAAAAGAATATTGGCTTTGGAAATCATACTCTCACATTTCAGTTCCTTTGCAGTCTCTTACTATAGTAGTTGTGATTTTAGACCAAAATGTTAATAACCTCTTTATGCCTGTTTTCACATTTGTAAAGTAGAGAGAGTACGTTCATCGTAGATAGTTATTCGGGGATTAACAATAACACAGTCGAGTGCCTAGCACATACTATGCACTCAATAATCGGTGGCTAATATTTTTCCTTCACACAACGTGGGCTGCTCCATTGGACTCCAGAGAAGAAGGAGAGGGGGCCAACCCCTGAAGAGGCAATACAGAAACTGAAGGAGACGGAGAAGATATTGATCAAGAAACAGGAATTTCTGGAGCAGAAGATTGAACAGGAGCTACAAACTGCCAAGAAGCATGGGACCAAGAATAAGAGAGGTAATGGGGGAGGGAAAGGCACCACCAGGGAGGGCCCGGGGTGGGGAGCAAGGGCTTCTGGCTCTGATGTTCAGGGTGTGGGCTGGATCAGCCGCCCTACAGGCTTTGCGGAGGAAGAAAAGGTTGGAACAGCAGCTGGCACAAACCGACGGGACATTATCCACCCTGGAGTTTCAGCGTGAGGCCATTGAGAATGCCACCACCAATGCAGAAGTGCTTCGTACCATGGAGCTTGCTGCCCAAGGCATGAAGAAGGCCTACCAGGACATGTGGGTACGGGGGGAGGGGAGGAGGGGGCCCAGGCACTGGGGAGAGTAGCTTGATATTGTACTGTGAATCTTAAAACCTCTCCAGATGTGAATTTACAGTAGAGTTGCCTGTGATGGCTAGACCCCTGTCAGCCTCCTTGCTTATTGCAAGGCGACCTCTTTGCTGGCTGGGGCATTCTAGGGAGGAAAGATGATTTTCCTCTTTTTTTTGTTTTGTTTTGTTTTTTGTGGTTTTTTTGGCTGCCCTGCAAGGCTTGTGGGATCTTAGTTCCCCGACCAGGGATTGAACCCAGGCCCTCCGCAGTGAAAGCGCCCAGTCCTAACCACTGGACTGCCAGGGAATTCCCAATTTTCCTCATTTTTAAAGATCCTTCAGAGAAGAGAGTGCAACCATTCCTCCCCAATGTGTCTTCTTGCCATTTCTTAGCCCAGATTTGCCTCTTTACACTTTTCCAGGGATCTCTTTTACCTAGTAGCCATGGATTTGTCAGTCTGAAGCCACAGGCAGGAGGGTCTTCATTCATGTGAGATGAAGAAGTCAGGGTTGTCACCTGATTTCTGGGCTATGTATCTTGTTCTCAGGGACATTGACAAGGTGGATGAACTGATGGCTGACATCACAGAACAACA
The DNA here is from genome assembly GCF_028021215.1 of Eschrichtius robustus. Classification (NCBI taxonomy): domain Eukaryota; kingdom Metazoa; phylum Chordata; class Mammalia; order Artiodactyla; family Eschrichtiidae; genus Eschrichtius; species Eschrichtius robustus. The sequence goes on from NC_090824.1 coordinate 73,730,434, forward strand.
GGAGGTGGCCCAGCAGATCTCAGATGCCATTTCTCGACCCGTGGGATTTGGAGACGATGTGGATGAGGTGATTGGGAGTGAGGGGTCAAGGAATATTGGAGAAGGCATGGGACTAGCCAGAAGGAATGCCTAAGAGAATTGTGGGACAGGTTTGGGGGAAACTCCAAAAGTGGTATGTTTTTGGAAGTAGAATTTTCCTTTGTCTTGAGTGATCTTGTCATCCCATATCCAGGATGAACTGTTGGAGGAGCTAGAGGAGCTGGAGCAGGAGGAATTGGCCCGAGAGTTGTTACATGTGGGCGACAAGGAGGAGGAACCCCCAGTCACACTGCCCAGTGTACCCTCTACACATCTTCCTGCAGGGCCAGGTACCCAGGGCTGTTCTGTCATCTCAAGGACTTGAGAGGGTGGGATAGATATGGGGAAAAATTATTCCTCATCCATCCTGCCTGAAAGGATCCAGGCAGAGAGGGTTGCTGCTACAGTTGCACAGGGTGTTGACTGCATAAGGGCACCTGGCTGAAGGGGAATGAGGACTGAAATCAGGCCTGTGCTTCACTCAGCAAACTGTGTCCTCTGGTTTAGGGCTGCAAATGCTGGGAGAAAGAGGCAGCTTCTTCTGATTTGCACAAAGGTGCTGTGGGAATTAGCAGCAGCCCAGCAAGCAAGACCATACCCTTAGGTTCTTTGCTGGGAGAGAGTGTTCACAGGCTCTGAGTGTTATAGGAGGGGATGGTTGGAAGTTGCTGAGGCCTTACTTCTTTCTTTCTCTGGGTGTCCTTATCCCCAAAGCTCCCAAAATGGATGAAGATGAAGAAGCACTAAAGCAGTTGGCTGAGTGGGTGTCCTGATGAGTCTGGCTTGTCTACCTGACGCTGCCTTCATTGTTCTCTTTTCCTTAAGTGCCAAATGCTAAGCTAAAGGAACATGGCCTTGTTGGGAGGTCCTGCTGAGGGTGGTAGTGTGACCCTGCCTGAGAAAAGGGTCTGTCGCCCTCCCATCCCTGGCTCAACCCTGAAGAAGGATCTTGGTGCAGGAGGAGCCCCTGGGCTCCCTTTGATAGCAGTTACAGTGCCCTCGTTCGCAATAAAATTGGGCGGATGGAACCCTAGTGCTTATACTGCCTTGTCTACAACTGAAACTCGTCTCCTGGTCCTTGGAGCTTTGTTTCAAGAAATGAGTAATAATGAGAGTAATGAAGGGGAGTTGGAGCATAGGAGAAATGGGAGCTTCCATTATCTCAACCTACTATGTTCCAGGCAGATACTGTTCCATCTCTCAAGCTGGTGTGTCCTAGAGCTGCCTGGTGCTGAGGGTGAGGAAACTGCCATCTGTTATTTATCCTAGAGCCGTGTGGAGCTGTCCCTGAGCCTTCCCTCATTACCTTCACCCAGTTGTGCCTCTGCCGAGAGAGCCCCGTGACTCACCAGCCATCCCCTTACAAAGCCCACTTTGAAGGGTAGGAAAGGAGACGTACGGGGATAAGGGGTCAATAGGTTTCCTTTCTCCAGAACGCATAGTTCATAGGCTTGGTTTGAACTGTCACTTCAACGTGTAGGAGCAATGATGAGGGACCATGATTCACCAGGATTGTTTCAGTAGTGGGTAAGGTGGCATTTGAAGGAGGAAGGAACCAAGATATTACATACCTCCTGTTACCCATCTCTAAAAGAACGAACATTGCTGTCCCCTTGGACTGTAGACAGGCAGAGCTGTGACCAAACTGAGCAATCAGGGTAGAGCAACTTCTGCCCCACTACTTGAACATTTAGAGTGCATAGAGATAGACAAAACTGAGCATGTACTCAGCCAGAATAATGAAGCCTCCCCAAAGCAGGTGTTCCTCTGAGCACGCCCAACCCACTCACCTATGAGCCACATATGCGCTACACTGTAAATTATAATGTTGACTTAACCAGTGTCAAGATGACTGGTTACAAGCTCTGGGCAGAAACACACCTCTCACCCTCAGCAGTGTTCCCTGCTAAGGTTCCCCTGAGGAAAGAATGTGACTACCTGATGGAACTAAAACAGAATTAGATTTATTTTTGGTATAAAAGATTTTTAGCCCAAGACCCTCCTGCTTTGCTCCTCTTTCAACCCCCTCCTTCCGCCACTTTCAGGTACTGATTTCCAAGGATTGGTGACGATTAGTGGTGCTGGGGGGCTGGCACATGGCCTCAAGCAGCCTGATCTCATGGGTGGGTTGCTCAGGCTGGAACTTGAGCACCCAGGGATCCTTGATGATGTCCAGGATGGTGGCACGCTTGGTGGCTTGGCGTAGCGTCTGGAGGACCAGGTTCTAGGGCAGGGGAGAGAGAGGTCTTGGCTGAGCTGGCCCGCATTGTGCCACACAATGAGTAGCTGGACCTAAGAAAGAAGCAGGATAGCCCATCACACCACTCTGGTGAAAGGGAGTGTGGCCCTGACTTTACCCTTAAAAGCCTCCTGTCTGCTCAGAAAGCCAACACCTTGAGGGGAAGGAAAGGAAGGGTTCTGTGGGGGAAATCCTTGCAGAATCCCCTTCTGGCCTAAAGAGATAGAGACTAAAACCTGCTTATCACTCACATCGCAGGTGCAAGCCCAGAGGTTGGCCCTTTAAGCCCTCCCCACTATTCTAGGGCAGGGCAAGTGTGTGGAATGGCCCTGGTATCGGGGGGAGGCTTCCTTGAGGTTGGGAGGTCGAGGTTGGGTATTCCCTCTCTGCAGGTCACCCCTGAGGCCTCAGCCCTCCTGGGGGAGCCAGCACCTTGCACTCCTGGGAGATGGCATAGTTAGGTGGAAAAGTGACCTCCTTCTGAGTCTCTCTCAGCAGTTTCTTGAGATTGGTGTCATCGAAGGGCAGACGGGCAACCACTAGCGTGTAGAGGATGACGCCCATGCTCCAGGTGTCAGACAGGAAAGGGTTGTAGGGCAGGCCTAGCAAGATTTCCGGGCAGGCATAAGCAAAGCTGCCACAGTAGGTCTGGCTGAGGTGGCTAAAGCAGTTCACTTGGCGGTAAGAAGGGCTACTCCGCACAGACTGGTTAGAAGGCACCATCTTGGCGAAGCCAAAGTCCGATATCTTCACGTTCTCCCTCTTGTCCAGCAACAGGTTCTCCAACTTTAAGTCCCTACCAGCAGCAGAAAGGCTGGGGGTCAGGAGAGGGCTTAGTGTTAGACTGGGAGCTGAAGGGCCAGGGGTCAGAGGCTAGAGATAAGGAAAGGTAAAGAGGGAAAGAGATGCCATTATGAGGACACAGGGCAGAGAGGAAGGAAAGTCATGGAGTTATGAGCAGAGCCCAAAGGGAAGAGAGGATGGTACCTGAGGATCACTAGGAGCTCACCATCACTTTTCATAAAGTGCTCTGCTCACAGTGGGTACTTAATAAATGTTCTTGACCGGATGATTAAAATAAAGTGGATGAATAGGCCTAGATACTGAGGAGGGAGGTCAAGGGAAGAAAAAAGAGGGTAGAACATGGAAGACGTGCATAAAACCCCCTTGGGAGCCCAAAGGCCCCAGTCTGGGTGGCAGTGCCCTCACCGGTGCACGATGCCCTTGCTGTGCAGGTAGGCGATGCCCAGGGTCATCTGGGAGAACCACTTGCCAGCAAGGGGCTCAGAGCAGGCCCCATAGTGCTGGATCCACTCAAGGACGTCACCACCCTGAACCAGCTCCAGAATGATGTACACTCGGGATGTGGTCTCGATGGCCTGATAGAAGTTGATGAGATACTTGTGCCGCAGGACCTTCATTACCTGGCCCCAGAAGAGGGACCCATCAAACCCAGGCAGGGAGCACCCTGGCTGCGCTCCCAGCCTTCTCCTACTCTCCCACTGCTACTTTCTTAGAACTTTGCAACAGAATCAAACCCCAGAGGGCTGGTGGCCTATGGACAAACCCTATGCTTTGCACTTTTTACTTTTTGAGGGTCTGGAGGTGAGGTGGAAAGAAGCTGAATTTACATCAAGTAATTTTCCTAGCTGCCTAGTGAGTCATTCAGTTGTGGTATAGGGGTTTCTGGCTCCACCCCCTCCTAACCATACCCCTTTTGAGAAGCCTTAAGCAGCTTGGTCCCTCTTCTAGCCCCCTTTCCAACCTGTATCTCACGGGGCAAGAACTTGTTAAGATAGTCCTCAGAGGCCTTCTTCTTTGAGATGATCTTGACAGCCACCATGACTTTCTGCTTTGTGTAGTAAGCCTCATACACCGTCCCATAGGAGCCATTGCCAATGACTTTGCCCACTTCGTAACCATATTCCTCCATGACAGAGCGGTAGGCCGAGGTGGATGGTGCTTCCGAGGTGTCTCCCTTCCCCATGGTGTTGGGCTTGCTGAGAGCAGGGAGCTTTGCTACTTAAAAGCCTCCTGTCTGCTCAGAAAGCCAACACCTTGAGCCGCTGAAGGCTAGGGTACCAAAGTGAAGTTAGTCTCCAAAAGCTTGCCTATGTAGTCACACAAGTCTGGGATGCTGGGTTCAGCTCTGCACTGGGAGCTTGGAGAGGGAAGAAGGGAGAAGCAGTTCTTTTTGTCTCCACTGGCTGTTGTTACTTTCTCCTCTTGGTTACGGAACTCCCCGAGGTCCCATGTTCCGCACACATCATAATTCACCTTCTATCCACCACTGGCCACAAGGCTTGAGAAGGAAATGCAGTTTGGAACATATTCATTGCTGAAGGTACCTTTATAATCTGGTGAGACTCGCTCCGTGGATCTGGTCCTTTCAACCAATCATGTTTATTGAGCACCTGCTATGTGCCAGGCAGTGTACGGAGTCCTGGGAGAAAATAACCAATAAGGCCAAGAGAGACCCTATTCTGCTAGCATTGATAATCCAGCATGAGAAACACCTGAGTGTCAGAATATCACAGAGAATCGCAAGGTATTGTAGAAGCATGTTCTAAGGAACCTAACTTTCAAACGTATTCCTTTTTGGGGGTGGTGGTGGTGGCTTAAAATAACAACCTTTTTTTTTTTTTTTTTTTGGACAAATTCAGCTGGACTCAGTTGGGTAATTCAGCTGGTGGCATCATCTCAGCTGGGCTGGTTTGTTTCTGTGTATGATCTCATTATTCAGTAGAGTAGCCCAAGTTCCCTCACACAGTTTCCACTGAATTTCAAGAGAAAAAAAAACAAGCTGCACGACCAATTGAGGCCTAGGCTCCAAAATCACAAAACATCACTTCCATACCTTTATATGCATAAAGACGGTTACAAAGATCACTCGGATTTATGAGGTGGGGATGGAGACTCCTCTTAACCTTGAAATGCATTCTTTTTTAAAAATATTTATTTTGGCTGCACTGGGTCTTAGTTGCGGCACGTGGGATCTTTAGTTGCAGCACATGGGATCTTTAGTTGCGGCATGCACGTGGGCTGTAAGTTCCCCGACCAGGGATTGAACCCTGGCCCCCTGCATTGGGAGCGCGGAGTTCTACCCACCGGACCACCAGGGAAGTCCCCTTGAAATGCATTCTTATCTTGCCTTCCATGACCCTGAACTCTCCAGTTTTCCCGCCACCCCTCTAGCCATTTCTCAGGTTCCACTGGAGCCTCCCCCACCATCCATCCCTTAATCACACCCTGAGGATTCTATTATAGGCCTTATTTCCTCAGACCTTTCCGTCCTCCCTAAGAATCTCATCGAGACCCCTCATTTCTTAACTCCAGCAAGCCTTCTGCTCCCCTCCCCTCAGTGTGTTCACCCTGAAGTCCAGGGAGTAAATCTGATTTTATTCCCATAACAATTCAGTGCCTCCCCATTCTCCTTAAGATCAAGTCCAGATTCTTTTATGTGGCTTCCAATTTGACCCTGCTTACCTCTCCGATTTTCTCTTGTAACATACAAGCAATGCTCCAGCCAAACAACTGCTTTTCTTTCATTGTTCCCTCTGTTCTGGCAAACTCCTACTCTCCCTTCAGGACTTAGCTGATGATCTGTTTTAAGGAAGCCTTTACTGACTGTTCAGGCCCAAGTTAGATGTTCCTCCCTCCTGGGTGCTCCCACAGCTCCAATACTTTCTCTAACATGGTGTCTGTAATTGTTTTTCTTGCTTGCATCTCCCACTAGGCTGTAAGGGAGGTCAGCTGATGAGAGAAGGGATATGAAGTCAAAGACTTGAGAAGAAAGGCTTGTGGAGAATGGGAGAGAGCTGATTTGGAAAATGAGCATTACTGGGCAGCACTGAGGGCCCAAATGAGTTTGGAAAACACAACTTATGGACACACAATCTTAACATATCATAGTGTTAAGATTATTTTAGCATTCTGGATATAGGTGTTTGAATATTAACAGACATATTGACCCAAGATTAAGGTTTCACTTAGCAGCTGCCGTGAAAGAATAATGGAGAGAGGCATCAAGAACACAGGCAAGAATGTGGCTAAAAGGATGGAATGCAGAATCTAAGCTGCTTGGGTTAGGAAGACAAGCTAGAAAAAGGCCAAAGGGCAGGGGGAGGGGTTGCAGGTCTCAGTGAAATGGAACAAGTTTGGTGGGAAAGACAGGACAAGAGGTTGTGGTCAGAGGGGTTATCTGGATTTAAGATGGGGGGGGGAGGGGGTGGCACACAGAGGAAATAACAAAGGAAGAATCAGAGTTATCTTCCATCCTCCAAAACAAAACAGAAACTCCAACAGATTATACCATAGGCTACTGGTAAATTCCTATTTATTGACAGGCTGATCCTGCTGGCAGGGTGGTTCCAAAGTCCTGTTGGAAGCCAAATCTACATCCTCAGTCTATCAAGATGAACAACTGTCCAGGGCACACAGTGGTAAGGAGGCCCACCCAGCCCCGCCTATCCTCTGCTCCCCTGGATAGGCAGCTTGGTGGCACCTCTGTTCTCATCACGTACAGCAGGTAAACCAGTTTATTCAAGGAATGTGTATTAAGCTGCCTACTGTATACAAAAGCATGTTAGGTTCTGAGGATACCAAGATGGATAAATTATAATCCTCCTGTGAGGAGTTAGCAATTAGCAAGGGAGACAGACACATAAGAAGTTAAAATAACAGTACGGTGAGATAAAGTTCTATAAACAAAGCCTGTAAGGAGATGTAAGGGAAGGCTTTATAGAGAAGGTGGCATTTGCACTGTTCAAAAGAAGTCTCCAGGCAGGTTAAGTAGGGAATGGTAGATTGAACAGTCTAGGCAGAAGGAACTATATATGAAGCTTGCAAGCTTGAGAAAATATGACATTCAAGATTTCAATTTAAATACAGGATAGGGTTCTAGAGGGGAATGTACCTGGAGAAGTAATTTAAATGCAGGTCTGAGAGGCCTAATATGCCAAGCTTTTTTTGACTCTATCCTACGTACTCATGGTTAAATTTTGCTGTGCATCAAAGTCAGAGCTTGTTAAAAAATGCTGATGCCCAGTCACCTCCTTCCCCAAGATCCTGATTTGGTGGAACCCAGATATCTATGTTGTTTTTTATAAATTTATTTATTTATTTATTTATTTATATTTTTGGCTGCATTGGGTCTTCGTTGCCGTGCGCGGGCTTTCTGTAGTTGCGGCAAGCGGGGGCTACTCTTTCTTGCGGTGTGTGGGCTTCTCCCTGCGGTGGCTTCTCTTGTTGCTGAGCACAGGCTCTAGGCACGCGGGCTCAGTAGTTGTGGCTCACAGGCTCTAGAGCGCAGGCTCAGTAGTTGTGGCGCACGGGCTTAGTTGCTCCGCGGCATGTGGGATCTTCCTGGACCAAGGCTTGAACTCATGTCCCTTGCATTGGCAGGCAGATTCTTAACCGCTGTGGCACCAGGGAAGTCCCGGTATCTATGTTTTTAATAAGTCTCCAGCTGAATCTGATGCACACCAAGATTTGAGAACCACTGTTGCAAACTAGTGAATTTAATGAAAAGAAACACACTCACAGATATAGGGAACAAACTAGTGGTTACCAGTGAGAAGGGGGAGGGGGCAATATAGGGGTGGAGGAGTGGGAGGTACAAACTATTGGGAGTAAGATGGGCTCAAGGATGTATTGCACAACACGGGGAATATAGCCAATATTTTGTAATAACTGTAAATGGAAAGTTACCTTTAAAAATTGTATTAAAATTTTTTTTAAAAAAAGAACCACTGTTGCAGGAAATAGGACATCTTTAAGACTAAAAAAAGAAAAAATCCTTGCAGCAGCGGTATGGAAAATGGATCCAAGGGGAGAGATGACCAAGAGACTAGCAAGGTGGCTGTCATGGTAATTTAGGTGAGGGGATGGGGCCTGAACCAAGGCAGCATGGAGGGCAATTTGGAAGATATTCAAGAGAAAAGCAGAGGAGGCTTGGTGGCACTGATCTTATGGGGGGCGGCTGTTAATTGTGAAGGAGGTCCAGGTTTAGAGACCAGGGGGTTGTCACTTAAAAGATTATTCCAAAGCCACTCTAAGTTACTTTTCTGATTACAAAATTCATTGATTCTCTAAAAAACTCAACCCCCTACTTCCTGGAACCTCACCTCCTCCTGCAGGGAGGAGGGCTGGGTCAGAGAGGGCAGAAGTGAGTAAATGAAGGGCTTTGCAAGCCAGAAACCGCTTGAGATTTTCCACTTTCTTTACTCGAGGAAAGGAAACCTTAAGTTGCTCCCAGGTGGCCAAAACGAAGTCACGGCCCCTGGGTCTGATCTCCAGAGGAATTTCCCTAATGGCAGATCCCTTGACAGGATAAACTTTTCCAGAATAATCTGCAATACAAAATTAAGAGATGCTCAAACACATATACAGAGATAAATAAAGAATAAAAACAGAGAGACCGAAGCAAGCATGTCAAGGTTCTTTACCTGCAATTAACAACAAGCGTCGGGGGCGGGCGGGCGGGGGGGGGGGGGTGCGGCTGGGCTTCCCTGGTGGCGCAGTGGTTGAGAATCCGCCTGCCAATGCAGGGGACATGGGTTCGAGCCCCGGTCTGGGAAGATCCCACATGCCGCGGAGCAACTAGGCCCGTGAGCCACAGCTACGGAGCCTGCGCGTCTGGAGCCTGTGCTCCGCAACAAGAGAGGCCGCGACAGTCAGAGGCCCCCGCTCGCCGCAACTAGAGAAAGCCCTCAAACAGAAACGAAGACCCAACACACCCAAAAGTAAAAATAAGTAAATAACATTAAAAAAACAAAAAACAACAACAAGCGTCAGGCTGCCCAGTTCACGGGGTAAAAGAGCAAATACCCGATCTCTTTGCGTGCCTCTGCACCAAACCTAGCCCAGGCTTGCCTATCGTCGGACACGGGACGGTCGCTATACGGTCAGGGAGGCCTCCAGTACAGCCTTGGTAAGACTTTTATTTACGGCATTTGGTTTTTGGCGAGAGGCCATTCAGGACGGATGGCAGAGCAGCAGTGCGGTGAGATCCGATTCTAGGACCCTTGTATGGGCTGTGTCCTCTGCTGTCCTTCCACAGCGACGCCCAAAGCCTCACCCCCGCCCGGGTTGAGGACCTTGAACCGCCTCTCGGGGCTCGGCCTCAGCAGTCGGTGGCGAGTCCCATTGGTTCAGCCGGCAAACGCTTCGGGCGTCCCCTAGGTGTGGGCGCAGCCGCCGGCCGGGCCGCGGGTCCCGGGCAGTCACTGGGCGCGAGCAGTGGGCACTGCTCTCGGGCGCCCAACCCAAACCTTCCCGGGGATAGGCGGCCGGACCCGCGGCAACGCTTATCCAAAAAGGGCGTTTGTGTCCTCGTAGCCAGGTCTCAACCGCAACCCGCCCTGGAAAAACCTGGGAGCTTCGGAGCGGCCTCGGCCTGGGGGGAGTGGCCCACTCCAAGCTCCAGGAAAGGAGCTTTCCGCCGGGCTGAGGTCCCCTCGGGTGAAGGCGGAAGAGGGAAGACTGACGTGTCCTGAGCTGCCCTCAGATCGCCGGGAGGGCCCCCCACCCCGCTCCTTGCCGGGCGACGGGCTAGCCCGAGACTCGCGGGGTCTCCAGAGCTGGGCCGGGCCTCCAACCGTAGAAAGGTTCCCCAGGGAGCACTGAAGTGATCCGGGCGCGATGTTTTGCGGTGCGGCCGCAGCCGCTGCGATCAGGCACCGCGGCGGCCAGCCCCGTGGAGGTCGGTTGTCAAGTCCTCTCCAGGCCCCCCGCTAGCGCGCGGCTCTGGGGGAGACCCCGGCAGGAGCGCGAGGGCGGCTGCAGGGCCGCAGAGGCCGCTGGCGCCGCCTCGGCCAGCCCTTCCCGCGCGGAGAGCACCCCGGGGCTGCGGCGGGAAGGTGCCGGACGTGCGGGGTCGCGTGGCGTTGCCATGGAAACGGGCTGGGGCGCGTGGGGAGGTCCCGGGCAGGCGGGCTGCCGGAGGGGGGGGGGGGAACCCCAGGTTGGGAGGACTACATAGCAGAGGCGGAGCCCAGTGTTCGAGCTAGAGGGACATGCTGTGGTGTGGCGGTGGGGAGGTGGCCTCCTGAGGGAGGGTCGGAAAGGCCAAGGGGAGGAATTGGAGCCATTGGCTTCAGTTCAAAGAACCTGACCTGGGGAGTCATTCGATCCCTGGTTCCCATAACTGCAGGACTCCCCCAAACAGGTTCCGCTGCCTTAAGGATGACAGTCCTAGGCCACCCTGGAAGTTGGAGCTGCCGGTGGTTGCCACTCCTGCTGCTGCTGTTGCTGGGCACAGGTCGAGATCCAGGGGTGGAAGGTGTGACACACTACAAGGCCGGCGACCCCGTCATTCTGTATGTCAACAAAGTGGGACCTTACCATAACCCTCAGGAGACTTACCACTACTATCAGCTTCCAGTCTGCTGTCCTGAGAAGATACGCCACAAAAGCCTTAGCCTGGGTGAAGTGCTGGATGGGGACCGGATGGCTGAGTCTTTGTACGAGATCCGCTTTCGGGAGAATGTGGAGAAGAGAATTCTGTGCCACATGCAGCTCAGTTCCGCACAGGTCAGCCTCTCCACACTGACTAGAACTTAGCCCTCCCTCCCAGGACCTAATAACAGTGCCTTAGGCTTATGGTTTTCAAAGCACCTTTATGGAAATGATCTGATTTGATTCTAAGTACAACCTCATGTGGCAGGCAGGGAAGGTAGTATTTATTATTTGCATTTGGTTGATGAACATACTTGCTCAGAAGTAACTTCTTCAAGACTACATGGATAGTGGATTGCAGAGTTGACATTAGAGCCCAGGGCTCCTGACTCGAAGCTTCTCTGTTGGTAATAAGGTCCCAACTATCACACCTAAGTAGTCATTTTTTTTTTTTTTAATTTTTATTTATTTATTTATGGCTGTGTTGGGTCTTCGTTTCTGTGCAAGGGCTTTCTCTAGTTGCGGCAAGTGGGGGCCGCTCTTCATCGCGGTGCGCGGGCCTCTCATTATCGCGGCCCCCCCTGTTGCGGAGCACAGGCTCCAGACGCGCAGGCTCAGCAATTGTGGCTCACGGGCCCAGTTGCTCCGCAGCATGTGGGATCCTCCCAGACCAGGGCTCGAACCCGTGTCCCCTGCACTGGCAGGCAGACTCTCAACCACTGCGCCACCAGGGAAGCCCCCGTAGTCATTTTTTGCCATTCCTACCTCTTGGCTTCTTTAACTGGCTCCTTTACACGCTACCTAATTTTCCCTATCGTGCTTTTTTCTTCAGCAATTCCTATCTTAGGGCACTTTTCCTTAGTCTACTCCAGACCTTCCTACACCTCCCTCTCCTTCTAGGCCTTCATCCTGTCAAGTCATGCTTGCTCATTTCGGAGAATCCCAACATACTAGGGTCTACCAGTGTTTCTCAGCAGGGGGCTTTTGTCTCTCGAGACATCTGGCAATGTTTGGAGATTCTTTTTTAATTAATTAATTTATTTATGTTTGGCTGCGTTGGGTCTTTGCTGCAGTGCACGGGCCTCTCGTTGCGGTGGCTTCTCTTGTTGCGGCGCACGGGCTTAGTTGCTCCGCGGCATGTGGGATCTTCCCGGACCAGGGCTTGAACCCGTGTCCCCTGCATTGGCAGGTGGATTCTTAACCACTGCGCCACCAGGGAAGTCCTCTGAAGATATTTTTGATTGTCACTACCGGGGGATGCTACTGACATCTAGTGAGAAGAAGCCAGGAACGGAGCACCTGACAATTCATAGGGCAGCCCCCCACAACAAAGCATTTTCCAGCTCAAAATGCCATTAGTGGGGCTGCCCTGGTGGCGCAGTGGTTGAGAATCCACCTGCCAATGGGTTCGAGCCCTGGTCCGGGAAGATCCCACAAGCCGCAGAGCAACTAAGCCCGTGTGCCACAACTACTGAGCCTGCGCTCTAGAGCCCGTGAGCCACAACTACTGAAGCCCGTGCACCTAGAGCCCGTGCTCCACAACAAGAGAAGCCACCGCAATGAGAAGCCCACGCACCACAACGAAGAGTAGCCCCTGCTCTCCGCAACTAGAGAAAAGCCCACGCGCAGCAATGAAGACCCAATGCAGCCAAAAATAAATAAATAATTAATTTAAAAAAAAATGTCATTAGTGCTGAGGTTGAAACCCTGCTCTAATCCAATGCCTGGGGAGGCCTTGTCTGACTCCTAACTTGCTCTTTTTAGGTGGAACAGCTGCGCCAGGCCATTGAGGAACTATACTACTTTGAATTTGTGGTGGACGACTTGCCAATCCGTGGCTTTGTGGGCTACATGGAGGAGAGTGGCTTCCTGCCTCACAGCCACAAGATAGGACTCTGGACCCATTTGGACTTCCACCTAGAATTCCACGGAGATCGTATTATATTTGCCAATGTCTCAGTGCGGGACGTCAAGCCCCACAGTTTAGATGGGTTACGACCTGATGAGTTCCTAGGCCTCACCCACACCTACAGTGTGCGCTGGTCTGAGACTTCAGTCGAGCATCGGAGTGACAGGCGCCGTGGTGATGATGGTGGTTTCTTTCCCCGAACACTGGAAATCCATTGGTTGTCCATCATTAATTCCATGGTGCTTGTGTTTTTACTGGTGGGTTTTGTGGCTGTCATTCTCATGCGTGTGCTTCGAAATGACCTGGCTCGGTACAACTTGGATGAAGAGACAACCTCTGGAGGTTCTGGTGATGACTTTGACCAAGGTGACAATGGCTGGAAAATTATCCATACAGATGTCTTCCGCTTCCCTCCATACCGTGGTCTGCTCTGTGCTGTGCTTGGTGTGGGTGCCCAGTTCCTGGCCCTTGGCACTGGTAAGGTGATAAAAATTAATTAGGGATTTCTCTCAAGGGGTAGAACTAAGTAGGTAGTTTGTTCAGAAAAAGATCTACAGATCTTCTCTTCTGTCCAAGGTGAGGGGCAGACCTAAGGGGTGGAATGGCTCTAGCAAGGATGTGTATATTCTGTTGCGGGTTTTCTGGACAACAGAACTGGGGGATATTGTTTTGATGGAAGCCCTGGGTCTGGGAGAAAGGGGGCTGGCTGATTTCTCTGAATTTGCCGGAAGAGGGATAGGTGAGACCTAACACAGACTTTCCACTACCACGCTGCAGGCATTATTGTCATGGCACTGCTGGGCATGTTCAATGTGCACCGTCACGGGGCTATTAACTCAGCAGCCATCTTGTTGTATGCCCTGACTTGCTGCATCTCTGGCTACGTGTCCAGCCACTTCTACCGGCAGATTGGAGGCGAGCGTTGGGTGTGGAACATCATTCTCACCACCAGTCTCTTCTCTGGTGAGGACTGCCCTTTCCGCGGTGGGCCAATTTAGGAACTTAGAACACATCATGGAACCTGAGATAGAGTCAGAGTAAGGCTTTTAAGGGAATGAAAATAGGTAAAAGAAACACTAAGGAAACCATTCAAAAGACAAAAACTTCATTTCTTTTTTTTTGCATAGTTAAATATTAAGCCCTTGAAATGTTTTAGGCAACGTGATAAGCACTTGACATGCCTTCATCTCATTTAATTCTCACACTGACTTTATGAAATAGGTAATATTGTCCCCATTTTACAGATGAGGAAATTGAACTTCAGGCTGGTTAGGTAACTTGCCTGAGATTATACTCCTAAAAAGCAGAGAATCAGGTTTCAGACCTAGGCAGTCAAACTCTAGAGCCTGTATTCTCAACCATTACACTGAAATAACACTCTTGAATTTATCTTTTGAGACTCCCTTTTTGTCCCCCCATGTTTTTTTTTTGGCCACGCTACACAGCATGTGGGATCCCAATTCCCTGATCAGGGATTGAACCTGTGCCCACTGCATTGGAGGCGCGGAGTCTTAACCACTGTACCACCAGGGAAGTCCCTCCCCAAGCTTTTTTAATTTTGAAAGTGGGCCTCCCCACTCTAGCCTTTCAAGCCAGCTTGTCCTTTCAAAGGCAGTAGTAGTTTGCATTCTGAACCTCTTGTGTTTCCAACTGTTAAGTGTCTGATTTCTGTTCTACCACATTTACATTTGAACCAGGGCTTTCTGAAAACAGAGCCTTAATCAAGTGAATGTCTCATACTAGGAATCACCAGTGCCACAGCAGGACAGGCCCTTGGAGGCAGGTGGATTTGTGTCACTCTTAGATCATTATGTAACGGCTTGCTTAGATCCTTAATGATAATGGGGAGGGGAGGGAGTGTTGGTAAGCTAAGGAACAAAGAACAAGACATGAAAGGGTGGAGTCAGCCTGGGAGCAGGATGTTTCACTCCTCACGCCTTTAGGTCCAGTCTGATTGGGTGCTCCCAGGGATGTAGCTCCTAGTGCTAACTCTCCCTCTGGGGCCCATCCCTGCAGTGCCTTTCTTCCTGACGTGGAGTGTGGTGAACTCCGTGCATTGGGCCAATGGTTCAACACAGGCTCTGCCAGCCACCACCATCCTGCTGCTTCTGACGGTTTGGCTGCTGGTGGGCTTTCCCCTCACTGTCATTGGAGGTATCTTCGGGAAGAACAACGCTAGCCCCTTTGATGCACCTTGTCGCACCAAGAACATAGCTCGGGAAATCCCGCCCCAGCCCTGGTACAAGTCTACTCTCATCCACATGACTGTTGGAGGCTTCCTGCCTTTCAGGTATCCTCCCTTTATTCCATGGCCATCACTCTCAGGATCCTGACCTTAACTTTCCCCTTCCCTACTCACCCTGTACCGTAACCCATTGTCAGTGATAATCCCTGGTTCAGCTGTACCATTAAGAGTTCACTAAATGGTTCCTACTTTCTCCAACCAGGACTGAGCTTGAATCAGTTCAAATATGAGGGTGTCTCACTTGTGAAGCTCTCCAGAGACATTGCTCCTTTCACTGTCTTCCTAGTTTCTGACTTTGGCGACACCACGTGGGGCTTAAAACCCATTTGATTACTCATCCAATTTATCAAGTACCTTTTAGTGCCAGACAAATACAGTGGAAAATAGAACAGACAAGATCCCTGCTCTCAACCTACCAAAGAAGATGTTCTTGAAATGAGAGCAGCTAATCATAGGTAAAAGAATCCCCATCAAGCCAGGAACTCCAGGGCAGGGAGTAGAGGGGGCCCACTTTCCACAGTGACCCAGTAACATGGAGGGGTGGTGGCTGGATTTTGGCCTGGCCACTGTGCTGGCAGTGCACAGCCCTTTAATGCTGTGTATCGTTTCTTCTCTTCACAGTGCCATCTCTGTGGAGCTGTACTACATCTTTGCCACAGTCTGGGGTCGGGAGCAGTACACTTTGTATGGCATCCTCTTCTTCGTCTTCGCCATCCTGCTGAGCGTGGGGGCTTGCATCTCCATCGCGCTCACCTACTTCCAGTTGTCTGGGGAGGATTACCGCTGGTGGTGGCGATCTGTGCTGAGTGTTGGCTCCACTGGGCTCTTCATCTTCTTCTACTCAGTTTTCTACTATGCCCGGCGCTCCAACATGTCAGGGGTGGTACAGACAGTAGAGTTCTTTGGCTACTCCTTACTCACTGGATATGTCTTCTTCCTCATGCTGGGCACCATCTCCTTTTTTTCTTCCCTAAAGTTCATCCGTTATATCTATGTTAACCTCAAGATGGACTGAGTTTTGGGTGGCAAAACTATCACTCTTCTTTCCCTTTCTTCATGCCCTATTGATCTCTTACCAACATCTCTTCTGATTGAGTGACTGAGTTGTGTGATGGTTTTGTTGCCTTCCCCTTTGCCCTTTGGGCCTCCCTTCCCCAGAGAGGGCCGGGAAATTATAAATCTCTATTATATAAGGAGTATATATTTGAACTTTTTAAGTTGCCTTTTTTTGGTCCTAATTTTTCTTTTTACAATACCAAAATAAAATTTATTAAGAAACAGGATCCTGTAGTTGGAGGGTTTGGTCTGGATATAGGAACTCGTGCCCTGCCGTTAAGGGCACTGTCCCCTAGGAAGGCGGGTCGGCCGCGAAATGAACGGAACTCGAATTCTTCATGGAGCTGAGGAACTGTCGGCTAGCGGAACCTTCATTACCAGGGCCCTGTTTCCGCGGCTCAGCCGGCGCTCCGCCCAACGGAAGTGGCGGAGCCCGAGCTCTGCGCGAAGCGAATTGAATCACCCTGGTGACGGGAGGGGCGCGGAGCAACGCCCTTTCCGCCGGAAACGGGTTTCGGAGCCTCCACGTGCTGTCCCTCCCCCAACTCCGGCCCCGCAGCGGCGGCTCCCCTGCTGTCATGGAGCCCGCCGGCCTGGAACAGATCCTCCGGGAGCTGCTGCTGCCGGACACCGAGCGCATCCGCCGGGTATGGGGCCGGCGGGACCGGGCCAGGGCGAGCGGGGGCGTTGCGGTAACGGCCCGACTCTGACCCCCGGCTCTCCCCAGGCCACCGAGCAGCTCCAGATCGCTCTTAGGGACCCCGCCTCCCTGCCCGCGCTCTGCGAACTGCTGGCCTCGGCGGGCGACCCTCAGGTAAGGTTCCTACCCCTTCCTGCTGAGTTTCCCATAGTACGCCACATGTCAAGCCCCAGCTCCTGCCCTCGGCAACTCTCTCAGCACCTTCTTGCCCGGACCCTCACGTACCTGCTTCCTCGTCCCAGATCCGCCAGTTCGCGGCCGTACTGACCCGCAGACGACTGAGCACCGGCTGGCGACGGCTGGCAGCCGAGCAACAGGAGAGGTGGGCGGGGCCAGGGGTGGGGCGGGGCCGGGCTGAGGCGGTTCTTGGGTACCAAATACTTGCCACCTGTGTTCCAGCATCAAGTCTCTGATCCTGACGGTCCTCCAGAGAGAGACAGAGTAAGTGCCTACCTGCCTCCTCTCAGGGCCCTAACTGACTCTAGGCTGAGAGCTTCTCAGGGTTTCTGCCTTCTTTTTCAGCTCCAGGCTGGCTCTTGGAGGGCAGGGACTTAGGTTCTAGACCAAGGGTGGAGGAACGACTCTCAAGCTGTATTAAAGATGAAACTTCTTGAGCGTGGGCTGTGATGGTCTGCCAAAGCCGAGTTGGAAGACAGAACTGAAATTCAGCATGAGTGAGGTCACCCTCACCACACTGCACACCCACTGTGCTGCTAGTGTCCCTCTGAGACGTTGTCTTCTGTGTCCCAACTTGGCAGAGGCCCTGTTCGCACACCTGGAGGTTTCTCTCCTGGCCACCCCATGGAGGCAGGGCCATCGCATACAGGGAAGGGTACTGGAGGGTGATTGGGGGTGGGGAATCTCTCTTGTTTGCAGGCATTCTGTGAGTCTTAGCTTGGCCCAGCTCTCAGCTACCATTTTTCGAAAAGAAGGCCTGGAGGCCTGGCCTCAGCTCATGCAGCTTCTTCAGCACAGTATCCACAGCCTCCACGTCCCTGAGAGAGAGGTACTACCACATGGTTGGTGGGAGGAAGGGACCCAGAGGCTGGATAGACCATGTAAGCTTTTCCCTCTCAACCCCTCTTCCTGGGCAGATGGGGCTTTTGCTGCTAAGTGTGGTGGTGACCTCCCGGCCTGAGGCCTTCCGACCCCACCACCGGGAGCTTCTTCGGCTTCTGAATGAGACCCTTGGTGACGTGGGCTCTCCTGGGCTCCTCTTCTATTCCCTGCGCACTCTGACCACCATGGCCCCTTACCTTGGCACTGATGATGTGGTGAGATGTGGGCCCTCACCTTCCTGGCTTCCTACCCTCGGGCTTTCGTGTCCTCACCCTTGCGGGATGCAGAGCTACTTAAGATTCTTTCTCTGCTTTTTGTCTTGCCTAACAGTTGAGAGGGGATCCTGTGGGTGGCTTTGCCTAGGCTCCTGCTATGTGCAGGCTTCGAGGAAGCTGCCAGCTTCTGGGGCTGGAGATTAGGCTGCATCGTGCTCTCTGTGATTTAGCTCATCTTGTGTCCTCCAGCCTCTCGTGCGGATGTTGGTGCCCAAGCTCATCGTCGCCGTGCAGATTCTGATCCCTGTAGACGAGGTGAGGACATTCGGGTAGGAGCTCTTTTGGAAGGAGGGTGCAGGAGCATTCAGCCTGGTCCACTGAAGAAGAGCATAGTAACCCCGTGACTTCTCTGTCTGGCAGGCAAAGGCCTGTGAGGCCTTGGAGGCCCTGGATGAATTGCTGGAGTCAGAGTTGCCCATCATCACCTCCCACCTTTCAGAGGTCCTCACATTCTGCCTGGAGGTGAGCCTGGGGTCGGCACTGTCCCTGCTGCTTGTTCTGCTGGGAGTTTCCTTGCCGGTTTCTGATTCGAGTTGGTCTCTGGGCAGGTGGCTAGAAACGTGGCCCTGGGTGATGCAATACGTGTGCGTATTCTCTGCTGCCTCACTTTCTTGGTCAAAGTCAAGAGCAAGGTGAGTGCCTTCTGACACACATCGCCCCACTTCCATCTTCTTCTCCATCTCACTCTTGGAGCTTTCTGTCCATCTGGGGATATGTAAAGTACCATGGCTAAGATGTTCCAGGCTGGGCCTGGACTCAGCCCAGCTCTTGGCTGGGAGATTGGGAATCTCCTGCTGGACCCCCTGTGGCCTGGAAGGCTGGAATTTCTAATGTGAGTCCATCTTGGGAACAGATTCTCAGGGACACCGTTCCATTCTCCCTTTTAAGGCCTTACTGAAGAATCGCCTCCTGCCACCCTTGCTGCACACCCTTTTCCCCATCATGGCTGCCGAGCCCCCCCTGGGTCAGCTGGATCCTGAGGACCAGGATTCAGAGGAGGAAGAGCTGGATGTTGAGCTGGTGGGGGAGACGCCCAAGCACTTTGCCGTTCAGGTGGGATGTGGGACAGGGGCCGGGGGCAGGGGTGTTAGGTCGTTGGGGGAGGTTGGGGGGCAGAGATGGAGTCCATCAAAGTCTCCCTGTCCTTTTCCAGGTCGTGGACATGCTGGCACTCCATTTGCCCCCTGAGAAGCTCTGTCCCCTGCTGGTAAGTGTGGCTTTGTCCTTCCAGTGCTTCTACCCCCGGGTTTGCCTAGCCTCCCGAGCCTGAGGATGTCTGGGCCCTGGTAGGTGTGGAAGGCCTGTTGCCGCAGGAACAGGCAGGCTCGTGCTGGGGTTTCAGGAGAGTGCCATCTGCTCCCCTAGATGCCCATGCTGGAAGAGGCTTTGCGGAGCCAGAGCCCATACCAGCGCAAGGCTGGCCTCCTGGTGCTGGCGGTGCTCTCGGATGGAGCCGGGGACCACATCAGGCAGAGGTATTTGTTCCCCTGTCTCGGAGTGAGGGTGGGCCATGGGGAGGAGGACCACACTGCCCACGGCAGTCCTGGTCTCCGCTTGTCCTTTGAGCCTAGTCATCACTAGTGTCTGCTCCCACACTCAAGTGTCCTGGTTTGGAAGATACCCCAGCTGTCAGGGTCAGCGGGTGGTGCTCACCATCTGGTGGCAGAAAGCCTTGGTTTTCCCAGGGGAAACAGCAGAATGGCTCAGCCCAGGGATCTCAGGTCCTGCCCCTCAGACTCCATCCTCTTATCCTGCCCCATCCAGACTGCT
Source organism: Eschrichtius robustus (assembly GCF_028021215.1). Taxonomy (NCBI): domain Eukaryota; kingdom Metazoa; phylum Chordata; class Mammalia; order Artiodactyla; family Eschrichtiidae; genus Eschrichtius; species Eschrichtius robustus. The sequence continues at coordinate 73,750,162 of NC_090824.1, forward strand.
GTCCCCACTGCTACAGATCGTGTGCAGGAGCCTGGAGGATCCGTCACAGGTTGTGCGCAATGCTGCGCTCTTTGCCCTGGGCCAGTTCTCAGAGAACCTACAGGTCAGCAAGGCCGGTGTGGGCAGCCACTGTTTCAGAGTCCCCACCTGTCCCAGAGACCAGCTTCCCCTCAGCCCCATCCCTCAGGCATCTCTGCTGCCATCAGTACTTAGGTGCGTGCCTTGCAGTTGAGCTGACTCCGGCCGCCTTTCTCCTTTCCCCAGCCCCACATTCGCAGCTATTCCGGGGAGGTGATGCCACTGCTCCTCGCCTACCTAAAGTCCGTGCCTCCTGGGTGCACACGTCACCTAGCCAAGGCCTGCTATGCTCTGGAGAACTTCGTGGAGAACCTAGGTGGCGATGCCCTTTGGGGGTATGAGGGAGGGGACGGGGCTGTCGCTTTGGCTGAAGGGGGCAGGAAGTGCAGCTCCACGAACCACTGCCCGTGGTGGGGAGAGGGATGTGGCAGGGCCACAAGGAGGGTCGGCCTGGAGGCAGGTAGGAGGCCTGGGTTGGTTGGTAGAGGGGTGCCCGTTCCCACAGGGCCTGAAGTGCAGCACTACCTTACGGAGCTCATGGAGTGTATGTTGCAGCCTCTGAGGAACCCCAGCAGCTCCCGGGCCAAGGAGCTGGCTGTGAGCGCCCTGGGGGCCATTGGTGAGTCAGAGGCAGGAGGCGGGAGCATGGGTTCACTCCGGGTGCCTGCGGCAGGTGGTCCCTGCTCACTCTCCAGCTCTGATTCTGTCCTTCCATGCTGCAGCCACGGCTGCCCAGGCCTCCATGCTGCCCTACGTCCCCACCATCGTGGAGCACCTGCGGGAATTCCTGTTGACAGGCCATGAGGACCTTCAGCCTGTGCGGATCCAGAGCCTGGGTGAGCGAGGGACTCCTAGGCGGGCTTCCCAGTGCTGGGGAAGGGCCGATGCTCACCTGTCGTTCTCGAGATCGCCCCGGGGCAGCACAGGTGTCTTCCTGCGCTCGCACCGTACCCAGGAGTAGAAGGGATTTCTGAATTCCCCCCCCCCCCACCGCCGCCCAGCTATCTCTGGTCCCTTAGGCCTTGGCCCTGCACACCTCTGGCCTAGTGCCTCATCCTGGTGCTAACCGAGCCCTTGCCTCTGCAGAGACACTTGGGGTGCTGGCGCGAGCAGTAGGGGAGCCCATGAGGCCCCTGGCTGAGGAGTGCTGCCAGCTGGGGCTGGGCCTGTGTGACCAGGTAGATGACCCTGACTTGCGGCGCTGCACGTGAGTGAGCCCTCACCCCGCCCCCACCCAGACCCCAGTCCTCCGTTTCTGGACCATGGGTTCCCCGGGTTCCCCCGTCCTGTCTGGCTACAGCAGGTAGGACTATAAAGCTTCCGCCTGTCTCCGCCAGGTACAGCCTGTTTGCAGCCTTATCGGGGCTGATGGGTGAGAGCCTCGCTCCCCACCTGCCACGAATCACCACACTCATGCTGTTGTCACTGCGTTCCACCGAGGGCATTGTGGTGAGCACACAGGGTGGGCTGGGCCAGTTGGGGACGGCCAGGGCTGGGATGGGATCTCTCTCCTGGGCCCAGCTGAGCCAAAGTCCCTGCTGTGCCTCCCCATTCCAGCCTCAGTACAATGGAAGCAGCACCTTCCTTCTGTTTGACGACGAGCGCGGTGGGGAGGAAGAGGAGGAGCTCGCGGAGGAGGACGAGGAAGAGGAGGATGACTCAGAGATCTCAGGGTGCGGAGGGTGCCATTCTGGTCTGGGGGATCCTGGCTTGGACAAGGGCCCAGGGCCAGCTCTGCTTCTACTGGCGCCTGATTGCTGCTGCCTCCCCACCTTACTCTAGGTACAGCGTGGAAAACGCCTTCTTCGATGAGAAGGAAGACGCCTGTGCTGCGCTGGGGGAGATCTCTGTGAATGCCAGGTGAGCATTGGCCTCTCCTTGGCACTGGGAACCTCTCCTGGGAGCCCCTGCCCCATGGTGGTGTGTCTGTCCACAGTGTGGCCTTCCTTCCGTACATGGAGACTGTCTTTGAAGAAGTGTTCACACTGCTGGAGGTGAGTGGGGCGGGGGGCGGGGCGGGTGAGGTCTGGGGGCTAGGAGCTGTGCCGGCCCTGCATGCAGCACACACGTCCTGCCCCTTCTCGTGCTGCAGTGCCCTCACCTGAACGTGCGGAAGGCAGCCCATGAGGCCCTGGGTCAGTTTTGCTGTGCGCTGCACAAAGCCTGTCAAAGCAGCCCCTCGGAACCCAACACTGCTGGTGAGAAGGCGAGGCCGGGTCCAGGCTGGGGCCTCTGGAAGCAGGGGGTGGGTGGGGAGGGGGCAGGGGCTGACCAAGGCTTCAGCCAATCGTGTCCCCAGCTCTGCAGGCCGCGCTGGCCCGGGTGGTGCCATCCTACGTGCGGGCAGTGAACGGGGAGCGGGAGCGCCAGGTGGTGATGGCCGTGCTGTCAGCCCTGACGGCAGTGTTGCGCGGCTCTGGGAGCGTGGCGTTGCAGCCCCCCGGGCGGCTTGCTGAGCTCTGCCACGCACTCAAGGCTGTGCTGCAGAGGAAGGTGAGGGGCCGGCGGGCTGCAGGGTGAGGAGGTGGCCCAGCCTTGGGTGGGGCTAGCCAGAGGCTACCAGTCCAGCTTCCCCCTCCTTCCACCCATGGAAAGGAGAAGGGGCAGGAGAGCCCAGACTGAGCTGAGCGCCCTCTTTCTGCAGACAGCTTGTCAGGACACCGACCAGGAGGAGGATGAGGACCAGGTAAGAGCTACGGGTGCAGACTGGGACCAGGCAGCCCAGTTGGTCTCCACGGGGCGGGGTGGACAGCGTGCTTGGCGTGGCTTGGGGGTACGGGGCTTGCTAAAAGATTGGTAGTGGCTCGGAACAACCAACCCCACTCCCACTAAGGCAGTGGGTGTTCAAGGAAGGCTTCCTGGAGGTGGGGATTCGGGGTAGGCTTGGATTGATAGTGGGAGTAGGACGACCAGGAGGGAAAGCTGGGCTGCAAACAAACCCAGCCTGGAAGGGGCCAGTCCTGTCAACCAAGGGCAGCCCTCAGGGAGACCACCTGCAGCCGTGGAGGAGTATGGTGGGAGGTGCCCCCAGTGTTAGAGCTGGCCCTGGTGTCCAGCCTCTGACCTGGCCCTGCAGGCTGAATACGACGCCATGTTGCTGGAGCATGCTGGTGAGGCCATCCCTGCCCTGGCCACTGCGGCCGGGGGAGATGCCTTTGCCCCCTTCTTTGCCGGCTTCCTGCCATTATTGCTCTGCAAGACGGTGAGTGCTCTGTCCTCTGGCTTCGAGCCCCATTCCGCCTGTGCCCCCTGTGCCCAGTTCCCCACTTTGTCCCAGTCCCAGGCTGACTCGCACTCCTCCCCCCACCAGAAACAGGGCTGCACGGTGGCAGAGAAGTCCTTTGCGGTGGGGACGCTGGCGGAGTCCATTCAGGGCCTGGGTGCCGCCTCGGCCCAGTTTGTGTCCAGGCTGCTCCCCGTGCTGTTGAGCACTGCCCGGGAGGCGGACCCCGAGGTGCGGAGCAATGCCGTCTTTGGGCTGGGCGTGCTGGCAGAGCACGGGGGTCGCCCTGCCCAGGAGTATCCTCGGCTTGCAGGAGGGGGCCCAGATGGGGTTGGGAGGGTGTCCCTGGGGTTCGGGATGGGAGCAGTCTCCCCGCGTGCCTGTTCCTTGACTGTGGACCAGACACTTCCCCAAGCTGCTGGGGCTCCTGCTGCCCCTCCTGGCGAGGGAGCGCCACGATCGTGTCCATGACAACATCTGTGGGGCACTTGCCCGCCTGCTGATGGCCAGCCCCACGAGGAAACCAGAGCCCCAGGTGAGGGGTGGGGGCATCAGGCAGGGCCGGGGAGCTGAGGAGGGTGCAGGGCTGGAGGCCAGAGTCGTCTTTGTGTTCAGGTGCTGGCTGCCCTGCTGCACGCCCTGCCACTGAAGGAGGATTTGGAGGAGTGGGTCACCTTAGGGCACCTCTTCAGCTTCCTGTACCAGAGCAGCCCTGACCAGGTAACCCCAATGCTGGGGCCCTTAGAGGGGGCTTGATGCTCCACTCTCATTGACAGGCAGGGTTGGCATCAGTTTAAGCTGCTCTTCTCGGCTTTCTTGTTGGTGTGCAAGGATTGGCAGCCAAGGCGTTTAATGGGAGAGGAGGGGCTTCCTCTCACCACGTAGCATTTTTCCTCAGGGAGGTTTCATTTCCACCCTGTGGTCTGAGCCAGAAGTCACAGCTTTCCTAGGCTGATTTCCTAGACCAGGCTCTTTCAGACTGTGCTCCATGGAGCCTGGGTCCTTTGGGCCACCCCACCATCCTTTCCAGTCAGAGCAGCTCTGCTTTCTGAATGAGATTTGTCTGCATCAAGTGGCTAGCTTTGGGACTCATGTCCCAGTGCTCTTGTGTCCATCACCTTTGTCTTGCATCTTCGCAGACTACTGTGTGGGTGGAGCTCCTGAGTGTCTGGGCTTCTTTTGGTCTTGAGGCCCTGATTTCAAATACCTTTGGTCACAGTCTCATGCTGTCCAAAAAAAACCAAAAAACAAAAAACATTACTACCACCCTGTTTCAGGGTTCTTCTCATGGTTCACAGTTGTTTGGCGTGTGTGTTAATCAGCATCGCTCAAACAGCCCAGGTGGGAGACTGCCTCTCTGGGGCTCCTACCACCCACCCCAGTGCTGGGGCCCAGGGGTGCTTCTGCCCCCGAGTCAGCCCTGCTCTCCCCACAGGTTGTAGATGTGGCTCCAGAGCTCCTGCGCGTTTGCAGCCTCATCCTGGCCGAGAACAAGGTCCCACCAGGTGAGGGTGGCAGCTGTGGGCAGGGCTGGGGGGAGGCGGGGAGCAGCAGGGCTCAGGGGGCCGGGGGCAGCTAGGGATGGGGGGCCAGCCCTCCCCAGACTCCTCCCCCTTCACTCTCCACCCAGACACCAAGGCGTCGCTGCTGCTGCTCCTCACGTTCTTGGCCAGACAGCACGCTGACAGCTTCCATTCAGCACTGGGCTCCCTGCCTGGCAACAAGGCCCAGGAGCTCCAGGCCATCCTGGGCCTCACCTAGACTGCGGGCTGCCGCTGGGCCAGGGAGAACAGAGCCTGCCCACGCCCGAGACCAGCTCTCAGCCCAGTTCCAGCTCACGCCTTACCAAAGATTCTGGGCCTGGGCCTCATACCCACTTGGAGTCTCAGCCCTACCTGCTGCCTTACGGGGGTGTCCCCTAGGGCTGGGTCTGTCGTGCCGTGGGACAATACAAACGGAGTCATGACACCATTCTGTAATAAAGGCAGTTTATTTTCTGCTTGAACAGTAGCGCTGGGAGCAGGAAGGATAGAGATCCGTGTTCAGCAGTGCGGCAGGACATTGTTTAACATAGCGGGTTCCCTGGCAGCTTTGTAAATTGGCTCTAACCGCAGTGGAATCGGGGCCCTGGCTGGATCAGGAGGCGCCCATATGGCTCCTCTTGTTTCACACAAAGGATCTGCTGTGCAGCAAGCACTGGTCAAGAGGGGAGGAGAGGGCTGGTCAGAGGAGAGGGTCCCTACAGCAGCCTCTGGCCTGTGTGTCCACTCCCCGCCCCCCACACAGGCACACACGTTCCTCGCTCACCCAGGAGCAGGTAGAAGACCCGGGCGGCCACCCTGCGGGGACTGAGAGGTGGCACCAGGCTGCTGAAGTCAGGCTCCCTGTTGGCCTGCAGCTCCCGTGCCACTGCCCTGTGGGGGTCAAGAACTGTGAGCTGAGGCTGCAGCGCAGGCCACCCACGGAGGCACGCCCTTCCTGGTACCTGTGCACAGCCTCCAGCGAGAGCGGCTCAGGCTCTGGGGGCAGCTCCACAGGCAGCTCCACAGGCACCTCAGGGAGCTCAGGCACCACGGGCAACGCAGGGGCTTCTGGCAGCTCCGCCTCAGCCCAGGGCCTAGGAGAACACGGGGAGTTGGGTGGAGCAGGGAAGGTGGCAGCTGTGACAGTGACGAGGGGCACACCCATCCTAGCAGGGGCTGCTGCTTACCACCGTTCTTCCAGGGGGACGAGGCTGATGCGGGGCTTCTCCTCCTCAGCCGCTTCTAGGGAGATCTCTGTCAGGGAGAGGGCAAGGTCCTGAGTGGGTTTGTTTGCATCTGAGCGGTTGGGATTTTGGGGCCACCTGGTCCACCTGGGTGCCCGAGCTGGCAGTGACTTGTTAAAAAGCACCCAGGGGGTGGGGGGAGGGGATGAAGAGTCTCGGTCTGTGCTTCCCTATGTTAAGTGCGCTGACAAGAACTGTCAGCAGTGGGGGCACCAGGTTCCTGGCACAGTGGTCAGGGTGGTGGTCTCCGCCGTCCCTTCTCCAGGTACTTACCTGAAGGCAGCATGAGGGGCCCACTGGGCTCCAGGGCCTCCCTCAGGACCTGGAGATGAGAGAAAGAGAACTAAGACCCCAAGCATCACAGAAGCACCGGGGGCAGGGGTGAAGCAGGCCTAGCCCTGAACCAGCCTGGCTGGGACCTGGTGCCCATGGCTCACGTGGGCAGAAAAAAGCAGCCTGTTGGAGCTCAGGCAAGGCAGGAAGGAGTGAGGGTGCCGTTACCTCGATAGCGCTCGGAGTTTCAGCCTTTCTCCTTTCCTCCTCAGCTGCCGCCTCCCTCTCAGCTTCCTCCTCCTCAAGCTCCGGGGGCGGCCTTCTCCGGAGTGCTAGCGGGAGTGGCTGGGCACAGTGGGTCCAGAAAGCCAGCAGTTCTTGGGGTAGCCGGCCAGCTGAGGACGGGGCAGCAGGGAGAGGGTTTGAGGCGTGAGGAACACCAAGAGTGAGGGATAGGGGTTCAGAGGATCCCACACACCAGCTCCCACCATTCCTCACAGTGAGTCGGGGTTCGGAACAGCTCTGCGGGGCTCGTGATCATCCTCTCAGGAGGCTGCACCATTGGCTGTGTGGTGGGAAAGGCCGGAAGCCCGGTTAGGAAGGAGCCACTGCCCCTCATCCACCTGCAGTGCCTTGTTCCAGGGCCTCTGGCCTTCTAGCTCTTTCAGGCTCATGCTCCTGCCTGCTCTGCTCGTTGCTAAAAGGACTTTCAACTGATGCCCTGGGATGTGCTAGGCGGGGTAATGAAGTGGTATGTGGGCAAACCCCCAACACGTGCACTTTGGGGACTGTTCTCAAGGCTCCCCCCAGGAGTTTAGGAGGCCCGACGTGCACCTGCCTCCCTCCATCCCTCCAGAGCCTGGGCTGTACTCACACACTCCCGGCAGTGGGCTCTGGTCTGCATTTGTTCCTGGAATTCCTTCCGGGGGATCTGGGTCTCCCGGTCCCAGAATAATAACCGGCGGCGACGGCGGCGGCGAGCAGGTGGGGGGACTGGGGGCCTCCTCCGCTGAGGGGGGAGGGGAGGTGGGAGCAAGGCTACCCGTTACTCCTTTCCCTGTGGTCCTCGTGGACTGCAGACAGGTCCCAGCCTGCCGTCCCTGGTGGTGCCCCGGGAGGGGGCTTGGGTGGGGCCTCTGGGAGCGGGTGCAGCTCCCACCCTGTATGAGGTGCCCATCCGGATAAAATGGGGTGTGGACAGGGGCACCTTTTACTAATTTGCTCAAAGGCCTGTGGAAGCTAGCAGTGGCCTTCGGCTTGGGGAAACTGAAAAGGGGTGAGCAGTTCTGGCAGAGGAGGGCGAAAAGGAGGCGGCTTGGAGGAGCATTACTCACCTCTGGGCTAGGTGGGGCTGGCAGACGCAGCTCCGGCGGGGGGGTTATCTCTGCAAAAACACTCGAGGTCCCAGCTCTGCCCCACACCCTTTGCCCTCAGAGCCACCCAGGCGAGATGCTAGAGAGTCCTCCCTTCAGCAAGTTAGAATACGGGGCCACTGTCTGCAGCAGCTGTGCAGGGACCCCCGGGAAGGACCCTGGCACGCCAGGTACTCACCAGGAAGTAGGACCTCGGGCTCCCAGCCTGGTGGCTTCAGCTCTTCAGGGGCCAGGACCTCAGCCGGAAGTAGCTCTGCAGCCTCCTCCACCCTGAGGGGAAATGGGCAAGAGAATGAAGATACCCTCCCAGCAATGACCCCTACCTGGCCCAGGGGTACCTGGCCCAGGGGTTCCTGCCCTTACTCTGCAAGAGCTAGAGGTGAGGGCGGGGGGACTGTGATCTCCCTCTCTGGGGCCAGGAGCTCCTCTTTGTACTCTGCGAAGAGAAGGTCAGCGCTCAGAACACAGAAGAGATGGGAACACTGCGCAGCCCAGACTGCCCGTGCCGGGGGTCTGACCATCCAGCACCGGGCGGGCCCTACGCGGCCGGATGGACCTGCCTAGCCGACGTTCCTCTAACAAGATGGCTTCCTCCTCCTCTGCGATCAGCAGGTCCAATTCCCGGCGGCTGACCTCTGGGAGTTCCCGTTCACCCTGTCAGGAGAGGGAGAACCAAGGCGAGGGGACTCAATTCCATTTCTGTCTGAGAGACATGCCACAGGGCTGGGCCAGACCGAGGAAGCCCGTGGGTGCTACGGCGCTGGGGGCAGAGGTGGGGAAACGGAGGTGGAGAAGGCAGGACTCTGGGGGCAGAAGGAAGCAGATGCAGCGGGGCTGGGCCATCAGAAGCAGGACTCGGGCCTCAGGCTCCATGTGCAGGGGGTCAGCTCACCTCAATCTTTAGCATACGTATGGGCTCCGCCTCCAGGAGCGTGATGGCCTCAGGAGACGGTGCAGTGATCAGAATCCTTTCTGGAGGGGAGGGAAGTCACACCAGCCCCTGTTTCTTTCCAAGTCCCACCACCCATGTGGTAAGGCAAAAGCATGGACTCTGGAGTCAAGTCCACCTGAGTTCTAGTCAGGCCCCGGCTAGTCACTGGCAAGCTGACCCAGGACACATCGCTTAACCACTATGGGCTTCACTTTCCTTATCTGTAAACTGGGGATAATTCTGATCTCATAGGACTCTTGTGAGCAGTGACGACATTATACACATACAGTGCCCCTCACAGGGCCTCGCTCCTGAAAGAAGCTCAAAGACAGTGATTTCCTCAGCTCTTGGACGTTCCTCTGCCTCTCACCAAAAAGAAGGCTCTCACTGCTCACCTGGCTCTATAGGAACTTCAGGAGGGATCTCTTCAAGAACTCTCTCTGGGATCACAGCTTCTAGGAGGTGTCGAATCTTTGCGGAGGGATTGGGGACAAAAGATAGGGTTCAGCTTCAGCGCCCTGCTTCCCCACTTTCACAACCTTATTCAAACAATGGACAGTGATAGCCCTTTATGCCTAAATTCTGTGGCACTGACAGCAGCATGCAGTGAACCCACTCACCATCCGGTTTCTTTTCCTCCCATTCCTGCCCCCACCCAATCATCTAGACTGTGTTAATTTGTCTGTGAAAGAAGTACTGCATCCTTATGTCAAGTGTTGGGCACAGAGGGAACAGAAAAGATTCTTGATCTTAAGGACTATATGGTCTAGTGGGGAGACGAGTTTGTATACGACCCCAGCAAGAGCCAGCCAAAGGATGCTGTACACCCGAAACTAGCACAACACTGTAAATCAACTACACTTCAATAAAAGTTGTTTTGAAAAACAAAATAAATTAATTTTAAAAAAAAAGAGTCAACACAAAGGATAAACAAAGCCCTAGTGATGTGCTGAGTTCTAGAACAACGTTTGGTTCTGGCCAGCAGTGGTATAAAGACTTGATGGAAAAGAGTAGCAATTGAGCGAGGACTGTAAGAGAACAAGGGGTGACCATTATGGCCTAGGGAAACAGCAAAAGCAAAGAAGTAAATGTGGCATCTTTGCGGCATAGGGGCCAGGCTGGTGTCTGGGAGCCAAAGATGCCCAGGGGATGTGCTGAGAGATGTCTAGGGATGGCTACCTCTGGACCAGGGTATGGAGAGCCCTAAATGCTAGTATTCTGGTGGCAGTGGGGAGCCACTGGAGGTGTCTTTGAAGGAAGGAAGTAATACTTTCTAAGCTGTAGGGGTGTTAGGAATGGACGGACAAGGACATGGGAAACCCAGTGCCGAGGGACACTGAGGGCGTGGATTGGGGGCTTGGTTCTTGGAATGGTGTGGAGACAAGAGCTGCCTCTAGGTTGGTCCTGCATAGGTAAGTGCAGCAGGCTTGTCTGGATGGGTCCACCACGGCAGCTGCACTGCAATGACTTCCGTGGGGCAGAGCTGTAGCAGGCTCCCATCCCACCCCCACCCTAGTGTCAGACTGGCAACTCATCAGTCTGAGGTGTCCAGGGGGAATGAGACCTACCTGAGGGATATTCAAGGGACTGGGCAGTCTGGGTTCCACAGACATCATCCCAAAAAAGGGGTCTGGAGCAGCTTCCAGAGTCTCCATCCTGGCCAGGTGATTAGGCAGTAGCAGGCTGGGTCTGAGGGAGAACGGGGGCTGTCAAGGACTGTAGGCCAAGCAGGGAGGTTCCCTTCCAAAGACTGGGTGGTCCCAGTCCCAGGGACACACTCACAGCTCAGTCTCCACCATATCAATGCGGATCCGCAGCTGGGCCCGGTGCAGGCGCTCCAGGATGTGCTGGATGTCCTCTGCGGGCAGGGAGGGCAAGATATGGCGCCAGCCCATGGGAGGACCACTCAGCTCTGCCCCACCTCAGAGCCTTCTAGCCTTACCTACAAGGTACTGGCATTGTTGAGAGTAGACCCGAATGACGCCGATCTGGAGCTGGGCTGAGAGGTAAAGGGAGAAGCGGGGCCGCGGCAGACCTGGCAGCGGGGGCTGCACTCGTACCAGCACGTAACTGAGGATTTCCTCGCTGGGGGAACGACGCGCCCTGATCATCACCGCTGCGCCAAAGACCAGCCCCACAGCCCAGCGTAATCCATCCCCTAACCCACAATGGCCCCAGGCCACTCTTGGCCTTTTCTGGGCCTTACCAGGTCTTCACCACGTTCACCTTCAGGTATTCGCGCTTCACCAACCGGGTGCCGCGCGTTGCTGCCAGCCTGGAAGAAGGACGAGGAGCGAGGATGGAGGAGAAGCCCTCAGGCTGGGATCCCTGGGCGCCCCTCCCGGTGCGCCCACCCTGGCTCAGCCCTCCCTTACCAGATGGTGGCGAAGCAGCCCGTGTGGCGCTGAAGCACGCTGGGATAGTAGAACATGGTCCCTCTGGGGTTGCACCCTCGTCTACACCACTCTTCCGTTGGGATCTCAGTCCGAATTCTTCAGGGCACAGGATTTTCCAACACCGTCGGAGAGAAGGATGTGGACAAGCGGCGCAGCGAGTGCACCCAGAATGCCAAATAAATGAACCGATAAACGATGGGTGGATAAACGATTAAGGGGATAAGTAAATGGAGACGCACACTGGATACACAGGAGCAGGGACACCCTCTCCGTCCGCCCTGAGCCGGTTCGCACGCTGCGTGGGTGCTTCGTACTTACTGGAGCCTCGCGGGTTGGGTTCCAGATTGGAGATGCTCAGCTCCGCGACGGGAAGCCCAAGCTGCGACCCAGACCAGGTCCGGAGAGAGAACGGGTGTCCTCCGCAGAGAAGCCGGTCTCTCGGCCTTTGCACAGCTTCGGCCCCTGCCCGGTCCCGCTGCTGCAAGGCTAGATCCCGCCGCAGGGAGCTCGTGCTCTGCGCCTCTCTCCTCATTAGATGGCGGCGGCCCCCAGAGCAGCCAATGGGGAACAGGGTCAGCTTGGGGGCACTAGCTGCGGTGTGCCAAGTAGGCTGCCTGGTTGGAGGCCACAGGGGGCTCCCGAGGCAGGCAGCGAACCAATGGGAAGAACCCTGCACACGCGCGGGGGGTGGGGTGGGGTGGGGTGGGGTGGGGCGGGGCGGGGGGGGGCATTGTGAGGTGTCCCGACCAATGGGCTCTCGTCCTCGCCTGGGCAACAGGGGTTCCTCAGAGGTGCTTCTCTTTGGACCAATGAGCGGGGAGCAGACCCCAGCCTCACCTGCGGCGAGCCTGGTAACAAGGGTGCTTCAGCTACCGGGGAGGTTGCGTCATGCCAAGGGCAACCGCCACGCCCTGTTTGGGGCGCCTGACCTGCGGTTAGACCTTGCCCTTTTCCCCAAATCCCACCTAGTAGCAATTGGTTGGTCCGCCTTTGTTCCCAGCCTAGGGCCTATGGTGAGCTAGGGAGGTAGAAACGGGTGTGAGGTGGCCTTGGAGCCGCCCCAGGTCGCTGGGGAAGAAAGACCTCACAGGGAGCAACGAGGGCACTGGCCGGGTCATTTCCTAAATTTGAACAGTTTAGGTTGTGGCATTCCTCACCTGGCTGTTTTCCAGTTGTGAATGTTTTCCTGGCTGAGACTTTAGTTTTGCTGGATGCAGGGCATACTTCTCAGCGTACAAAAGCTGTTTTGTCTCAAAAATTCTTTGTGTAATGTAAGTTGTATGGTTGTAGTTACAAATATCCCATTCCCCATGCCTCCTGCCTTTGCACAGCCATTTCTTTGGCCTAGAATATCCTTCCCAGTCTTGACGCCAGGGCATGCTTCTGCCTCTTTATTAAGACTCAGCTCTTCACACCATACACAAAAATAAATTCAAAATGGCTTAAAGACTTAAATAAGACATGACACCATAAAACTCCTGGAAGAGAACATAGGCAAAACATTCTCAGACATAGACTGCAGCGATATTTTCTTAGATCAGTCTCCCAAGGCAAAAGAAATAAAGCCAAAAATTAACAAATGGGACCTAATCAAACTTAGAAGCTTTTGCACAGCAAAGGAAACCATAAACAAAAGGAAAAAACCTACCGAATGGGAGAAAATATTTGCAAACAATGCGACAGACACAGGCTTAATTTCCAAAATATACAAACGGCACATACAACTCAATATCAAAAAAGACAAAAAACCCAATCAAAAAATGGGCAGAAGACCTAAATAGTCATTTCTCCAAAGAAGACATACTGATGGCTAACAGGCACATGAAAAGATGCTCAACATCTCTAATTATTAGAGAAATGCAAGTCAAAACTATTTATTTTACTTTATTTTAAAATATTTACTTTGGCTGCATGCAGAATCTCTTAGTTGCAGCATGCAGACTTCTTAGTTGAGGCATGCAGACTTCTTAGTTGTGGCATGCAGACTCTTAGTTGGGGCATGCATGCGGGATCTAGTTCCCTGACCAGGGATCAAACCCGGGCTCCCTGCGTTGGGAGCACGGAGTCCTACCCACTGGACCACCAGGGAAGTCTCCCCAAACTATTAATACAATAAGGTATCACCTCACTTCGATCAGAATGGCCATCATTAAAAAGTCTACGAACAATAAATGCTGGAGAGGGTGTAGAGAAAAGGGAACCCTCCTACACTGTTGGTGGGAATGTAAATTGGCATAGCCATAATGGAAAAAAGTATGGAGGTTCCTTAAAAAACTAAAAATAGGGACTTCCCTGCTGGCTCAGTGGTTAAGAATCCGCCTGCCAATGCAGGGGGCACAGGTTTGATCCCTGGTCCGGGAAGATCCCACATGCCGCAGAACAACCAAGCCCTGCAGAACAACTAAGCCACACGCCGCAGAACAACTAAGTTGTGCGCCACAAACACTGAGCTTGCACTCTAGAGCCCGTGAGCCACAACTGCTGAGCCTGGGTGCCACAACTACTGAAGCCCGTGCGCCTAGAGCCCGTGCTCCGCAACAAGAGAAGCCACCGCAATGAGAAGCCCACGCACCACAACGAAGAGTAGCCCCCACTCGCCACAACTAGAGAAAACCCGCGCGCAGCAGGGAAGACCCAACGTGGCCAAAAATAAATAAATAAATAAATTTATTAAAAAAAAAAACAAAACTAAAAATAGAGCTACCTATGATCCAGCAATCCTGCTCCTGGGCATATATCCGGAAAAGACGAAAACTCTAATTTGAAAAGACATGTGCACCCCAATGTTCATAACAGCATTATCTGCAACAGGCAAGATGTGGAAGCAACCTAAGTGTCCATCAACAGATGAATGGCTAAAGAAGACATGGTACATATATACAATAGAACACTACTCAGCCATAAAAAAGAACAAAATAATCCTTTTGCAGCAACATGGATGGACCTAGAGATTATCATACTAAGTGAAGTCAGACTGAGAAAGACAAATATTATATGATATCACTTATATGTAGAATCTAAAAAAGAATACAAATGAACTTATTTACAAAACAGGAACAGACTCACAAACATAGGAAAAAAACTTACAGTTACCAAAGGGGAAAGGGGAGGGAGGGATAAATTAGGAGTTTGGGATTAACAGATACACACCACTATATATAAAATAGATAACCAACAAGGACCTACTGTATAGCACAAGGAACTATATTCAATATCTTGTAATAACCTATGATGTAAAGAATTTGGAAAAATATATAACTGAACCACTTTGCTATACATTTGAAAGTAACACAATATTGTAAGTCAACTATAGTTTAATTAAAAAAAAAAAAAAAGACTCAGCTCTTATTGCAGCCAAGCTGACCCTATTTTATTTTGTTCCTTCAATCCGGGAACTCTTGAGAGGTTCATGTTTTTTCCATTAGTGCCTGAAACTTAGCTCAGCAAATGTTTGTCAGAGGAATGAGCAACTGCCCTAAATTTACAACCACAGAATATCAAGGCTGAACGGGATTTCAAAATCTAGTCCAAGATCTTGCCTCTACAGATGAGAAAACAGAGGCCCATATGGACTGTTTGTTCCAGACCACACAGCTCCTTAGTGGCAGCCTGGTTGGGAACTCTGCTCTTTTGAATTCCAGTGTTCCCAATCCCTATTCCACGGTGCTTGGCTAAATTGGGTTCTACATGATACTTACAAATTGTTTCGATCACTGTACGTATATTGTCAGTGTTCATAAGTGTTCACGCTGAGGCACAAATATGATAAAGTGGGGCCACCTACCCTTAAGGTGCTTAGGACCTAGTTTAAGAGATAAAGGACACAGTAATTTGCTCATTCATCTGTCCATTCATTCAACAAGTATTTATTACATGCCTACCATGTGCCAGGCACTACTCTAGACACTGGGGATATAGCAATGAACGAAACAAGTCCCTGTTCTCATGGAATAGGGAAGGAGTGATGATAAACAAGTAGACAAATAGAAATGTGTGAAGTGGTAAATAAGTGTTATGAAGAAAAATGAGGCAGCATAAGAGAACAGAAAATAGTGAGGGCTGCTATTTGGGTTGGGTGCTCAGGGAAGCCCTCTCTGAAGAGAGGGGGCAAGTCATGTGCTTACCTGAAGGAAGAGTGTTCTAGACAAAAGAACCAGCAAGTGCAAAGGTCCTGAGGCAGAAATGTCTGGTGGGTTCAGGGAGCCTGGAGCAAAGTAACTGAGGAGAATAGCAAGGGGTGAGGTTAGAAAGGAGAATAGGGGCCATATCACCTTGAAGGCCATTGTAAGGATTTGGGCTCTTACCCTGAGTGAATTGAAAGCCAATGGAGGATTTCAAGCAGAGGAATGACATGATAAGATTTATGTGTTAAGAGGATCTCTTCTGTGTTGAGAATGGGCTGAAGGTGGACAAGAGTGGAAGCAGAAAAGATGTGGAAGGAAGCAGAAAGAAGAGGTGTGAGAGATGATGGTGTTTGAACCAGTCTTGGTGAGGGAAGCAGAGTCAGATTCAGGATAGATTTTGAAGGGAGGAATGATAGGATTTGCTGATGGGTTGGATGTGGGGGTATAACAGAAAAACGAAGTGAAGGTCCAGGAGGGATTTCAGCAGAGCCTGTGCACCTCCACACTCAGTATCCAATTTCCTCACTGCCTATGCAGATGCCTGTTGGGGTTCCTGGCTTCTCAGGATGACGATGAGAGAGACTGAAGACAAGGAAGGTCCAAGGAGGCAGAAAGGCTCAAAAGCAGTGAAGTTTGTCAGGTGAGACAGCAAGAAATTCCTCAAGAATCTAGACATCCAGATTTGATCATGTCAGTGAGCCACTCAAAGCTTATAAAAGTGACATGGCAGGAAGGAGCTGGTCTGGGAGGCTACCTCTCCGCCAATTTGGTGTCATGTACGGGAAGCGGGAAGCTGGAGGCTGTGGCAGTCGGATTAAGCGGTGAACTAGTCTGGTGGAGATTAGTGTAGGATGAGGTAGGATGACCGGTGGCCTTGTGAAGAAGAACTACCAGTTTGGGAGCAAGATAAACACGGGGCAAGGGAGAGTGGTGTTGGTGGATTTGGACCCCTGGGATCCCAGCAGACAGAGTGCTGGTGATGTGGCAGTCTAGGCCATGTTGTCTGTCGTGGCGCTCAGGTAGAGTGAGGAGACCTGTTTGGGAGCAGCCTTCAGTTGGGGTGACAGTGCCCCAGGTACTGGGAGAAGAGGCACCAGGGCACAGGAGGCTCGGCCACTCTTCCCTCTGATTTCCTCCCCTGCCAGGCCCCAGGGCCTCTAGCTCATCGTTTCAGGTCTGTTCATTGAGACCTCCAGGCCAGAGTCCAACCCTAGGCTGAATCGGAGGCCTCTAGCCAAGGACTGTGGACACCGGATTTCCCTTACGAAGGCGGCTACGGTGGCCATAGGCTCAGTGCCCCACTTTTTGGCTGACCCCAACCCTCTCCCTAATCCTGGTTGCCTAGAGGGTACAGAGAGCCAGGCCCAGAACCCAAAGCTTCCTAGCCCAGACAGCTTGCTAGCCCGAACCTGTGGTTGGAGGAGAGGAAAGGGGCCCAGAGATGCCAGCAGGAAGAGAACCCGAGTGGCCTGCCCTCAGGTTACATCCCCATCATCTCTCTGTGACCCTGCTGCCTTCTTCTCTCAACAAATCCGATGCTGATTCCTTTTCAATAAAATTTTATTTTCAATCCTTAGTGAAGATCTAAGAAAATATAAAGTGCTAGGTTTTAGGGTTGCGGGCAGAGGGAAAGGTCCCCTGAGTTCACGCCATCTGGACTTGCCCAGTTCAGTTCCTCAGAGACGAAAGAGGGTATATCTCAAAATTAAAAAAAAAAAAAAAAAGTCATCCTTGAGTTCCCCACCAACCAGGGTCTATGAGGAGTTCAAGGACTAAATCACCACAGACAACCCATGAGAATGATCACCGTGGGAGGCAGGTCAAGAGTGTGGAGGAAGAGGCTCTCTCAAAGCAGATAGGAGGAACAGAGAGAGGAGAAGGAGGCCGGGTCCTCCACGCTCTGCACCAGGGACAGGATGGCTGCCTGATCCTCTGGAGTCTTCTCCAGTAAATGTCGGGCAAAGGCCTGCTCCATCTGCACGAAGAGGTGGGGAGAGGGGGTTGTGAGCACGGCAGGCAGGGCCGGACACTACGCCCAGGGGCTCTTTCCCCGGGAGGCCCGCTTCCTCCTGAACACCCCACTCCCATGCAGGCAGGCTGTTCTTGCCCTATCCCGACTCACCTGCACTGTGATAAGACTCTGTGGGGTGTGGTTGGGGCCAGGGCTCTCCTCCCAGAAGTTCAGTGTCACCTGGAACTCGGGTGCGGGGCCCAGGCCCTGGAAGTACCTGGCCAGGTCTGAGAGAAAAGGTCAAGAGTTGGAAGAAAGAGAAGACAGAGGGTCTCAGGCAGGGAGGGATTGGGGAGGATCCCATAATGGAGAAAGAGGGGTGGCAGTGGGGCCACTCAGAGACCAAGGCCAGAGCAGGAGCCTCGGGGTGGTGAGGCTATTGCCTGGTGCCAGGGGAAACGCTAGGAACTAAGCTGCTGCTCGCCTGTGGACAAATAGGGAAAGGGGCCCCCTTTTAGAGGTAGCCAGTCATCACACAACCTGAAACCTGGGGGAGCTGGGGGAGCTTACAGTCCTCTCGGCGGCAGCCCTGGCTGCTAACACAGCTGGGCCACACCTCTGTTGCCTGCTCACAGCCTCCCTGCACTAGGGCACCCTGTGGCCCTGGGTCCCGTGTACTCCGGGCCCCCACTCCCGAAGTCCAGTTGAGAGTGGAATGGAGGCAGGAAGTGGGATTCCAAGCGTGGATGGGAGAGGGGCAAGCTGAGGGGCGGCTGAGCGGTGGGCGAGGGCACGTGATGCGCGCAGCTCTCGCGAATGTGTGCGTGGTCGCTGTGCAGGTGTGTCCGGTGGGGGTGCCGCGAGGCGCACCTTCCCATGATTACTGTACGTTCCCACGTGGCGGTGCTCACGAGGCGTGACACCCTGGTGCTGGGCTTACCTGGTCCTCATCTTCTGCGGCCTTGGCTGGGGAAGGGGGGCTGCCAGGGCTGAGCACTGCACGAGTGCAGGGGCCATGCCGGGGCTGTGATGGGGGATGTGCTGGAGGGAGCGCAGGGCGGTGGCCGGGCCCATGGAGGGGGAACAGAGGTGGGGGAAGGGGCTCAGGTGCTTGGAGGGAGCAGCCTCACCTCTGCAGAAATAGGCGGTTCTGAAGAGCTCCACGCACTCGTTGCTGGGCAGCAGGTGCGGGCCTGGACCAGGTGGAGCCTGGGGCGCATTCCAGGAGATGGGGATGGGGCAAAGGCGCTGCACAAAGAGGCCTCGGGAGTTGCTGGCCACCAGGACCCCTCTCTTGAGCTGGCTCAGCAAGCGCTGGGTGGGCTCTCGTGGGCCGGGTTTGGGAAATATCACCTGCTCCATGCCGTACTGGGTGCTCGAGGGCTCAGCCACGAGGCGGCAGTCCAGGCTCTGCACCTGGGCCTCACCCACCACACGTCCATCGTAGATGAAGGTGAGCAGCAGAGAGTAGTCTGCGGACAAAGAAAGGCCAGCTGCACCGGCGCCCCTCCCCAGGGGCCCACTGGCCAGCAAGAGGCTCTGGAGAAATGAAGAGGGGCTTCCTGCAAATCCAGCACCCTCATTTTGCTGGCGAGGAACGTGAGGCTCAGAGAGAGAAACCAGGTAAGGGCTGGTGAGGACCAAGCAGGCCGCAAGGTGGGGGCGGTAGCCACACCTTTTAAGGATAGAGAAGGCGCCCTCCCTCCTCATCCTCACCGCCAACCCTCGGCAGCCCAGAGGGCTTCCCATCATACTTTCCCATCACTCAGGAGAGGAGCTAATACACAGATTCCCACTGAGGCCTTAATGGCCAGGGCCTTACAGTTTACAAGAGGGTCCCAGAGATCGGTCCTCTACTTAACCCACAGAATCAATGTCTCAAAGTGGATTTCCAGGGAACACAGTGTGTAGGGGGTATTTTTGAGAAGTGAGCTGTTTGGAGTGGTGGCAGGTGCACTGCCTAGAAACCAGTGCCTCTGAGTAAGGTGGCCCCAGTTTGCTGCAAGCCCTGACAGATTAGGTAACACACGCATAGCCACAGGAGGACAGGGGAGGATGGGGGCAGGGGTGAGTCAGAAATGCCAAGTACCTGAACCTGGAGGGGGCAGAAGCTCTGGGGACACCAGATCTCCTTGGAGAGGGGCCTCAGCTGTGTCCCTACCTGGGTGGGAGGCAGAGGCACTGGTCATTCAGAGCAGACTGGGGAGTCCAAGGGCCAGAGGGTGTGGCATGGAGGATAACACAAGAGGCAGGGCACGTGGTACCTTCCTGAGGCTCAGGGCTGTTGCCGCTGCTGCTGCTCCCGGAGTCTGAGTAGGCTGCTCCCCCACTGGTCTCCACCAGCTCCTACAGACACAGTTTCTATCGTTGGCCCACCTCTCCCCCAGTTACTGTTCTGCTCTCAGACCCACCTGGTTCCCCCACCAGCTCTCACATTTTTGAGGGGGTCCTGGAGCAAGGAGGGGCTGAGTATGCAGTTCTTCGTGGTAACCTCGTCCTCCTTCCTCTCAGAGGACACAGAACTGTGGTGTCGCTTTGATGGTGATTTCTGGGTCCCTGGCTGAGCTGTGGAACGTTGAGAGGGAGAGGAAGGTCAGAGCCTTAAGTGGGCACAGAGGGAAGGGGAGAGATAGGAGGCAGTGAAAGGATGGGCAGGACTGGCAGGGAACCTGCTCCCCAAGGACAGGGCAGAACTCTGACCGAGGGGCCTTGAGGGAGGCCACCACCTTCCCAGGAGGCGCAGGGCTCCATCCTTCCTCCCCAGGCTGCTGATTCTAGGAGTGGCGGGGCAAAGGGACACCCACCGGGGAGGGTTCCGGGTGGCAGCAGCCGGTACACCTTGTAGGGCTCAGCCCCATCCCTGTGGCCATTCTCAGGAACCTCCTGGAACTCAGAACTCTTGTTCAGAGCACAGCGCAGACGAGTCTTCCAGATGGCAGGGCCTTCCGAGTCCCCGTCCTTGTACTTTCCCTTAAATATCGCCCAGGCCTAGGACACAGCAGAAGTAAAGAAGAGGCAGCATGTTCTGGACCGCAGATCCTTTACTGAGGCTGGCTTCACGGATGTGTGGCCTGAGCGCTCACACGGAAGGGCCTATGCTAGGTTTATGCTCAGCTATTGCCACCTTGAGATCCTTACTAAGGTTTGCATTTTCATCTTGCATGGGACTCTGACAATTACGTAATGTAGCTGGTTCTACCCTGCAACCTCCCCTTTATCTGAAACCCAGGTGGACGCAACCGCTTGAGGGTGACAGTGCCAGTGTATATTCCATCCCTCCCTCCAAGGGGCCAGTTTCCGGGCCTTTCACCTTGAAGAAGGCGGCATCCTGATCCTCCCGGAAGTCCTGCTTGCCTGCGTGCTTCCAGGGAATGCGGAACATGGTCTTGGCCGCATCTTCCCAGCACACTCCTGGGAACTGCCCGCTCTCCACTTGCTCCACCACCCAGCTCCGGAGCTTTCGGGTGCAACGTGCCCTGCCTGATGCCATCCTGGGGATAAAAGCAGCAGGAAGTGTCAGGGGAACTGATACTTTGGGAAGAGTGAGATCCTGGCCCTTGGGGTTGGATTCCGGCAAGGGCCCCTAGAGATCTCATCCATCTTTTGCCTCTATAGACATAATCTCAAACTTCTGAGGCCGAATTATTTCTGCTGTCACTAGCGATGACCAAAAATACTTTCTTTTTAACATCCCGAGCTGTGACATCTGGAAGGGAACCTTAGGCATTGGTCTTAATTTTAAGGTTTTTCAGGAATCTATTGTTCCCCTGGTGTCCTGCTCCTGGTGAGAGACCCTGTCTGGATCCCCAAGTATTTACAGACACGTGGCTGCTTGTGATGCCTCATCAACCCTCTTCACTCACCACCCCCACAACCTATCCTTCGATGCCCCCCAACCTTCCCCTCCCTCTGCTTGTCCCAGGGGTAGGTGGGGCAGTGAGCTGGGGGCAGGGGCAGAGCTGTGGGCGGGCGGAAGTGGGCAGGACCAGGAGGCAAGAAAACAATCAGGGGAGAGCAGCAGAGTCTTCTTCTCCAAACAACCCGGTAGCAGGTCCTCCTGTCCTTCGCCTACAAGGCTTGGGATGCAGGCCCCCCCATAAGTCTTTCACTCATGCCAAATTCCAGCTCCCCAGCTCACAGGCCTTCTGTCTATTCCTCAGTCTAGCAGAGGGGTCTCCAGGAGCCTCTACCCACCACCTCCAATCTAGCCGGGCCTTCCCGCCTAGACCCAGGCTGACACCTATTTTTGGTTAATCTTACCTGAGCTGCTGTGCAGGCTGTCCCAGGGCTCAGCCGACCTCAGCTCAGCTCCCGGCTAGGCAGCTCCTGGATCTCTCCGCCCCTTTCTACAGTCCCCACCCTAAGTTTCAGTTCTCCTCCAGGGAGGTCCTTTTCCCCGAAATCACGTGGTCTCCGAGTTGCAGGGTAACTGGTTACCACCAGGGGGAAGCAGCATCTGAGAATCTTATCGTAGGAATCCTGCGGTCAGAGTCTGGATGAGGGACCCTACTGCCTCAGGCTCATTCCCTTTCCTCCCTCAAGATACTCCTTGCTTGCATCAGACCACCTCTATGACACTGCTGCTTCCCCAGGGAGGCCGCAGTGTCCCGGAGTCAGGCCTGGGGCCTCTGGATAGCTCTGTACCACTTGTGCATCTGTGTTCCCCCACGGTGCCTGCTTGGTACCTACTAGGTCACCCCAAATATCAGCTGAATTCAATGAAAGAAAGAAAGGAGGCAGGGAAGGAGGAAGCCCAGGCCAGGTGGCTGGATGGGGAGGGCTGCCCTTGGCCTCCCACAGCGTCAATTCCTTCTGCCTGAGTCCAGAGAGGGTCAGGTGGCAGGCTGCAGGGGGCCTTTAGCAAAGCTCTGTCCACTGCCCCCTGTTTCCCCGGTGCCCCCAGATGGTGGGGTCAGGAAGGAAGAAGGACCACCAAGAAGCCTGGGCAAGGAAATGCCTCTTTATTGGTGCTGGAAGTGTTCCCGGGGAGTCAGATCACAGGACCTTCATTGGGACCCTTGCCCTCAGCTACTTCCTCCTGCGGGGGATACTCTGTCCCAAGGGCACCTCTTCTATCAGCTTCTGTAGAAGGAGAGAGAAGATGATGATACTGGAAGCCTGGGGCTCAGACACAGTCAGGGGACAGGGGACTTCTAGAGAGTGGGGTCAGAGGTGAGGCTGGGGGGAGGCTTTACCTGTAACAAGCGGGCGTGGTAGGTGGCGGCATCCTCCCCAGGCAGCGGCTGTGGGCGCACATGCAGGTAGCGCTCGGCAGCCGTCTCCAGCTCCTCCACCTCATACAGGGTGGCTGGGTCCAGCGAGTGGGCATTGATGAGGCTCACAAGGTACTCTTTGTAGTGCGCCCTGGGGAGATGAGAGGGCGGAATATTTGTTCTTCTGAAGTTTGGCTGATATCAACTGAGTGTGTCCAGCACTGTGCTGGGCACTAGCATACTCAGATGAACAAGACCGACACTCGTCGCCAGTTGCTCTTGTAGGCCCTTGCCAACCTGTGCACACCACCTTTCTGTGCCCTTGCCTAGATAGGCCCCTCCCTCCCACTTCTTGCAGGACCTACTGCTCGCAGAGACCCACTCTTCTGCCCAGGCACACCCCCAGTGCTCCTGTGCCCCCGACGCCGTGCTCCACGCCCTGCCTGGCACTCACTGGCAGAGGCCGGCATAGCCAGCAGGAGTCTCCTTGCCGCAGGCTTCGTCCCGGAACCCATCGGGAACTTCCTTCTGCTCCATCACTCGGCAGCCACCTAGGGGTAAGGGAAGGAAGGGACCCTTTGTCCGGAGGGGGCCACTGACCACAAAGGCCCAGGAGAACTAGGATATGGATGGAGGCACGGGAGGCAGCCTCTAGGGAGGGGACTGAGGACAGGAGCCCCTGCTCTAACAGCTGTGCCAGAGATGCCACCATGCAGACCACTTCCGACACAGAAGCAGGGACCTTGGTGTCCCTGCTTTTAGCCAAGCTGACTTCTGGCCCATAATCATATACTCCCTTGAGACAGCTCTTTTGGTTGTGATTTAGCTCTTGCGAGATTAGCTTATCCTGTGAAGGTCTTACTCTACACAGATGGTAAGAAGTGGGGCAGATTAGAATCATACACAACATCTTTCTGTTGCCCTCATGGAACCTAAAACAGTGCAACTAGTAAGTCTTTAATTAAATAGTCATTGAATTAACTATTGAATCACTATCCTTTGGGAATGGGAGAATAAAATTAGCATCGAGGTGCCAGGCGCTTGAATGTGGCCTTACATAAAACAGCTTGGCTGCAAGGTAGATATGGTCCTCACTTTACAGAGGAAGAAACAAGCCTGGGGAGGCTGAGTCACCAAAGAGCACACCAAGCAAGCACAGGATGGGCCCTGCGTCCTGGTCCAACCCCAGACCCAAGCCTCGCCTTCATCCATCACACAGGGGGAGCCCAGCCCCTCCTCTTGCCTTCTCCTAGGCCTGTCCCGACACTCACCTCCAGGCACTGCCCGGGCCCCCGCTGGGGGCTCTGTGTTGAACATGACGTTATTGTCCTGAGGAAGGCAGAAGGATGGGCGTTAGCTTCCCTTGATGCCAGCCTGCTGGATTTCTCGGCATCCAGGCCTTTCCCTTCCTGCCACCCTGTGCCCTGCTTCCTCTCCTGGGCGACTGGCAAGCCAGCCAGGCTGGCTGCCCCTGACCTGAAGCAGCTTCTGGAGCCGGAGAGCCGTCCAGTCCCGCAGGTAGAAGAGGCAGTCGCGGGGGTGGTGGCCATGCAGGGACTTCTTCACCCTGCAGTTAGGGTCTGGACATTTCTGGCGGAAACCCAGATGGGAGAGGGGAAGTTGGAGACTGTTGGGGTCCTGGCCTCTCAGGAACCCCTGCGTGAGGGGTGTAGGGGTGGGGGAGATGAGACATTGGAGGGTCTGGAGCAAGCAGAAGGGGAGAGAGGACAGAGAGAGGTGCTTTACCCCCCACTGTTCTCCTCTTCCCCTGGGCTGTTCCTCAGTGGCCTCCACCCCTCACTCCCGACAGCAGCCCCACCCAGCTAGCCCTTCCATCCCCGTTCTCTGGGCTCACATTCTTGGCGTAAAAGGCATTGTAGCAGCCACTGCAGAACTGGTGGCGGCACTGGGTGCAGTGAAAGTGCATGCAGCCTCCTCGGGCCAGTGCGTACGAGAACTTGCACTTGGGGCAGTCTGCAAGGGACAGCAGGTCAGGGTTCGGGCTGCCACTGCTCCTCAGGCCCTCAGGAAGAGAGCCGCTGCAATGGGCAATGAGAGATTACTGGGCAAACAGGCAACCTTACCTATGCCATTTTCCTGAAGGTACATCGCCAAGCCCTGGGCCTGATATTCCGGGTCATTGGTGCGTTTCCAGTTCTGGAAATCTTCACAGCTCCGGCCTCGATGCTGCTCCTCCCACTGCCAGAAGGAAACAAGCTTCCCATGAAAGCTCTATCCCAGGCCCTTCTTGCTGGCCCCTCCACTCAGATCCAGCGGTTCCTGGCTTAGTGTATGGCACTGCCATCCACCATTTGCTCAAATCCCAAACCAAAGGGCCAGCCTTGGTTCTCTCATCTCTTCACACCCGAAACATTCACCAGCAAGTCTTGTTTCCACCACCCAAGCCTAGCTCAAC
Source organism: Eschrichtius robustus (assembly GCF_028021215.1). Taxonomy (NCBI): domain Eukaryota; kingdom Metazoa; phylum Chordata; class Mammalia; order Artiodactyla; family Eschrichtiidae; genus Eschrichtius; species Eschrichtius robustus. Next base: position 73,774,907 of record NC_090824.1, read on the forward strand.
CCTGTCCTTTTCTTCATCCCTACTCTGACCACCTTTACTCCGGGCCAGGTCAGGTCTCGTCTCGATTCCTACTCTCTATGCCTCCACTCCTGCTCCCCTATGGTTCAGCCTACACCTTGCAGCCAGTGTGCCTTTGAACGTGTAACCAACTGCACTGGGAGTGTTCTAGCTTGGAGGTTTGGTGGTAGGGTCGCAGGTGTTCATTTTATTATTGTGTTTTATAAGACAGATGTGCCACCAGGGACTTCTCCGGTGGCACAGGGGTTAAGAATCCGCCTGCCAATGTAGAGGACATGGGTTCGAGCCCTGGTCCAGGAAGATCCTACATGCCGCGGAGCAACTAAGCCCGTGTGCCACAACTACTGAGCCTGCGCTCTAGAGCCCGCGAGCCACAACTACTGAGCCCACGTGCCACAACTGCTGAAGCCCATGCACCTAGAGCCCATGCTCCGCAACAAGAGAAGCCACCACGATGAGAAGTCCGCACGCGGCAACGAAGAGTAGCCCCTGCTCGCCTCAACTAGAGAAAGCCCGCACGCAGCAACGAAGACCCAACACAGCCAACAATAAATAAATAAATAAATAAATTAATTAATTAAAATAAATTTTAAAAAAAGACAGATGCGTCTTTTTGGTATCAAATATTAAACTTTCTAAAGGTAAATGAGAGAGCATCACCCCTTGCTCAGTCTTAGAACGAAAGGCCGATCCCTTGCTTGATTGGCCTCACGGCCTCTCCTGACCTGACACCTAGCTCCTCTCCGACTGCCAGCCACTCTCACCCTTGCTCTTGAGGCTCCAGCCACACAACACTTTTTCTGACTTTGGTCTTTCCATGTGTTGTTCTTTCTCTCCCAAATACTCTTTGCATAGTTGGCTTCTTCTTAACTTTCATGCCTGAGCTTAAATCCAGCCATTTTAGAGAACACTTGTCTAACCTCTCGATCCTATGTACTAGGTAGGTCCATTCTGTTATTCCTAACCTCAGATTCCTATTTGTTTTCTTCATAGAACCCATGGCGATGTATAATTCTGCTCTCTCTCCTTCCCTCACCCCTCCTCCCTCCCTCCCTGGCTAGCCTGTAACTCTTTGAGCCCAGAGCTCACGTCTGTTCTGTTCTCCAGCACACCCCGCATCTAACAGTACCTGCGGTGGCTCAGCAGGTATTTCTAAAAGGACGGATGTGCCTCACCTGGCGCTTACAGCGCACGCAGAAGGTCTGGTGACACTGGGGACATGTTGCCTCCAGCTGCTCACGCTCGTATATGAAGCCAAAGGAGCACTGTGGGTGCAAGAGCATAAAGCTGTCTGAGGCCTGACCAGGCACCACTCCCCACTCCTCCCTCCGGTCAGCAGCTCTGGGCAGGCCTCTGACCTGGGCACACCACAAGAACTTGGGATCTCGCATGAGCACGCCCTCAGTCAGCTTCTTGTGGAACAGCGCATAGGCATCTGGCTCTAGGCTCTCTCGAAGCTGGGAACAGGATGTGGAAGTGGCGGGTGGGCAAGGCTCCTTTCAAAGCCCAGGGCACCCTGAGTCCTAGGGACTGCAGTACCTGGATATCAAGGGTGGAAAAGTAGCTGAGCAGCTGTGCGTCATCGGTGAGGTCAGGGCGGCCACAGGCAGGGCACACCATGTCTGTGATGTGTTTCTCCTTCAAGGCAATGGTGAAGTGCTGGCGGAAGCAGTCGGGACAGATAGTGCACTCACAGGAGGTCAGAGCCTGCATCTGGTGGAGGGGAAGGGAAGGGAAGGGAAGGGAGGGAAGGGGGTAAGAAGCTACAGTTGCCAGCCGGGGGAAGGAGCAGTAGCCAGGTGTCTGCTATGAAACTGGGGTCTAATTAACAACTGGGCAGGCAACCTAAATGTCTGAAGACCTTCAGATGGAAAAAAACAGACAATGGTGAGACCTAAGGTAAATGGAAGAATGCCCTCCAAAGGCATCCACATTCAATTAAAAGCAAACACACAATAACTGAATCACTTTGCTGTACACCTGAAACTAACACAGCACTGTAGATCAACTGTACTCCAATAGAAAATAAAATTTTTTAAAAAGTTAATTTAAAAAGGAAAAAGCAGCTGCGGGGGAGGGGGGGGTGGCGTGGATTCCCTGGTGGTCCAGTGGGTAGGACTCCACACTTTCACTGACGAGGGCCTGGGTTCAATCCCTGGTTGGGGAACTAAGATCCTGCAAGCTGTGTGGCACGGCCAAAAAAAAAGCAAACACAAACAACATCCTTGAAATGACAAAACTATAGCAATGGAGAACAGACTAGTGGTTGCCATATGACAGGAGGAGGGGAAGAAGGTTACAACTATAAAGCGGTAGCACAAGGGGGTTGCATTGTGGTATCTTGATTGTGGTGACGGTTACATGAATCTACATGTGGGATCAAACTGCATACAACTACACACATACACACTGATGCACAAAATGAACAAAGCCTGCGGTCTTGCTAACATTGTGCCAATATCTATTTCTTGGTCTTGATATTGCACTATGATTATACAAGATGTCACCATTGGGAGGAGGTGGATGAAGAGCACACAGGATTCTGTACTATTTTTATAACTGCCTGTGACTCTACAATTATTTTAAAATAAAGAGTAAAAACAAAAAACATACAGAGCCAGCCTAACTAAACTGGGCTGTATTTTGCCAAAGAACTGCCACTTCTGACCTAGAGTAAGTCAGAAGGGGCTCAGGAGATAAGAGGGGCCTATTCCTACCAACTGGGTATTTGATGGTCACATTAAAGAATTACTGGTAATTTTTTTGGTGTGACACTGGTATTTGTGGCTATATTTTCAAAGAGTTTTATCTTTTAGAGATACATATTGAAATATTACAGATAAACTATCTGACATCTGAGATTTGCTTCAAAATAATCCTATGTATGTGTAGATGAAGTGAAGATTGGTCATACATTAATAACGGTTGAAGCTTGATGATGAATACATGGTGCGGGGAAGGAGAGTGGAATCCGTAATACAGTTTTCTCTACTATTGCACGTTCGAAATTTCCCATAATAGAACATTTAAAAAAAGAGAGGGAGGTGGCCTATTCCTGCCCTCCCCTTCCCAGAAGGCTTCAGGGGCACATGGGCAACTGCAGAGCAAAAGACAAGATCGGAGACAGGGGCTGGGGTAGAGTGGGGGTCCAAAGGGAACAGAGCAATTCTAAGGCCAGGGGCAGTGGGGAGGGACTTACCCGGTTGCGGGGCAGGGCCCAGCTGCACACGGCACACTCCTGGGCAAGCAAGCGGCGCAGGAAGGCCCGGTCCTGGCTCTGCCTCACAGCTTCTACCACGTCCCCCAACTCATAGTTCCTGGGTGTTTCCTGCAGTAGCGCCAGTGCCAGCTCTGCCCGGCCCCAGCTGGGGAGTGCGTGGACTGCCAAAAGCCGTCTGACCAGGCTCTGCAAGGCGATTCGGGTGGAGAGGGAAGAAGTGGCTGTCAGACCGCAGAGAGCCTACCCCTCAGCCTGCCCTCAGCCCTACTAAGTGGGCTCTTCACCTCCTTCCAGCACCTGCTTATCTGGCCCATCCCAGGAAGGGGTGGGCTCAGGACCACTGTCCCAGAGGCGCTGATGGAAGGGCTCTAGGCGCTGGCGCTGTAGCTCAGTCAGGGCTCGTGCCACGTCACCCCCGTGTTGGAACAAGGCTTGAAGAGACCCCTCCTCAGGCTCAAAGCCCAGGGACCGGAGCTCCTGCACCTGTGAGTTGGGAGGGGTGAGAAGAAGTAAAGAAGAATGTGAGAGGCTCTGAAATCCATAGCCCTCAATCCTGCACCCCGCCCCAGCACAGCTGCTACTACCTTCCTCCGCCGGGCCCTCACACACTCTTCCACAGCTTCATCCAGGTTGCCGTGACGATCCAGCCAGGCATTCCGGGCCTCCTGACAGGAAAAGGCACCCAGCCTTGGGTCCTGCTGTCCAGCCAGCTCAGCCACCATCTCCAGCACGTAGGGCAGCTCTGAGCGCAGCCACTGCAGGGGCACCTCGGTGCCCGAGTACTGCAGAGCTGAGAAGACCTCCTCTGGACAGGCGCCTCCGGCTTCCCCTTCCTAAGGCACAGTCCCGCCCAGACAGAGTGCCCATCAGGAAGGGCACACTCCACCCACCCTTAGCCCGAACCAAAATGCTGACAGTGCTGGAGCTCAGATCATGGATCACCTGAGCAGGACACAGCATGATACCTGCCCTGGGGGAAGGGTTCAATAAGAGGCAGCTGCTGCTAACAATGACAGGTTTTGAGAACCTGCATCAATCAACTGCAGCCTCTCCCTTCCCCCACAAGCTTATCCCAGGCCCAAATCCTCACCCGGATCTTGAGCACTAGCTGGAGACCTTCCTCCCGCATCTTGTCTTGGCGTTGCTTCTCAAGGTCCCCACAGGAACTGGCCAGGGGGGCACTGAGGCGTCGTGGAGGCCCTGGTTCAGGGAGTCGCTCTTCCAAAGAGCTGGCAAGGGGCCGGGGGGTACGCTGTATTGGGATGGGGCTGCTGGTCCGGTTGCACATAGCACACACCCAGCCAGGGCCCGAGTTGCAGAAGGTACAGTGAATACAGTACCACACTGGAGTCTGGGCAGAGGAGAGCAAAGTATCCTCCTGCTGGGAAGGCAGAAAGAATTATCCCACTGAAGGTTGGTTGAGGCTCAAGATGGAAATATAGAAAGCTAGGGGGAAGATACTGGGGAACTGAAGGAAAATAGGGGATGAAGAAGTAGAGAATGGTCTGTGGTAACGGGTGCAAATAAAGAGCTGAGAAGGCCAGGAACAGGTTACCTGAAGGGGCTGTAGGCAAACGCCGGCATCCTGAGAATCCACTACCAAGCTGGGAGGCTGAGCCAGCCGAGGTCGCTCACATACGGCACACAGCACAGCCGCAGCCTCATTCTCAAAGGTGCAGCTCTGGCAGGCCCAGTGACCCCGTGCAAGCTCGGGTTCTAGGCCCCCAGCTCCTTGGGGACCCTCAATCCCCAGCCCCAACCCTTTACAGCCTCGGGGCCGATCACAGGCCACACAGAGTACTGCCCAAGGTTCATTCAGCATGGCGCAGGCAGAACAGTGCCAGGGAAGACGGGCACTTGCAGGATCAGGGGAAGAAAGAGAGCTGTCTCCCAGGGCCAGCAGGGAGGTTGACTGAGACTGTGGTGGAGCTGAGGCAGGTAAGCTGTAATGGAAAAGCAGACACGGCCTGCTGAGGGGGTGCCTGGGACCCTTACCCATGGGCATCCCTCATTCCCTGCAGGACAACACATGGCTCTGGCCTTTGCACATGTCTGGAACACTGCCATACCCATAGCCTGTTCAACATTTAAATGACAGCTTAAAGTCCGTAGCTGGCTGGTAAATATCCCTAACATAGGGCCTGACCCCTATTAGGTGCTTAAAATACTACCAACTGATTGAGCTGATCCTTCTGACTAAGCTGCATCCTCCTACTACCTATTTGCACACTCAAATAATCTATTTTGCTATGACTGCTACTTGCTTGACATGTATATCTATGATCTCCTGGAGGGCAGTAACTGGTTGCTTGCTCTCTATGAGACAGTCTTTAGCACAGAATCCAGCACATAGTAGATACTCAAATAATTTTAAGTTCTCTCAATTTCGCTCCCACTCAGAAGAAAAGGCCTCTCACCTGGAGGTCAGGTGGGTGGCCTGGGGGACCCCAGGCAGGGTCTGGCGGAGGTGATGTGCACGGTCTGGGTGTCCATGGAAGAGGCGATCACAAGTTGGGCACAAGGCCTGTTTACAAGCTGAGCAGTGCAATGTGCCTGGGGCAGAACCACAGAGGAAGCAGGGACCAGGAATGGAGGCTGGAGAACAGGAAAAAATAGAACATCTTTCTAAAAATGACCAGGTTACATTTGAATCTGCTGTGGAAGGGGACAAATCACAGACAACTTTTCAGCATATCTTTTCAACCCAAGGAAACAATTTTAATCTCTTTTTAAAAAGAAAGGAAAATAACCAAGAAGACAGAGGAAATTTCCATCAGTATGATCTACTAGCACTCCCACCCCCCAATATAGGACAATAATACCTGGGGCAGAGGGTGTGGTGAGGGGGTCAGGAGCAATCTCTCTCAGTAAGGGGGCAAACTCTGAGAGCTGCAGTATCTGAGGAAAAAGGACAGGGAATGAGCAAAGGCTTGGGGACAGAGGCCCACAACAGGTTCCCTTTGTTCGCCAGGCCCCAGAGCCCCATTCCTGCCTTCCTTACATCATCTTCAACCTTGTCTTTCAGCAGCTGCTCCAGTGTTTGTGGTTCTGGATGAGTATTCTGCAAACAAGATAAGAAGAGTTCCCACCTAGAGCCCTGGAACAAGGCCCTCCCTCAAAGCCCTGGTCCCCCAACGTTCAAATGGTGAAAAGTACAGAGAGATCCTAAGTTACTGCGGGGACTATGCCTATGGTTCAGCAGCATGGGAGTCCCCACACTGGCTTTGTTGTTAGGCTGGGATTCCCAGCCCTGATGCTTAAGTCCTCAGGACTAGAGATACCTCACCTGTAACAGCAGGCTGAGCTCTGTCCGAAGCAGCAGTACTTCCAGTGTGACTGTAGCAACTTGTCGCTCATCCGGCTCCTTCTGGCCCTCAGGGAAGCTCAACCCATCTGGCTGCTCCTCTGTGTAGCCATACAATCGCAGAACATCCCGGCCCCCCTGCCACACATTCAAACCAGTCACCGCCCAGCAGGTCCCCTTCCCACCAGGGCTGGACCTCAACCCATTCAGCACAGCCTCAGGCCCTTTCTAGTCAACCCCCAGCCCAGGCTAAGTTCCCTTCTCCCATTAGGGGCCCAGGGGCTTCACCTGAACAGCATCCACCGTACTGCGAAAGACAGGGTTATTAAACTTGACCCCGCGCCAGTACCGGGGCCGCTGAGGGCTGAGGAGGTTGCGGCCATATTTCTCCAGGATGTTCAGGGCCGTGGAGAGGGTGTTGAGGTAGTTTCGGGGCTGGGAGCAGTCAGAGAGCAGAGAGCAGTGAGCCCCGGCCCGGCCTCCGGTCCTCTGCCCTCCTCCCAACCCGGGCCGGGCCTCACCTCCCCATGAGCGTTGCAGCGGACCAGGCGTGCAGCATCCAGCTGCAGGTAGCGGGCTGCTGGCGGCAGAGAGGTGACCAGTAGCTGCCGGAGCTGCTCCAGCGAAAACGCCTGCCCGGAATCCCTCCTCAGGGCGCTCGCCAGCTCCTCGCGGGCCGCCAGGAAGGCCCGCTCCTCCTCCTCCCCCGGCATCCTGAGACAAGAGTCAGCCCCAGCCCGCTGCCCGACGGGACCCGGCTCAGGCTGTGCGCGGCCCGAGCGCCGCCAGGAACGCCTGGGGTCTGGCTTCGCGGCCCGACCCGGTCGGCTCGGACGCCCCGGGTCACTCAGGGTACGGTCACTCTTCGGCCCCGGGCCCAACGCCAGGGTTAGCGGGAACAGGAAGTACTAGGAAAGAGGGCGGGACTGCGACCCAGATTCAGGGGAAGGGGCGGGGTCTAAGCTTGAGGAAGGGCGGGGGCCAAGTGATCGTGGGCGTGGCCAGGGTCCCAGCCAATGATAATGATAAATAATCCATGGCTCCTCCCCCAGAGCGCCTAGGCTGCAAACCCTGTTCTGGCGCTCTTCCCCTCCTTGGTCCAGGCTGGTCCCACCCCTCTCCGGATAGACCCCGGTGTGGGGTTACTTTATTCCCCTCAAAGCCCTCCGCTCTATCCGGGATCCCACAGGGGAAATCCCAGTCAGCTGGGGACTCAACTCTGGCCGGCCTGAGCCCCACTCAAGCCCCTTCTCCAGTCAGTCTTGAAGATAGGGCCCCCTCCGGGAGGAAGCCCCCGCGCCTTCTCCCTTCCATATTCTCTGTCCCTTCTCCCTCCCATATTCTCTGTCCCTTCTCCCTCCTACTACCTCTCCCGCCCACTCTGATCCCTCTCTGGCCCTTCCCCGCAGTCAAGCCTTCCTGGGGGAGCCCCACCACTGAACACCCCCTTTCCCACTCTCCCACCCTTCTCACCCCAACCCTGACTGTCCTTGGACGGTTCTTTCCCCCTCTCTCTAAGCCCCTCCCCTTCTCCGAGGGACAGCCCCTGTTCCATCTCCGCCGGTCCCACTTGTCCAAGCCCCTCCCCCGGACAGCCCCTGGGTTTGTGACCAAGTCAGCACCGCCTCTCCGAGTCTCACAGGCCGAGAATGGCAGAGGGGCTCCCTACGGTTTGCGGCCTTCCAGGGGGAGGGGGAAAAGAAGGAAGGGGGTGGGGCTGAGGGGGGCGGGCCTGGACGTGGGGAGTGAAAGCGAAAGCCCAGGCGGTGAACAGGGAGACCGGAGACCTAGCAGCAACTGGAGCAGCATGGCCAAGCCTTGTGGGGTGCGCCTGAGCGGGGAAGCCCGCAAACAGGTAACGGGGGGCCGGGAGGCCAGGAAGGGGCCGAGGAGCCCTCCTGAATGGAGGCCAAACTGGGTGCTCCGAGGGACCAAGGCCGTGCCAGAGAAATCTCCCAACCTCTCTAAGTGCTTTCACTTCTGCCCGGGGATTACCAAATTCCTGCCCTCCGGACAATCTCTGCACTGAGCATGGGCTTCCAGGGAAATCTGGCTTGTGGTGGGAAAGGACTGGGACAAGTTGGAGGGCATCCTACTGGGGGGTGGGATCTTACTCTGGACAACTGAGACCCTTAACCAACATCCGGGTACCGCTCTCTGTGCAGGTGGACGTCTTCAGGCAAAATCTTTTCCAGGAGGTAAGTCTTCTGGATTCAAGCGATTTGACCCAGAATCTTAGGCCAATACTTGAGGGTTGCAACTTCTCAGACTGATCCCCAAACCCACCCTCCACCTGCGCCCTACTTCACTTATCAAGCCTCCACCCAAGACAAGCTCTTAATTAATCTCTACTTTTACTTGTACCCCTCTTAATACCTTCCGCACTTCCACCACTTCCTCTCCCCTCTTTTGGTGTGGAGGGAAAAGCCATGGCCCCAAAGCAGGAATACCACAGTTCTAACCTTGGTTCTGCTGCGTCCCAGCTAGGGGAAGTCCCTTCAATTTTCAGGGCTCCAGTTCCCTCATTTATAAGTACTGGAGTCAATGATTTCCAAGGGCCCTTCCAGTCCCACTTCTCAGACATCTCACTGAACGTCTTCTGTGATTCCGACCCTTGCAATGTAACCCACAGGCTGAGGAATTCCTCTACAGATTCTTACCTCAGAAAATCATATACCTGAATCAGCTCTTGCAAGTGAGTAGTGTGGACCCCTCCTGCCCCATCCCATGGCCTCTCTGCTCTCCATCCACCCTCTCTAGCTAACAACTGGGTTCCGAATGCAGAGAACAGTCGCAAATGGTGGACTGGGAACATTAGGATAGTGTGAGACCTGAGCCTAGGTTGGGAGGCAGAGGGTGGGTGGGATGTGTGGAGGGAAGGCTCTGATTCAGGATGAGGGGAAGAGGCTGGGCAGCCCCTGACAGTGAGCTCTGTGCAGGAGGACTCCCTCAACGTGACTGACATGACTTCTCTCCGGGCCCCGCTGGACATCCCCATCCCAGACCCTCCACCCAAGGATGATGAGGTGAGGCACTCATGGTGTAGGGCTCGGGCTATAAACCCAGTGTAAATGATGGCCCTCCAACCTCCATGACTTTTCTAAAGCTACTTTCCCCTTTTTTTCCTTAGATGGAAACGGATAAGCAGGAGAAGAAAGAAGGTAAGAGAGGAAGGGGTGGCTAGGAAAAGGGAAATGGCACACTGACTACTGGATGAGAAAGGGTCTAAGTCCCCTCTTTCTCACAGTCCCTAAGTGCGGCTTTCTCCCTGGGAATGAGAAGGTCCTGGCCTTGCTTGCCCTGGTTAAGCCAGAAGTCTGGACTCTCAAAGAAAAATGCATTCTGGTAAGCTTGGGTACTGGGGGACAGAGAAAACGAGCAAGGCCAGGCCCTGGTCTCCTTCAGAGATTCAATTCCTTCATTTAGGAAACTATTCCCCAAATAGGAAGCTTCCTTCTGTGCCTTGGGTTTAGATACCTTTTGTTCTCTATCACAATGGTATCCCCAAATCAGACTGTGCTGCATCCACTTCTGTAACCTGAGAACCTACTGCTGTACCAGGTACAGAGCACAAATACTATGATACAGTGAGTTGGTTTAAGAGCTTGGGCCCTAGAGGGAGACTGCCTTGGTTCAAATCCTGACTCTATCACTTACCTAACTGGTTACTTTAAGTAAGTAACTTAGACATCCTGTGACTCAGTTTTTTCATCTGTTAAGTGGGTACAATAAGAATATATACCTTGAAACAAGCATAAAAAAAAAAAGAATATATACCTTGAAAGGTTGTTGTGAAGATTAAATGAGATATATAATACATAGCACAGTGCCTGCCATATAATAAGTACTCAGTTAAATGTAGCTATTATTAGGAAGTAGCAGTAATCAGAATAGAGGATTTGTTGAATGATTCCTACACGATATCTCTTAATGTAGGTGATCACATGGATCCAGCATCTCATCCCCAAAATTGAGGATGGAAATGACTTTGGGGTGGCAATCCAGGTGAGAAAGGGTGTGTGAGGATGCTGACAGCAAGGAGAGACTTGGGGAATAAGGGATAGGAGCTAGACGAGAACTGGGAGGAGGAGAGAGACGGTGAGTGAAGGAGGGAGGAGAGGAAGGCTTTTCTTTGCTTTCCACTCTTTTGTCACCACAGGAGAAGGTGCTGGAGAGGGTAAATGCAGTCAAGACCAAAGTGGAAGCCTTCCAGACAACCATTTCCAAGTGAGGGCAGCTGGAAGGCCAGCACCGGGGTCTGCAGGGACATTTCTTTGGGACTCCCAAAGCTGGGCATGCCTATCGGGATGAAGCGGGGCTTTGGGAAGGGTCTGAGAGAGTATCTCTCGCTGAACATCCATTCCTGTGGTTACTCCTTTTGCTTCCGGCAGGTACTTCTCAGAACGTGGGGATGCTGTGGCCAAGGCCTCTAAGGAGACCCACGTAGTAAGTGGACAGTCCACCAGCCTTTTAGCTGAGGCTGCTGGGGATGGGGGGTGATGAGAAAGTGGGGGATAGAGGTCCTCCTTGTCTCATTTGTGACCTTCCCAATGTGGAGAATATTAAGCCCAGGAAAACTGATTTAGGCTTCAAAAACCTTGACCCCTTTCTCTGTTTGATCCTCTGGGATCCCATTTCTTGGCTGAGAAGGGGCTCATTCCTCAAGTTACCTATTCCCTGTATGAGGAACAGACTAATGTCCCAACCTCCCATGGGGCTGACTCAGCCTTGCCTTCCACATCCCAGATGGATTACCGGGCCCTGGTGCACGAGCGAGACGAGGCAGCCTATGGAGAGCTCAGGGCCATGGTGCTGGACCTCAGGGCCTTCTATGTGAGTGTGGAGTAAGCCCCTAAGGGAGGTGGATGAGGGGGGCAGGGGAAAGGCCAAGAACCTGACTGTTGCCCTCTGGCCTTCTTCCAGGCTGAGCTTTACCATATTATAAGCAGCAACCAGGAGAAAATTGTCAACCCAAAGGGTGAAGAGAAGCCATCTATGTACTGAGCCCAGGGTTAGAGGGGAAATAAATGACCTATACTTTGTGTGGATAACCTCTGGTGTGTGTCATTCATTCAAAAACATTTACTGAGTGTCACCTATATCCAGAGACTAAATGTGAATGTGGTGATGAGAAAGGGAGGGGTGCCAGGAAGACGAAGATGAATTAAAGGTCCATCCTGTTCTTAGGAAGTCATCCTAAAGAACAGGGTGGGAACTGTTACATGCCATGACAGCCATGAAAATAACCTGTATTGGGGAATTTCACAAGATTATTTCCATCTGGAGGTGTCATGAGTGCTTCCTGGAAGAGATGGCATCTGGGCAGAGCCCTTATAGGAATAATCAGGCTTTGGACAGACTGGGGGAAAGCTCTGCCGCTGAGGTCAGGGAATGAAGAAAGGCACAACCCTTTCTTCAGCTCAGAGCAAGCCTGGAGGGAGAATGGGAGAATTAGGTTTCACTGGGAAAATTATGGGTAAATGGTTGGACTCCTTCTCAAGGGCTGGGAGGGGGAAAAACGCTCCCAAGGCACTAAGGCGAAGGAAATTATGCTACAGGACATTATGGGAAGGATGGTTCAATAAAATTCTTTTTGACCTTTACCCTCCTCCTTCAGCCAATGCCATCTTTATTTCTGCAGTCATTACACTGAGGAAGGCAAGGGCCAGATAACCTGTAGTTGCAAAAGTGACACGGCTTATTAGTAAGTGGCAAAGCCGCTCTAGAGTACAAATCCACTCATTCCATAGTTGGAGCCGAGCTGTCCGCTACGTACCAACATTCGAAGCTCCGCGGCTCGAGGAGACACCAGATGAGGGGCGCGGGCCCCACCCAGGTGGCTCAGCGGGGCCTATAGGGGCGGGAGGCAGAGGTAACAGACGCAGCCATCTTGCAATCAAGAGCCGAAGTGGGGGTAGCCTAGCCAATCAGCGTGCGGGTAGCTCTCTTTACAGTCAATGGCGGGACAATATTGGATGCTGATTTGGCAAAACGAGACCCTCTAAGCCTATCAAAGAGCACCACGTGGGCGGGACTCCAGAAGCCGGTCCGACTTCGAGCCCTGGTTATGTGTCCCCAAGGCAGGCGCAGCTCTCCTGCCACCGCTTGGGGGCGGGGGAGGCGGAGCTCTGTGCTGCAACATGCAATCCCGGCCGCCGGCATTCGGGCCGGGTGGGGGCCGGGGGCCGGGCGCCGGGCTGAGGTCGGCCGGAGCCGGCGGGCTGCCTTCGAGTCAAGTCAGCGTCACCGTCGAACCTAAGTGAGGGGGCACGGGGAAGGGCCCAGGAGGGCTTGGGGGCCCTGGAGGGGGCTTCGCGGACGCGAGCTGGGGCCCCGCTCGCCATGGGGGAGGTGGAGATCTCGGCCCGGGCCTACGTGAAGATGTGCCTGCACGCCGCCCGTTACCCGCACGCCGCTGTCAACGGGCTATTGCTGGCGCCAGCGCCGCGGTCGAGAGAATGCCTGTGCCTCACCGACTGTGTGCCCCTGTTCCACAGCCACCTGGCCCTGTCTGTCATGCTGGAGGTCGCCCTCAACCAGGTGCCGCCGCTGGACGCCCACCGACCACCGCGAAACCCCCCAACACCCCTAGCCCAAGGCCATCCCTGGCCTCTTGGCAGTAGTGCGCACCCATAGGGCGGGCGGCACGATTTAGTTACTGATGGCGCTTTCCCATGGCAGGTGGATGTGTGGGGCGCGCAAGCCGGGCTGGTACTGGCAGGGTACTACCATGCCAATGCAGCTTTGGACGACCAGAGGTGAGTGGGGAAGCCAGAGGCAGAGGGCTAAGGGTTATGGGGTGGGGGATGTCAAAAGAGCCCCTCTTGGTCATTCCTTCCATCTTTCCTTCATCCAAGGCTTAGCCACTGTAGAGCTAAGGTACCTACTAGGCTGGGTAGGCAGTGAGAAAATATAAAGAAATGTTATTTTCCTGGAGGAGCTGCGGTGGGGTGGCAAGGACAATAACAGGCTGACACCTGCTGTAACTGAGATGCCCCCCAAGTGCTGAAAACACAAAGGAAGCCCAACCAGCAGCTTCTAAAAAAAGGAAGTTTCTTTTTATATATACAGTTCACCGTTTTAACAACATGGGTTTCAACTACCTGGGGCCACAAATAGGCGAAATTTTTTCACTGAATAGGTACTCCAGTACTACAGGATCTGAGGTTGGTTGAATCCCGGTGCAGAATCCAGAATAGGAAGGGCCCACTGTAAAGTTACCTGCAGATTTTCAACTGCGGGAGGCTCTGTGGCCCCTAACCCCCTCATTGTTCAAGGGTCAACTGTATACAGAAAAAGTTATCTACTTATACAGTAATCATGTATTTGGAGCAAATTATACTGTTTTGTAATTTGCTTTTCTCTCCTTAATAAATATTTGACATCTTTCCATCCCTACACTAATATCTACCTTACCCTATCAGCTATATAGTATGAACATGGAGGTACCATAATTTATTTAGTGCCTTACATTAAACATTGAGGTTGTTTCCAATTTTTTTTTTTTGTTATTACAGACACTGTCCTATTATTACAGTAAATTCTTCGTTAAGTAGGGTTTCTGGGTTAACATACAATATAAATCTGGATGGTTATGCCAAATTACTCTCCAAAAAGACCATCTTAGATTTCCACTCTCACCAGCAGTGTCTGAGCACCTGTTTCCCACAGCGCTCAAGCATAAGTCTTGTATGAAGCGTCAAGCAGGCCTGACGCCCCCAGGCCAACTACAGGGAAAGGCAATCACTGCCTCCACGTCTATGGGCCCTGGGAGGCCCAGCTCAGATGGACGGGGTCTGCCCACAGGAGGCTCTTCACAACTCTGATCTTCCTTCTACACAGCCCTGGGCCCTTGGCCTTGAAAATCGCTGGGCGGATTGCAGAATTCTTCCCTGATGCAGTACTTATTATGGTGAGGCTTGTGTTTCAGACTGGGGAGTTGGAAAGAAAGTAGGAAGGGGGAATCCTCGAAACCCTCACCTGCCCTTCCTTGTCCACACAGTTGGATAATCAGAAACTGGTGCCACAGCCTCACGTGCCCCCAGTTATTGTCCTGGAGAGCCATGGTCTCTGCTGGGTCCCCAAGGACAAGAACTTGTGAGTGCCCCACTCCCTCCACCTCTTCTTGGAAGCCCACAGCTCCTGAGCCTCCTCTGTTGTTGGTTCTGCCCTAAGCGTCCTTCTCTAGAAGCTAACCTCTGCCAAGTGTCTGGTCCCTCTGCCTGCTGAGTTTGACCTCCATGGGGGTTATTATTTCAGAGTGATGTGGAGGGACTGGGAAGAGTCACGGCAGATGGTGGGAGCATTACTAGAGGGCCGGGCCCACCAGCACCTTGTGGACTTTGACTGCCACCTTGACGACATCCGGGAGGACTGGACCAACCAGAAGCTCAACGCCCAAATCACCCAGTGGGTTGGTCCCACAAATGGAAATACCTGAGCCAGGGCCAGAGGGGAGGCTCAGGATCCAATAAAGAAACTTGGGCTGTTGGGCGATGGTATGACTATATTTATTGTGCCTGGGAGGCAAGGTGAGGGAGAAACCTCAACAGACAGAAGGTGGGGAAAGTCTGGAGTCCCCTGTGAAAGTCAGGAAGGTCTCTGCTGGACCCATCACAGAATGAGAGGAGGCTCTCAATAGATCATTCCCTTTGTTTCTCCCCTGGGCTTCTTGAGCTTCTCGAAGTTCTTCAGGATGATGTCATATAACACAGCCTATGGGGCCAGGGAGGAGTGGGGGTCAGCCGCAGGTCCCCAGTGGCTCTGTGCCCCATTTCTAGCCTTGTGGAGAGGTCGAGCTTTGTTACCCTTCACCCCCAGCCCGCAGGGTCAGGGAGTGGGTGGCCTGGGAAAGCTGCCTCTGCCCACCCCTGCCCTCGCCTCCTCACGTAAGCGTTGCGGATCTCCATGACCATCAGCCGGATATCCCGGTACTCTGCCTCATCCAGTTCGTGCACCAGCTGCCGATAATCACCCTGTGGGAGACTCGGGTCAGGCCTGACTTCAAAGGTGTCCCCCTCCCACATGCACCCTGACCTGGGCCTCACCTACCACGTGGGGCTGCTTAGCCGCTTTGGTCACAGCATCACCTCGCTCAGAGAAATACCTGTGGGAAGTAGAAGGGTGTGGAGTAGGAGGAGGAGGGAGCACAGGCCTCAGTCCCAGCCGAAGGCAGAGCAGTGGGCAATCACTCACTTGGAGATTTGAGTGTGGAAGCCTTCCAGCTTGGTGTGAAGGGTGGTCATCAGCTCAAACACCTTCTCCTGGGGAAAGAAAGGAAGGGGGAAAGTGGAAAAGCAGCATGGACAGGAGAAATAAGGAAGGCACAGGAGTGGAGCAGTGTCCTCACCTGGACGGCCACTCCAAAATTGTTCCCATCCTCAATCCGAGGTATCTGCAGTTGCAACCAGGTGGTGACCTGGGAGGAGGGAACGGCATTGAAACCCCATCAGCTCCCAACCCAATTCCCAGGTTCCTGTCCTCCTTGGTTTCCCTGCCCACAGTGGGTGGAAGTATGCCACGTCTGTCCTGAACCCCAGGGCCTGGAATTCTGGCTTTACTTGCCGTGCCCTCTCCTGCTAAGACCTGGCAGATGCCATGCCCAACTGGCAGGGACGAAGGAGGACAAAGGGTGGGGGTGGAAGTGGGAGGGCTCACCAGGTTGAGCTTCTCAATGACATCCTTGATCTCAGGCTTCAGGCGCTGCAGGAGGACCACGATCTTCTCATTGCAGTTCACTGGGCCACAAGGAGGACCTAGGAGGTGGGCAATGGGTCAGTCACATGACTGGGACTGTGCAGGGCAGGGAAGAGGCGTCCTTAGGGAGGAGCTCCTGGGAGGTGAGACACAAGTCCCTTTCACCATAGTGATACCTTTGTCTTCATCTTCCCCTTTCTTCTTTTCATCCTTGTCTTCCTTCTGTAGGGAGAGGGTGTCTCTTAGGCAGGCCTAAGGCTGATTTTCTCCGTATTGGGTCCCTCCTCCCAGCTCTTGCCAACTTGCCTCCTGTTGTTTCTTCCGCTCCTCCTTCTCTTTCTCCTTGACTGGATCAGGCACTGGGATGTCCAGCAGGGCCTTCAGATTGCTCAGGTTGGCTTCATTGAGAGCTGGCTCCTGGTGCAGTGGGGGGGAAAGGGCTGGAGGCAGGGGCGACCTCTCACCTCCTCACTCTCATGGCCCACCAGGCTCTCCCTTTGGTCCCTACTCTCTACTCCCTGCCCAGCCCCAGTACCTTTAAAAATGCATCCAACTCAGAAATCTTCTTGGGGAAATAGCTCCCGAGCAGGTTCTCTGTCTGTGCGTAGGGTAAGGGGAGGGGAGGACGGCGGTCAGAATCAAATGCCCCTCCTAGGCAGTGAAGCAGGGCTGCCACTGCCCAGCAAGTAAGGGCTGAGCAGTGGGACTGGGTAGGGAGGGGTGGGGTGATGAATGGGCAGGTCTTACCTTAGTACATAGGTCTTCACGGAACACATCCACCTGTGGGACACAGGCGGCCCTTCAGACAGCTGGCTTTATGGCCAGTCTATTCAAGGACCCTTAGGGTTGTATAGGGTCTGACTTGGGGAAGGGTGGAGTGGACCCAGGTGGGGCGGGATTTGGGAAATGAGAACATTCCTGGAGGTGAAGGGCGAAGGGTTCAAGCGGAAACAGATCCCTAGGGTCTCCAGGGCTGTGGGAGGAGGGATGTAAAGAGAGCCGCTGCGACTGGGGAAGAGTCGGAGCGCCCTGTGGAGTGGGCCCCGGGGCCTCCCGTGGTGGCAGGGCAGGGTCCGCTCCCCGTCTGTGTGTGGGCCTGGGCCCGGGGCCAGCGGACTTCCCCTCCACGCCAGCGCTCCGCTTCACCTCACCCCGCTGAACCTCGGCCGCCTCGCCTCTCTCTCTCCCGGCAGGCAGACCTGGCCGGGCTCCCCGGGCTCAGGTGCTCTGGGCACGGAGGCTCACGAGGGTTCGGATGACTGACCCCGACTCGAATCGGGGGGCTGGGTGGGGGGGGCGGGTCACAGACGCCCTCAGCCTCTCGGAGCCACGCCTCCTTGATGGGCCCTTCCTCGAACCCGCAGCGCTCACCTTGGCTTGGGCTTCGGGCAGGACCCTGAGCGTGGTCATAGCCGGGGCGGCGGCCTAGGGCCGCACGCGGAGCGAGGACGGGCACGGGGAAGGGAAAGCGAAAGCAGCGCTCGCTCCCCGCGCTGCCCTCCTGGGTAGTGGGACTGGAGGCACTGGAGGAGGCGGGGACAGACCAGAAAGAGGCGAGGAGCGGAAGGGCTCAGGGAGGCGGCCCAGCCGCGGCTCGCCCTAGAGCCCGAGAGGCGCGTTTCCAGCGCCCCGCCTCCCCGCCGCCCCGCCTCCCCGCCTCCCCGCCTCCCCGCCTCCCCGCCTCCCCGCCTCCCCGCCGCTGCCACTCTTTCGACTCCCCGCCTACCGGCTCCGCCCACCCCACCTCCTCCCTCCCCGCCCTGCTTTCTACGCCCCCGCCTCCCCGGCCCCAAGGCCAGTGCCCGCCTCTGAACTCCCCGCCTCCCATCTCACTGCCTCCTGACAGCCTTCTGGCTCTCTTCTTTTCCTGCTCGTCCTGGGACAGTGATTAGGCTTATTTGGCTCTCTTCCTTCTTTTCTCGGTGCTGGAGCAAGACCTGGCCTCCCTTCCTTTGCCCTGGCAGCGTGGACCCCTGGCTCCACGGGCATCGTCTGGCTCAATGACATTCAGACTCTGGCATCGCCCCATCACAGGGTCATAAGAGAGGGTCAGCTCTCTTATTACCTTTGTGGGCGCTATTCCTCTGTAACCCACTCTCCACACAGCAGCAGGATTCCACCTTGCTCTTGCTTAAAACTTTCTCAGCTACCTGTTGTCCTCAGAATGAAATCCAAAGGACTTTCCTGGCCCAAAAGGCCTGTCTGGCACCTGTTCCCCTTCAACTTCACTCTCCACTGCTTTCTCCCTCTTTCATTTCAGTTATAAATACCTGGACTTTCCAGCTGTTTCTCGAACCTGTCTGCAATGTGTTCATTCCTGCCTCAGGGCCTTTGTCCTTGCTAATCCCTTTGCCTGACACACCCCTTCCCCTGCCTCAGGATGTCATTCCATTCTCAGCTTAAATGTCACTTCTTCAGAGAGAACTCTATCTTCCTTATAAAGTAACTCCCTCCAAGTCTATTAGAAAGCAGCCTGTTTTAGTACCTTCATAGCACTATCTCTCTGATATTAGCCAGTTTATTTTGGGGGTATAGTGTGGTTTAGACCAGGGGCTGGCAAACCTTTTCCGTAAAAGGCCAGATAGTAAATATTTTAGACTTTGTAGTGCCAGTAGCAACTACTCAACTCTGCCATTGTAGCAGGTAAACAGTTAAATGGATTAGCGTGGCTAGTTCCCATAAAAGTTTATTTATGGACACTGGCATTTGAACTTCATGTAATGTTCACCTGTCATGAAATATTCTTCTTTGATTTTTTTTCAACCATTAGAAAATGTGAAACCATTTCTTAGCTCTCAGGCCATTCAAACACTGGCCACAGGAGGGCTGTAGTTTGCTGATCCCTGACTTAGAACACAGACAACAGACCCATACTGCCTGGGTTAATAATTCTGGCTCCGATATTTACTAGTTGTGAAAAAGTTACTTAAACTCTGTGCCTCCATTTTCACAAGTGTACAATGGGAACGCTACCAGCCCTAGCACATAGTGTTGTTGTGGGGGCTAAATACGTGAATTTATAGACACTTAGAATGGTGCCCGACACAGAGTAAGCACAAGTGTTTGCTATTATTATTTGTGAGTTTATCATCAGGCAGTAACCCATGGGCCCCCAAACAGCAGAAACCTTGTCTTTCTTATTCACATGGCAAGGAACTATGCTTGGCTTAATGAACATCTTTTAAGTAAATGAGCACATATAGACCCCCTACGGGAAGACAGGGTAGGAAGGGTCCGTGAGTAGGGTGCCCAGATAGGCAGGCCCCTGAGGATGGCGGAGGGGGATTCAGGACTGGCGGCAGGGAAAACGAATCAACCAGGCTGGAGATGGAGCATCTGCTCAGTGGGAATGCCGCCCATACCTAAGGGCACTGCTACCTGACCTGGCAGTGCCAGTCCTTGACATCAGAGCCCCAAAGAGCTTGATGTCTGCAGGGACTAGGAGACTGAAAGAACAGGAGGGATAGTGATCAAGCACAAGGACATTCAAGGTCAGTGACAGCAAGGTCTGGCTGAGGAAACCTGGCGACCATCACACTCTTTTCTTACCCTTCCCGCCCTTTGCAGGTCCCACCAGCCCAATGATGAGCGGAGCCGGAGCCAGATCCAGGCCCGAAGTGCCTTTATTTCTTTCAGTTATGCTTGTGGCTGGAGTGGGGGTGAGGGAAGAGCCCATGGCCCGGGATCCCTGGAGACCAGGGCTGATGATACCAGCTGCCGTAGGTGAGGTACCAGGCAAAGGTGCCCACCGCGGCGCCCACCACCTTGTGAGTATATTGGTGGAAATAGATGACGGTGCAGAGCAGCAAGAAGTTCCAGAGGCCCAGCAGCAGCACGTTGAGCAGGAAGACAAGGCGCAGCGGTGCGCCGGCGGGCAGCCCGTGGGCCAGGTACTTGGCGAACACTGCTGCTTCCTCGGCCATGAGCAGGCAGCAGAAGGTGAGCAGGAAGGTGTGGGAGGAGACGGTGTAGCCCCGCCACTGGTGGCCGGCTGCCAGGCAGCTGCGGCGGTCCGGCAGCTCGCGGAGCAGCAGGCCCTGGGGCAGAGGCTCGAAGCAGGAGCCCGTCAGGTCCTCGATGAGCAGGAAGGCCCGGCCGGCACCCCGCCACACGGCTGCCCCAACCACCAAGCGGCTCAGGTGCCGGGCAGTCACTGCCACGCGCCGTGTAGCCAGGAACACCACCAGCAACACGAAGCCCCCCAGGAAGGTGCACGTCCAGCCCCACGCCGAATTCACAAACTTTCTGTGGCAGAGAAGAGGGAAGGCTGCTGAGACCCCTCAGCCCCACCTCCCCACCCTGCTCTACGTTCCCAATCACGGCTCTGCCTCCAGTCGCATCTGTCGTTCCCGGTTCTCTGTTTCCTGGGCCCTCTCCCCCCTCTCCCCCCATCCCCTTGAACTTGGCCATCTCCTTAGCGGCCCACTCAGCCTTCTAGGGCCCATGTTTCCTCTTCGGCGCTGCTCCTGTACCCCCATGACTCTGTTCCCCTCCCCCTCTGACCTTCTCCTCAACCTCCTAGCCTATTTTTAGTGTCCTGGACTGGCAGGAGCACAGAAAGCTGGAGGAGGGAGCTGGGATCCCAGAGCCCAGGCCGCCAGCGCCCACGGCCTCTAGTGGACTCACATGTTGAAGAAGTTGCCATGGCTGGCAAAGATGGTCCGAGGGTTGACATGGAACTGCAGAAGGGGCCCGAAGATGACCACTGCTGCCAACCAGGCATGGTAGAGGCGCCGTAAGCAGGGGCTGCCCAGGAGGCGGGCAGCCTGTTCGCTTCCAAAGTACAGCAAAGCAGAGGCCACCCAGAGCAGCACCCTGACCAAGCGGCCCAGCAGTGCCCAGATCTGGGCCCCGGCCCCCCGCCCTGCCCCCACCACTGGCCCCCGCTCCATGTTCCCTCCCCTCCCCACTAACCGCTTGCTCTGCTGGGCAGCTGAGGAGGGGCTGACGGGGCTCCCCCTGGACAAGGACAGGCAGTGACAGGTGTGGCAGACACAGGGCAGAGCCCTGTTGGCAGCTGGCAGGCGGGGGAGAGGGGCGGGGGGCAGTAAGGGGCTGAGGCGGAGGGCTGCCACGTCAGCAGTGTTCTCGCCTTGGGTGTGTGTCCTGACAGCAGCCTGTGTCCTTCCCTGTTAGTCCTGTGCCTCCTTGACCCTCTTGGCTGGAACCATGTCCTAGTTCATGTTTCAGGGCCACGCCCAAAACATGGGATGTTTTTGGCCATGGCCTGTTTGGGTCTGCCTGTCTCTGTTTGGTCAGCCAAAGTCACCCCCACCCGGCCCAGGTTGGACTCTCAGAGCCCCGAAGATCAAGTTCACTCCCAGGTGATGGGTGGTGGAGACCCTAGAAGGAAGATCCCCAGCCTGGAGTCCATCAAATCCTTAGGTTGTGTCCCCCAACCAATTACCCTGGGACTTGGCCTCCCAGCCTGACCACTGAGGCTGGACCCATAGGGCGGTGAGCAACCTACCCAAGGGAAGTCCCTGATATTCAGTAACTGTTTTGAGATCCCTTTCTGTCTTCCTTCCTCATTCCTCAAAACTGGTGGTGGGATCTCAGAGCACAGTGGAGGCCCATGAAGTAGTGAAAGGAATGAGCAAGAAAGGGCACCTGGGTTCTGGCCCAACTCTGTGACTTTGAGAAAATCAACTAACCATCCTTGGTCCTCAGTGCCATCATCTGCAAACTGACCGAGATGGATTAACCAATCAGGATCCTTCCAGATCCTACAGCCCATACCTTGACATAGTCTGTGCTCAGGGATCCTATACCTGAAGACCTACAGAAGCACTCACACATTTTTAAGTTGACACAACATTTTTCATTGTAATTTTAAATAGTTGCAAAGGACATAATTTCCAGTGTATCGTATATGTTGACATTTCAAAAGTAAAGCTATCTTTATCACTCTTTTAAATATATCCAATGGAATCTAAACACTACAGTGATTATATACCTCACCGTTTTTCACTTAAAAACATGTGACAAGATCTTAAGAGTCAGAAATAACATTTCCATTCTTTCCCCACTGAAATTATCCTAATGTTTTTATGCCTGAAAGTCTTTGATCACATTTCTCTGCCAAAAGTAGATAATTTGAAACAATTTTTACACATTTCCTGTGATCACAAGGTTAAACTTTTTTTTCTGTCCTGAATTTCCTACTTTTTACTAGTACAAATTTCAAAATTGTTAGTAGTACAAAATGTATTATTTGTACAACAAACATTTCACACAGTTTGATAATTAATAATAAACTAAAATTGTATTGGAAATGCATTTATTTTCAAATGGAATTTATAAAGTTTTCTTTTTTAAAAAATTTATTTATTTTTGGCTGCGTTGGGTCTTCGTTGCTGCGCGCGGGCTTTTCTCTAGTAGTGGTGAGCGGGGGCTACTCTTCGTTGCGGTGCGCGGGCTTCTCAATGCGGTGGCTTCTCTTGTTGCGGAGCATGGGCTCTAGGTGCACGGGCTTCAGTAGTTGTGGCTCGCGGGCTCAGCAGTTGTGGCTCGCGGGCTCTAGAGCACAGGCTCAGTAGTTGCGGCTCACGGGCTTAGTTGCTCCATGGCATGTGGGATCTTCCTGGACCAGGGCTCGAAGCCGTGTCCCCTGCGTTGGCAGGCGGATTCTTAACCACTGTGCCACCGGGGAAGCCCGGAAGTGCATTTCTTAATGAGAAGAATAGACAGCCCTTGGGGCCTTGACTAAATGAGGCTTTGAGGACACTAATAATTTCAATTGGCCTCTACCTTTGTCATGCTGGAGGTAAAACAGTTCTGGGTGAGACGGGTTGGCATCTCTGGGTGAAGAGGCAGAGGGGGAACGAAAAGGACAGTTTCATGGAAGCGGATCAACTGGAGGAAAGAGAGCATACGGAGGCCAAGCATCTGGACAATTTATTCTTTTATTTAAAAATTTTTAAAATTTATTTATGTATTTATTTAGGCCACACCGCGAGGCATCTGGGATCTTAGTTCCCCTACAAGGGATCGAACCCGTGCCCCCTGCAGTGGAAGCTCAGAGTCCTAACCACTGGACCGCCAGGGAAGTCCCTTTATTCTTTTAAAACTACCTGCTTTGCTGCTGAATAGGTACATCTTTTAACCCCTTGCTGTGTCTTTAAGACCCCCTGGAGGTGTGCATCCAGGTTCCTTAGAGATAATGGGGAAGATCAATCCGAGCTGCTCCCCTACTGACCATACCATGGGTCTGCCCTGGGCCATGGTGCTTGACCTCTGCACACCTCCATTTCCTCACCTGTAAAAAAGGGTGGCTGTGAGGTGGATAAGGTTCTAAGTGTGAAGTGCCAAGATGGGATCTGGCATCACTGCCCACCACGTGCTCTCTGGCTCTGGGCTACTTCCTTCCATAGACTGGACCAGTTCCAGGGCAGAGCTGATGTGGGTGTTACAGGTTCTCATCTAAAATGTGTTTATTTCCTGTTATCTCGATTTCTACTTGCTGGGAAGTCTCTGAGGTTGGTGAGGGACTCCCTGTTGCAAAGCTCAGTTAACTAATGATTTTGCTATTTCCGTTCATCTTGGGGCATCAAAGCAGTGTTTTCTCCCACAGATGAGCATATCTGAAGGCTCTGTTGAAACTGTTTTCTTGAAGTGAGAGGATAGAAGATCTCAGACAGGAAAAAGAGAGAGACAGACGGACACTGAGCTAGGTTCCCACAGAGAGTTTATTGAGGGAGCCAAAGCCAGTGAGAGGACGGAGTCCTACTTCAACATCCCTCCTCGAAGCTGCTGGCCTCCTGCACGAGGGAACACTCGGGGAAGGGAGGGCCCGCCCTGTGTGGGGTCACACGGAGCCTCTCACACCACAGCCTGCCTACCCCAAAGACCCAGACACGTGAGAGAGAAGCCGTAATTCCCAGCCAGGGAGGGTGCTGAGGACACACCTTACCCATCCCCCCCCCTCCCCTGAGGGGCTAGAGCTCTAGCCATTAGGACCTCTGGAAGAAAGGCCAGGACACCTGGCCCTGATTGACCAGTTTAGTCCTCAACGTGAAGGCCTGGGCAATGGGCCTGGTTCAGTTCAGACCTGGCCCCAGGCATCTACTCTAGGAGCTAAGACTTAACATCCAAACATGATTAAAAACACTCAGGACGTTACTCCTGCTGACCAGATAATGGCAGTCCTGCCAGACCCTGACCAGAGACAGAGACCCAAGCTGATGGGTGTGAGCATGTGAGAAGACCACTCTGCCCCAAGGGGAGGATCTCCCTCCCGGGGCTTAGCTAGGGGGCCGAAGCCTGGGCTTCTGTTTCTCCCCACCCAATGCCAGTGATTCCCCAAAGATCCCCCAGAAGGGAGAGAGGGAGGAGGCGGAGAGATGTCAAGAGGCTCACCCATGAATGGGGCTGGAAGTCAGATCTACTGGGGCGAGGAAAAGGCTGTAGAGGGGTGGGACATTGGGGCAGGGGTGCTCAGGTGTTCCTCAGACTCTGGCATGTCATCCTGGAAGTACTCAGCCTGGCGGTACTGCCACAGACGCAGGTTCCCGTCCCACTGCGGGGCAGAAGGTGGCAAGTAGTCAGGGGGCACTGCCCCCTCCTGGGTCCAAGTCCCAGACACACACTGGCCCCCCTAACCCCAACATCCTCACCGAACTGCTGACAATCTTCTCCTCGTAGGGGTGCCAGCTGACGTCACGCACACAGGCCTTGTGGTTGGTCAGCTTCTTCACGATGTGGCCGCTGAGGAGGTCGTACACTGTGCAGGAAAGGCCAGAGTGGAGAGCGGCTGCCAGAAGACCTTCGAGCCACCCCTCATCTCTCTCTCTGAGCAGCACCACTTACCTGCCTCTCAGGCAACTTCCCATTTTCCCAGGGGAGCAAAGCCCACACCCGAGGATGGTGTTAGTTTCTTTTCCCTACCTCAGGTTGAGGGTATGGTCTAGCAGAGCTTGGGCATCTCTGGCCCTTAGCTAAATGTCACAGGGTCTACAGTTAAGAAAATGAAATGTGGCTTTAAAGTAGCCATTTTCTTAAAAGCCCACAAGATATGGAAGACACCACAAAAGTGAACAATGGGCTGTCTCCACAGACATGTGAACGTGCTGTTCCTTTTCTGGACGTGGGTGCACCTTTCTCTCTCCCTGGATAGGCCTCCATCTCAGGGCCTCCCTAGGTTTGGCACTGTCTTAGGCTCCTGTGACTGTGTGTTTGTGACTGTGTGTTTCTTTTTGTGCATTCCTCCTACTTCAGTGGCTGTACATCTTTTACTACTTGCTGCTGTCTTTTTGTGTCATTCTTTTTGTCTCTGCTCCCTCCTACCTTTCATCTGCAATCTCTTCCCTTGACTGGCTGAAAAACAGAACTGAGTATATTTTTGGTAATCTAGTATATTTACTGACTAGAATTCTGTGTTCCTTTCCTTAATTTAAAATGCTGATGAATAGAATGTTTTCTCTTTCTCCGTTTAAGCCTCCCTGCTCCAGGCTAAATGAAATTTCACTTGTAATTGTCACTGGGTTTCTTAAGGTGGTCACTGGTAGTTACAGGCAGAATGCCAGGGGAATACTGCTGCCCTTCCCGAGGCCCCCTGTTCGGACACAGTCCTTACCGACCACTTTGCCAGTGGAGCAGCCACTGTAGATGAATCGCTGGCCGGTGCTATGGGTGGGGGAGAATCGGCAGCGGATGAGGGTATGCAGCACCCCATGGCCCCGGTAGGTCATCAAGGAGCTGTCCCCTGGGAGCTTCAGCTTCCGCCAGGCTGGGGAGGGATGCAGGGTGAGCCCTGGGTTAGGGAGTCTGGATTCCCCTGTATCACTGGTCCTCAGCAAAGACTGATGCTCAAAGACAATCGCCTTTCTGATTCCCAACTGGTGGCTCTTTCCCCATCTAACGGTCAGCTGATACACACCAATATGGCTCTGCTGATGGTTAAGACGCTGAAATACTTTTGCATTCGTAGGTTTGGAGGGATCCCCAGCCCCTACACTGGGAACCCCTGGCTCTCCCATGGTTCAGCAAACAAAGAGTTAATGCCTGGCAAGGGGGAGGGCTCCAGGCTTTGGCCCATCCACGGTGCCCATGCCAGGCCTTGCCAGGGGTTAAATGTTTTAACTATCACCCCCAACCCTTCACTCTCCAGATCTCTGGTTCTACTTCTGCTCTCACCTTTTTTGGGCACCTGCTGCCAGCGGTAGTCCCAGTTTTGCTGTGTGGCAGCCTGGCGAGAGGCTTCCATGCCTTCCCGGCTAGAAAAGCGTCGGATATCCCAGAGCTTGATGGTCTGGTCTTTGGAGTTGGAGATGAGATACCGGGCATCTCCCTGTGAATCCCAAGATGGATAATGAAGCATCAGAGCTTGCAGATGTCAAGGTCTGTCAGTCCAACTCCCCCTCCCCAGTTGAGGAGTATGAACCCTGGTCCTTTGACTTTGGTTGCCTCTTTCTTCATCCAGGTGGGCCTTACCATTGGTTTCCTACCACAGACCCCACACCCTGGCTAGGTTTCCCCTTCTTTGCCTAGGGCGCTGGCTGGGCTCCTGTTCTATATTGGGTCAGATCGTCTTCTACTTTTCTTGTACAGAAAGCCCTGCTCCTTGAGGAATGGTGGGTACCGATGGACCTCACGTCTTGTGGCTTAGGCCTCTTCCCTAAACTCCAGCTCTTGCAAACCTTGGCTAATGAGGAGCTTGGCGAGTTCCCACACCCGTCCACTCTGACGCCCTCCTGGACAACCACAACCTCAGTCGCCTGGCTGTGCGGTCTGACTCCACGCCCACCTTGCTGTCAATGAAGGTGATGCCGTCTTGATGTCCAGCCAGCGCACCCACGGGCTTGGGGTCATCCTCCCGCATGGTGCGTCGATCCCACACTTTGCAGATGGCATCGTCCCCCCCGGAGAACAGGATTTGGGAGCTGATGTCAGCAAAGGCCACCGCATTCACATCATCCTCATGGGACTCAATCTAGGGGAGAAGGGGGCCAGGTCTTTCTAGGTCTTCCAATAGGTCAAGGACCAGGAGGCAGAGGCTTGAAGTCTTGGGAGCAATACCTGAAGGGTACGTCGGTTCTGTTCTCGATCAAAGACGTACAGGCAGCCATCATTGGCCCTGAAAGGGAAGGGAAAAAGAGGGTTCTGGAGCCAGGACCGAGAGGACCCATGCTACGTGTGCTCTGCTCGACTGTTGTCTCGAAGTCCTGCTGAGGGGAGAGCCCTTCTCTCTTCTTATACAGGAGGTGGGAGAAGAGTTAGCTGTGTTTGCAAGGAGGTTTGAGACCTCCCATCTCATGCTGCAGAAATGGTGAGTGAGAAGGGAAGCAACTCATAAACCTTGGCCCCAGAGAAGGCCTGGTTGCTCTCCACAGCTGCCTGGGTACGGTGGCCAGTGCAGTCTCTGTAATGGCAGAGCTGGTCTCTGGGAGAACTCCTATCTCATCAAGTGACAGAGGCATCCCCACAAACACTCACCCTCCTAGCACTTCTCGCCCATCTGAGGAGACAGCGATGGAGAAGACAGCAAAGCGACGCTCATCTGGCCTGAAAAGAGCAAAGGAGGAGCTGCGTTAAGTGGACTTCCCTTTAGCCCTGGTTAATCTCTACAGAATCTGATGAGGGCCATGGGGCACACTGCTGAGAGAAAAAGAAGTCGTGCCAGCACGTGCCAGAACGTGGAGCACCTCAGTGAGAAGCCGGGAAGAATCCTGCAGCCATCTATTTTACTCTGGTCCTCTGGCTGACAGGCTGGGTGGTCCCCTCCCAGGAATCCACAAAGAGAAACTTGCAACCAGTGTACTTTTCCCTCTAAGCAGGAGTTCCAGTTCAAGAGGTTTGCTCCTGGAGAGCCTTCCTTGAGAAGTTTCTGATGTGTCTAACCAGGAAAGGAAGCCAGTACCTTAGATCCAGGGCAGTATGTGTGTCTCCCTCCCCGTAGATGTTGCAGATATGAACTAAGAGAAGCAAGAGAAACAAGAATCTTTCAGGGCTGAGGTTAGGAGGGTGAAAGTGAAGCTAGGGAGGAGACGGAACAAAGGGGAAGGATGTTGGACCCTGGGAGTGATCTGCCCAGGAGAAGGCGTGGAGTCATGGCATGGAGGAGATGGGCATTTGGAGACCTCAGGTCCCAGGCTGAAGAGATGATGGTGGTCTGGGGCACACTCACTGTAATCAGACCAGCTGGAGTAAAGGAAATGGTTCCCATCAGGGGTGAAGGCCACATCCAAGACGCTCCAGCCTACATCCCGGGCCTTGATGCTCTTGAATTTATGAAAGCGGCCATACCGGCAGTCATACAGTCGGATTGTCTGGTCTGTGTGAGTGGGGATCAGGCAGAATTAGGGAACACCCTCCTGGAATCCTCCCTAGATCAGACCTCCCTCACTCATCACTGATCTGTGGAATCTTCCCTTGATCATGGGACATGTGTTCTCGCTAAGCATCCCTAAGCCAGGGTCTGAGCTCCCTGGGTCTGGGGCTTTCTAGCCTCAGTCAGGGAGAATGTCTGTTGTTCTAGGGCAGTTGGTAGGACTAGGGTCTGGTACCTTGGCAAGCAGACATGAAGATTTGACCATCTTTGCTGTAGATGCCACAGAAAGCCTTCTGAGAGTAGGTATCAGTAAAGCCCAGATCATTGGGCAAGAAGCTGGGAAGCAGAGGAAAAGTGAGGGTAAGGGGAGCTCAGGAAGGGGAATGTCCCAGTTTGCAGAATCCTAACAGAGCTGGATGTGAGTACAAGGGCATTCTTCCCTTCAGCTTTGGGTATAAACCCCTTTCTTTGAATCATTCTATCATCCTCTCGATTGCTATACTTTTCCACCTTCTTCACTCTCAAAGCCTCAACCCCACATAACCTAAAATTAATATCCCTGAGGATCCTTTAACACCGATCCCTTCACAGTTTAGGAAATAAGACCTATCTGGCCCTTGGAACCTCTCCACCAAGCCCCATACTCACTGAGACATCATTCGAGACCGTTCTCCAAGGGAGAAGCTTCCCTGGTGGCAGAGGCCCCGTTCTCTCTAAAGGAAGGGATTGGGGAATATTGCTAGCAGAAACAGAGGGCCACTTCAGCCACACCAACCCCCGTCCTCCAAAAATATTGCTCTTGCTACAGAAACGAACCCCACACACAGTAGTATGTCCCACCAAACTCCAGCTCAGGCTGGCTAAGAGCTCTCCAGCTCCAGCATTTGAGGCGTCCTTGGGAAGTTTACTTCCCTCTTCTCTGGGATTGTAGCTTCTGGCTGCATTGATAGGCCTGCTGCCAGGCTGGCTGGAAGTAGAGAGGCCTACCTGGTGCAGCATTTGAGGAAAGCTGTGCTCCCGGGCTGCCCGCCTAAGCCCCAGCCGCCCTGTGGCCAATTCCACTTGTGTCTTGATCTCATTGCATTCCAGCTCCCGTGTGTCAGGGGTTGCATCCACTGTGAGTACCAAACAGAAGTTTCATCCTAGGTCTTTTCCAGCCTCAGAGGACAGTTAGCAGAGCTGTGCTCAGTCTACTCAATGTGGCTGAATATACTGGGGCTGCAAAGACTCCCTCGTTCCCTGAATTATCTCATCTTTTTCTTTCAATTTTTGCCGAAGTTAGTTTCAAAAAAAGGCTTTCTAATGGAAGTCCTCTGATATTAGGTCTCAGTCTGCCTTTCCTCTTACCGGGTGGGTTGTATCGGTCTCCAAGACGACCATCCCAGGCACTGTCATGCTCTTCCTCCGAGTCCGAGAGGGCCTGGATGAGCTGTAAATTTGCTGCACCTCCTCCCTGCACCAACCTCACTTGGCCTCTGTGGAGAGACCCCCCATGATAAAGGGGAGGATCCCTTCCCCAAATCAACCAAATTCAGAGTCAATAGCTATGTAGTTCTTAGACCACCTTGTCCTCAAACCCTCATACTGTCCCCATTTTGAGGTTTGAGGCTGACTAGACCTTGGCTGTTATTTTGTCTCCTATAAGACACACTGGGAAACTAATTCTCACTCTTACAGCAGGAGTAGAAAACCCCAACATTGCATGGATGTTGACAGATCTACTAAATTGACTTCCCAGCGAGCTAAAAATTCTGAGAGCATTTCCTTCTGAGCCTCTGCCCAAGGAGTCCAGCATAGAACGTGGTTTTCTGAAGGGATTCCCAAGCTCGTCTTCTCCCCAGGGAGCCATAGCTAAGAACCAAAGCCAACTGCCCCCCTTTCCAGTCAATTCCTGGTGGTCACTTCCCTCAAAGCATTCTTTCCTCAAGAACAGGATTAGAGTTAGGTTAATTTAAACTTGTTTTTCAAGGAAATCCACATGGCTTCATATCATGTGTCAATAACTTCTCTTAAGTTCAACACCCACCTCCCTAACTCTTTTCTTCACCCTTCACATCACTCCCTTCCCACCAGGGAACCCCCCCACCCACCCCCTTTTTTTTTACTTACTTGGAAAATAGGTTACATTTGTGTAGTCATAGATAGAGAGACTCCCCTGAAAAGTCCCCTCAAACACAAGAGCCAGTCATCCTGTTGACCCTCCCTAGGCAAGAACCACTCTTACTGGGTATGAAGCTGAGTGCGGTGAGTGTCCACCAGGGAAAGCGGTTCTGCTCAAACAGAACAGCTGTCCTGGGCTAATCTCATTCCCTATTCTCTGTAACTTCCCTGACTGGAGCTGGGATCAAGGGGCTGTGGTGGCACCTGGTGGGGACACACCAGGGGGTAAGTTACCTGCGTAGGAGATAGGCCAGTACCTGGGCCAGATCCACATCTTCATCCTCCTCTTCCTCTTCCTCACTCCTACGCAGGCCAGTCCCTCTTCGGGGCAAGCCCTCGGAGGGGTCTCCGGACCCAGTTCCTGCGCTGCTGCTGTTCCGTGATCCCATCTTTTGGTCACAGCATCCTTAAGTCCTGTGCAGGGACTCCTCCTGTCACCTCCTTGGATTTGGTGAAAGCAAAGCCTGCTCTAGAAACACCAGAGTCTCCTGAGATACGACAGTAGCTGTCTCTAGGAGAGCGACCCTTCCTAGAGACTGAGATCCCTTCTCCTTAGCCTGTAACAACTCCTAAGGCTTCGGGAACACAAACCTTTCCCGATCCTGTGAAGCAAAAAAAGCAGAGTGAAGCCTAGGGCACGACCCTAGCTCACCAGTGAGAATCCTTTGAAGAGGAATTTCTCAGTTTTCTACCTCAAACTCACCTATCAAAGTCCCTGGGGTGGGGGTGGATTCCCAGGTAACCTCTCTGGCCGGCCAATCAAAACCCCTCGCGGAAGAAAGCGTCTCATTAGCTTACCCCATCTAACCAATCAGAAGCATTAGGAGTCAGAGACCCCCCACCCCCGAAGCCCCCCTCCCTTACCGGCCAATCAGAGCACTCCCTTGCGAAAGCCGGCGGCAGCAACAACCAATGAGGTTAAAATTCGGCCTACACCCCCCTCCTTCCTTGCCTCACGCCCACGTGGTGTACCGGGGGTGTGTACACTAAGCGGGGGTAGGCAGGGAGGAAGCCGAGAAGCACCTCCCACAAAGCCGGCGGTTACCGCCCCGCGCGAGACCACCCACCAGCCAGGAGCGGTCGCAGGGCCCCGAGCGGCGCGAGGCCTTGTTTACAACGACTGCCGCCGCGGCGTCGGCCAACCGCTTCTCCGTCACGCGCCTCCTTCGACACTCATCTCCTGGCTCCGCGGCTGGCGGACTGCAGACGTCACGCGACGCCCCTGATGGCCCCGCCCTCTTGGCCCGCTCACTGGACAGCTGAGCGCGGTGATTGACAGATGGGCGGGAGAAAGTGCGCAAGGGGTTTGAGGGGAGGAGAAAGCGCGAGACTCAGTAGGGGCAGTAGCTCCTTGTTGTGGGAGGAGTAAGTAGGGAACCGGCTGCTTCCTGAATCAGAGACAACGGAACTAGACTTAATGGACGAGGGGCGGGGCTTACAAAAGAAGTTGGTTTGCTTCCGAGAGGTGTCTTAGCAAGGGGTACAATTTGCTGTCGGTCCCTTAGGTTAATTGGGCTTCGCACTTTTCAGACGATCTCTAAGGGCGTACTCTTTCCTCCCCTGGTCCCTGTCCGGCTTTAGCTTTTCTCTTTTCGCCGGCTGCAGCTACAACCGTCCTTGCCCTAAGGGGTGCCCGGCGCTTTTGGAATGTGCTCAAGTCACAGGCCTTCGCACCCGCCCTTCCGGGCTTAGCTTCCGGAAGCCTTGTTCTTGTGGGGACCGCCCATTAGCCGCTTTGGCAGCTTTTTAGATGACCCCTGGCGTCCCTCGGCGTTCTTTGCAGACGCTCCCTAGCAGCCCCACGGGTCTCCGCCCGTCTTTCGTCTGCTCCACTCAGACGCCTCCTGGGCCTTCAGGGATTTGCGGACTTTTCTTAGACCATCTGTCCTTGGGGTGCTTCTCCTCTCCGGGCCGCTGGTCCAGGGTGTGCACGCACGGCGCCTCCTACCCCCTCCTCCGGGTTTATGAGTAACCCGGCTGAGTCCAAGGCCAGGACTTGTGTACCTGGGGATCCTCGCCCGTGCTGGGTGGGGTGGCGGGGGTGGGTCGAGCGACCGTGCCGGGAGCATAGGCCCAGGGTCCAAGCTTCACCTCAGCGCCCCCAGCCCGCACTCTCCTAGAAGTGCTGCGCAGGGGAGCGGGGGCCCTTGGATTCCCTGGCATCTCCTTCTGGGGCTCGCTCTCCCTCGGAGGGAGAGGTTGTGGTTAGTCCTTCGGGTGATGCCTCCTGGTTTCTAGATCGCTAGATCGGACCTTAGTATCTGTGGTCACCAGGGCGGCTTCAGGGGCCCACACTTGCCTTAATATTCTGCTGTCACCCTTTGAAATTCTTAAAAGTCTTTGAGCAAGCGCCCCACATTTTCCTCTTGCTCTGGGCTCTACTAATTATGTAGCCGGCTCTGCCAGTCAGCCATCTCCTATTGCCAGGTTACTTAGTATCTGCCCTATAGTATTGTCTCAATAAATCTTAGCTTTATTTAGAAATAAATGAATTCTAAATTTATAAATTATAAAATAATTGTAAATTATAAATCACAGAATCTTAGGACTCTGGTTTCTGGGTTGTCCAGCCTGGAAAATCTGGAATCATTTTACAAAATGATCTTTCCCTCCTCTTTGCCCTTTTAATTCAGTTCTTCAAGTCCTATGGATTCTTAGCTGATTTGTTGAGGTGGTTTTTCAGGGTCATCACCCAACAACAAATTTTCATTATTTCACGCCTCTCCTAGTTAGTTGATCTGCTAGAAGTATTCTTCTCTAATAGCATTTAGTACTTAAGAACCTACAAATGGTTCACTATTGTTTATTGTTTCAAATACAAACTTCCAAACCTGGTTGTCTTTTTTGCTAGCCTCATTTTTTTTTACTTCTGCCAAGCAAATATGGCCATAAATTCCTTGCTTGTTTCCCCCTCTGCACCTTCGCAGGAGAATTTCTTATCTGGGGGAAGCTTTATCTCTACCAGTCAGACTCCCTTCCTTATGACCCAGTGGTGTCACTTCTAAGAAATCTAGCCCTGACCTCTATGCTAAGTCTAGCATAAATGTTTATGTTCAGCAGAGCAATTATTGATAGTAGTAAAACACTGGAAACAAAATAGATCCAAACACACTGCTACGGGATGGGATTGGTTAAATAAATGATGGTCCATATGGTAGACAAAAATGCCAGGTAGCCATTAAAATGATGTAGTCTTCTATTTTTACACCGTGGGAAATTGTGCAAGTTACATTTTTAGGTTTAAAAAAGGTGGTAGTTCTTCTGGTGACATGTGGTGGATGCAAAAACAATATGGTTTAAATTTGCATTTAAAAAGTATAAAAATACCTGGGCTCATTACATCATTAAACAAATAATAAAATGGAGAAGGCCTTGCATGAACTAATGACAAAGATACAGTATGAACAAAGCATCATGGTTAACACAATTCGACCACCTGAAGTCCACAGAAAACAAAAACTTCTGTTAAACTCATCTTAACTCATTTTTATTATTTATTTTAAAAATTTTAAAATAAATTATTTATTTTTGGCTGCGTTGGGTCTTCATTGCTGCACGCAGGTTTTCGCTAGTTACGGCTAGCGGGGTCTACTCTTCGTTGCAGTGCGCGGGCTTCTCATTGTCGTGGCTTCTCTTGTTGCAGAGCACGGGCTCTAGGCGCGTGGGCTTCAGTAGTTGTGGCAAGTGGGCTCAGTAGTTGTGGCACGTGGGCTCAGTCGTTGTGGCAAGTGGGCTCAGTAGTTGTGGCACGTGGGCTCAGTCGTTGTGGCTTGCAGGCTCTAGAGCTCAGGCTCGGTAGTTGTGGCACACGGGCTTAGTTACTCTGCAGCATGTGGGATCTTCCCAGACCAGGGCTCGAACCCGTGTCCCTTGCATTGGCAGGCGGATTCTTAACCACTGTGCCACCATGGAAGCCCTTAACTCATTTTTAAATTAACCTCTTTCCTCTTCTCCTCCTTAGCTTACAAATCCTTTTACTTTACAAATGCAGTTTAAAACTGAATAAAATCTAAATTCAAGCCTTTGAAACATGGAATTTGTATACTATTGAATAAGACATTTAAAAGTCATGGTAAGTGTTAAAAAGAAAAATCTAAGGTTTTATGGCCAAAGCGAGTCTTTAACATCAAATGCTAAAGAATATAGGATTTCATCTCTGGACCCATTGGTTGATTTTTGAATGTAAAAAAGATTTTTAAGCCTATGAAGTTGATATATCACTTGTGACTTACATTATTTAAAAAATGTATATGAGCTTTTATATGTTAGGCTATACTATGTGTTTCATTGAAAGACAATGGCGTTTCTTTAAAAATAATGAAGTCATTTTGATAAACTTTATTGGCCTTCCCTCTCATGATTTTGAAATTCGGCATGTTGCTTGGTGACAGTTTGTAAGTGCTTTTCATTTGGGCAGCCTCCACTCTCCCCGGCTACACTTAAAGCCACTTGAAGCCACAGAGAGGTTTTCTACCTTTAGCACCCATTTTAGGACTGGTTCTAGTAACTGCTCTGTACATGTCAGCTAGTTGACTTCCCATCTGACCTGCCTTGGGCTGTTCCCAGCTCATTAGCATCTCCACCAGGGGGCGGGCTGAGCTTGAGAGGAGAGAAGGAAAGCAAATATTTCTTTCTCTGGCTACTCCTGTGCTCTCTCTCCCCAGTCCCAGCTCCCAGCCTGGTGACTGCACAGAGCTCCTGGGACACGTGTACAGCTTCAGGCAACACAAGGGAAAGTTCTGTCTTCCGAAGTGACGGATGACGTGTGTTTATAACTTATCTTCTTGCAGCATGTTCGATGTAGAAGGAACGGGGGAAGTATGCTAATTTGCCCAGGACTTAAAATGTGTTGACTATAAAGAAATTGAGTGATTATGGGATTTCTAATACTCTTGTCTCCTATGTCCTTGGGAACCAGATTTTTTTGTGTGGTGATAGGAGTTACAGATGTGATATAGAATTTAAAAACCCTTTAGCCCTGAGTTTGAATAGGAACTATCAGTATGAACTCATGAGGTGTTTTATCTTCCTACCCCTATTCACTGAAAAGATCTAGAAACAATCTAGTAGCAATAAACACTCCTACCACCTAAATCTTAAAATACCATTTCCCATGGAAAGAAACCAGAGCTTGGGGTAATGGTTGATTCCAGGTCTGGGGTAGGAAATGTACAAGATGAGCATGGAACAACTTACCATTCCAGGTTGCAAAGAAGCCAGTAAACATTATCAGGGTAATGTCAAAAGGACTCAGGAGCCAAGCTTATGGCCAAAGATGGGATAATTTGAGCATTATAAGGATAATTTAATAAACATTAAGTATGTTTAAAGCCATGAGTTCATAATGGGTGTGTGTGTGTGTTACTAATTGGTCATCTTTTTGAAGAATGATATGAAGCCAAATCATTATTTTGAAGATGGTAAATAAAGGAAAAGAATCAAGCAGTTACTTGCTGTTCTTATATAAACTGTACCTTTGAGTAATGAAATAGAAGATAAAAGGAGTGTCCCTTTGTAAAATTATTCCAACTATTATGACAGAGTTTGAGTAGAGCTGTTTTGAAATCCCTAATAAATGAATGAATCTAGGCATTGAGCATCTAGGCCTGGATTCTTCAATGGTTAAACTGAAGGAAAATTAAAGAGTGGAGGGGGAACCTGTAGATTGAAAGTGACTTAAAGGGCATATAAATTTTTCTTAAATGTGTAAGACTAAACTATAACGTCTAGGGATCTGGATTTGGGTAATACAACTCCAGGGGAAAAGAAAAAAAAAAACAAGGATGTGACTATCATGAACCATGGTGTCCATTTCCACCAGGAAGGAGGGGCTGTGATGAAGATGAGGAGCATGGCAAGGGGGCGGGGGGGGGGGGCTTTTAGTGTTTGTTTGGCAAATTGTTTCTTTTTCTGGGTAATGGTTTCAAGGTTGTTCCATTTATATTAGCTTATTAAGCTATACTTCTGTTTTGTATGGTCTTCTTTATCTGTGTTTTATTTTGAAATAAAAAGGTTAACTAAAATGTGTTAACTATATTTTATCATTTATCTGGAGCTGCAGGGCATGGAGCCCAGTTTTATTCTAACTGACAGAATCATTTTTACTGGGGTTTTTCCAGACTTTTTTTTTTTTTAAATTTTTAAATTGAGGTGTAGTTGATTTACAATGTTGTGTTAGTTTCAGGTGTACAGCACAGCGATTCAGATACGTGTGTGTGTATTCTTTTTCAGACTCTTTTCTTTTATAGGTTATTACAAAATATTGAGTATAGTTCCCTGTGCTATACAGTAGGTCCTTGTTGGTTATGTATTTTGTATATAGTAGTGTGTATATGTTAATCCCATCCTCCTTATTTATCCCTTCCCCCCTACTCCCCAACCTTACCCTTTGGTAACCATAAGTTTTCTGTGTGTGGGTCTATTTCTGTTTTGTAAATAAGTTCATTTGTATCTTTTTTTTTTTTTTTTTCAGATTCCACATATAAGCGGTATTATACGATGTTTGTGTTTCTCTGTCTGACTTACTTCACTTAGTATGATAATCTCTAGGTCCATCCATGTTGCTGCAAATGGCATTATTTCATTCTTTTTTATGGCTAATATTCCATTGTATATATGTGCCACATCTTTTCTCCATTCATCTGTCGATGGACATTTAGGTTGCTTCCATGTTTTTGTTTTTTTTTTTAAATTTTTTATTTATTTGTTTATTTATTTTTGGCTGTGTTGGGTCTTCGTTTCTGTGCGAGGGCTTTCTCTAATTGCGGCAAGTGGGGCCACTCTTCATCGCGGTGCGCGGGCCTCTCACTATCGCGGCCTCTCGTTGGAGCACAGGCTCCAGATGCACAGGCTCAGTAGTTGTGTCTCACGGGCCTAGTTGCTCCGCGGCATGTGGGATCTTCCCAGACCAGGGCTCGAACCCGTGTCCCCTGCATTGGCAGGCGGACTCTCAGCCACTGCACCACCAGGGAAGCCCCTGCTTCCATGTCTTGGCTATTGTAAATAGTGCTGCAATGAACATTGGGGTGCCTGTATCTTTTTGAATTCTAGTTTTCTCTGGATATATGCCCAGGAGTGGGATTGCTGGATCATATGGTAACTCTATTTTTAGTTTTTTAAGGAGCTTCCATACTGTTCTCCATAGTGGCTGCACCAATTTATATTCCTACCAATAGTGTAGGAGGGTTCTTTTTTCTCCACACCCTCTCCAGCATTTATTGTTTGTAGACTTTTTGATAATAGCCATTCTAACCGGTATGAGGTGTTACCCCATTGTAGTTTCGTTTGCATTTCTCTAATAATTAGTGAAGTTGAGCACTTTTTCATGTGCCTGTTGGCCAGCTGTAAGCTGTATGTCTTCTTTGGAGAAACAAAATCTTTTCTTTTTTTTTTTTTGGTTGTGCCATGCGGCATGCAGGACCTTAGTTCTCCGACCAAGGATCGAACCTGTGCCCCCTGCCGTGGAAGCGCGGAGTCTTAACGACTGGACCGCCAGGGAAGTCCCCAAAATCATTTTTAAGGCTAACACCTTCCTGCCCCCTGTGCATTTACTTACCAGAGAGGTGTCTGGAACCCCAGTTCCCTGCCTCTTACCAGGAAGGACTTATTTCCAAACCTATTTTTCTTTCTCCTCTAAATTGTATTTACATTGCTTGTTTTCCTTTTCAACTGTGGAGCCAGCAATGTATAACATATGCCTACGGGGCCCACTCTAATCAGTGTAGAGCGGAAAGGTGAGGACAGCTAACATATATTAAATGGTTATTCCTTGTCAGGCATAGTTCTGAGTGCCTGGCTTCACTGACTCTTAATCCAAACAACACTGTTAGATGTAGGCACATCCCCATTTTACAGCTGAAGAAACTGAGAGGCACCCCTGGCCTGAGTCTACTAGGTGCCTAACATCTATACTATGCTGCCTCTGATCATATTGTTTCAGTTATCACATGCTATTTATGAAGCTGAGGATTTGGCTAGATATTTTTAAGTGCAGTGGACTCCACTGCTGTGTTTTAGCATGTGATCCACTCTGACCTTTAGATTCTTTTCTGCTCTTACACATTATAACTGGTTATTGGCTGTTTTCTATGAGAACACTTGGTGTTTCCTCCTCCAGTGTTTTCTTCTGAGGGAATTCCCCGTTTTATTATTCCCATTTTTAAAATGGTAATTTTTATTTTGTTAAAATTTGTCCTGATTTTCTGGGTACATACTTCCCTCGTACCCATCTCAGTTTATACATTCACTCAGCCTGATCCAGATCACGGGTGAAGTTATTC
This sequence comes from Eschrichtius robustus, assembly GCF_028021215.1. Classification (NCBI taxonomy): domain Eukaryota; kingdom Metazoa; phylum Chordata; class Mammalia; order Artiodactyla; family Eschrichtiidae; genus Eschrichtius; species Eschrichtius robustus. The sequence goes on from NC_090824.1 coordinate 73,813,852, forward strand.
TCAGCTGACACCCCTGAACAGCACCTGGCACACAGAAGGTACTATGGAAGCTGCCTTAATATTGAATAAGCTTTCATGAATACTTTGTGGGTCTCAATTTCAGGTCAGGCAGGAGGAAGAACAGGTTTGACAATGGAACTGCTTCACTGGTGAGTGGGGTTATAGAGGCTTCTGTGTCTCTGATGGGAGACTGGGAATTTTAGGCCTGGAGGCTGTACTGAGCAGCTCACAGAGGCCCCACCTTTTTAAGACCTCAGGACATGAGTAGTTACTGCTTTCTCCCAGCAATTCCTACTCAGTGGCTCGGTGGTAGAGATGCCTGTGAGACAGGTCCTCATACCACCAGGCTGTGCCAGGCCAGGCTGCACTGGGACACCAGCTACTTGGAAGGGTTGGAAGAAGATGGTGAGATTGGTGTTAAAGGGAAGCCTGTGAAGACAGGCAGGAAATGAAAACAGCACAGATGTTATATTAAATAAATGAGCATCTCATTATTGGGCAGCATGTGGGGGAAGGTCTGTGGCCTGGTCTCATGGCACCCAGAAGATGATAGTTATGTCAAGTTGCTCATATTTTCCGCAAGTCTGGTAGCTCGCTTATTCCTGGGAGGGTTGGAGCGGGTGTGGTGGTGGTGGGGGGCATGCTCTCTCGCTAGCTGTAGCCTCAGGTCACATTCTGCGCACACGTCCCTCCAGGGCCTCCAGCTCAGCCACCACCTCCTTGGGCAGATCCTGGTTGACCTGCTCTGTCAGGTAGCTCCGAATGTCACGAACCTCCTGTTCCCAGAAGTCCTTGGGGAGCGAGAACAGCTGGGTGGTGTTTATGGCTCCCAGGCCGCTGAGATCCAAGGCACCTTCCTTTGGCACCAGCCCAATGGGCGTTTCTTGGGCACTGTCCTCCCCCTCTAGCCGCCGGCAGATCCAGTCTAGCACCCGAGCATTCTCTCCAAAGCCTGGCCACAGGAAGTGGCCTGCCTCATTGCGCCGGAACCAGTTGACATGGAAGATGCGGGGCAGCCGGGCCCCTTTGAGGCCCTCCATGCTCAGCCAGTGTTCAAGGTAGCGCCCAAAGTTGTAGCCAAAAAAGGGCCGCATGGCAAATGGGTCGTGCATGATGACCTTCCCTGGGGAGGGGAGCAGGAAGGGTAAGGAACCTCCCTTCTTACTGGAGAAGAGAAAGGTACCCCGCCTCCAGCCGGAGGAAGCTGTGAAATGTTGGCGGTTCTGGAACATCCTCGAGACAGGGTGAGGGGAAGGGAATGGGGAAAAGATACATGTGGGAAGGGGTGGGCAGGAGGAAGGTCTGGTTCAGGAAGGGAGAGAAGAGGCAAGCTGGGCACACAGGAGTGGAACTCACCTTTGTGTTCAGCCGCGGCAGTGGCCTCCGAGCGCATGGCGCTGCCCACAAACACCCCATGGCGCCAGTTGAAGGCCTCATATACCAGGGGGACTCCTGGGACACCAGTGCACATGGTCAAAGGCAGCCATTATCTTTGTACGATCACTCCATCCCTTCTGGTGATCTTGACTCTTACTATCTCTCTCCTAGGACCTCAGCTGCCCATGTTCAAACCCCATGCCTCCCCACTCCACCTCGATTTTGCATTCTCCAGGCGGGTGCTCTAGAGGCAGACAGCTGTAGTTGGCGATCCAGGCTTAGGCTCTCTGAGCTTTAAGTACAAGAGGGAGGCGGGCCCTGACAGAGAGCCCAACCCTTAACCCAGATGGCATGGAGCCCACACGATGTTTACCTTTGGGTCTGCGGCCTCCAAAGATGATGGCGTCAATGGGGACACCCTCAGGGGCCTCCCAGGCGGGGTCTATGATGGGGCACTGGCGAGCCGGGGCACAAAAGCGAGAATTGGGATGTGCACAGGGCTCCTTGTCACCTGGCAGAGCAAATACAAATACTATCACTTCCAAGGGCACATCCACCCCCAATACACACAGACATTTGCAGACACTCTTGCACAGTTTCTTTTTGCCTCATCAGCTCCCCACAATCTCCGGTTGGAGGTTGGTAAGGAGCAGGGAGAAGGGAGCCAGGACATCTCCCCTGAAGATCAGGTTATTTATCCATAATGGTACTGCCAGCTGAGCTATGGGAGAAAAGAGCGAGAGAGGAATTGGTGTTTAGCAGGACACTAATGTTTATGCCAAGCTACAGCCACTTGGCACTGAGCAGTGCTCAAGGGAATGGGGTTAAATATTGGCATAGGGTTATAATGGAAATTTCCCCCCAGGAACTCTTCTTTTAATTTATGGGATTATTATTTAAATAAACACTCAAACCTAAAGCAAAAACTGAGACAGGTCAGTATTTCAGACAACCGACTTTCTTCTTTGCTATTGTCTTTGTTGTCGTTGTGTTGTTTCTTCAGTTTACAGACAACTGACTTTCCATCAGCAAATAGCGGAAGACAGAATCTCCTGAGCTATCAGAATGCGAACAGGAACTGATTTTAAAGCTAGCGGGGTTTTGGTGGTTTCCCTGGGTCTGCTCAGACCCGGCTGGAGTGATAGGGCTTGAAGAATTCAGATGAGGACATAACCTGGGCAGTCATAACCTGAGGAGCCCAGGTCATTTGGCCCCTTCAGGTGTCTGGAGAGGAGTTGGGACCGAGTCAGTGGCATATATATAAAGCACCATCACGGGGGCCCTGAATGGACACAGTGCTTTCTCTGCCAGTGGTTACTGGTTGGACCTGGAGGGCAAGGAAGTCACGGAGCCAGCGCCCCCGCCCCCCTCTGACCCCCAGCTCCTGCCTCCACTTTCATGTGAGAACCATCGTTATGCCTCTCTCTTGCACTTTCATCAGCCCCCAGTTGAGGACCTAGCACAAGGTATTATTCTGAGAACTGAAGCTGGGCACAACATGCCCTCGTTACACCCCTGAATCCAGAGGTGACGAAAGGGTTGGGCAACTAGCCTGTGGCGAAATACGAAAGTTTCTTGGATTTCTCAGTTGGGTGGGGAGGCTAAGGAGGGCTTAATGATGGTGTTAGAGAAAACGAAGGATGATTAAATGAGGGGGGTGACTGCTAAGCCAGCCTGAAAAACTTGAATGTAGGCTTCAGTGACCACAGGCCACCCTCCCCTGCTAGGCTCCTCTTTGCTTCCACCCCTAGGTCTGGGCTCGCGGAATGCCAAAGGCCACTGAAAGCTGAAGGTCCAGAGTGCAGGGCTGGAGGAAGGGGCAGGGCTGCAGGGCACAAGGGAGTAATGACAGGGTTGAGAAACTAGCTTCTAGGAGAGGCTAAAGAGCTGGTCTGATTTTGTTCGGAAAGATTGGGGTGTATGTGTTGGAGGGGCAGGGGAAGGGTGAGGGTAACAATACTGACCTTTAGACAATGGTTATTACATGGGGAGTCGGGGTGGGGTGAGGGTCCAAGTGGCAGGGGTAGGGGCAGGCTTCTTCCTTCCTAATGGGTCAAACTTTATGACTGTGCTTTGAGTCCAATTCTTTCTGTAATAATTTCCAAGACACTCCCCCTTTAAAAATATCCAGCTTATATTAATTGAGAATTTACTACGTATTCGGCACTATGTTGAATCCTTTGCATGCATTATTTAATTTAACCCTCCAACACCTTATGAGATAGGTACTATGATAACTACCCCCATTCATGTGATGGGGAAACTGAAGCTCAGGAGGTTAAGCGACTCAGCCAGGCCACAAACTGAACTGGGACGTGAACTGAGATTTTGCTTAGGGTTGCATAACTCCCTTTGAGTCCCAGAGGTCCTGGCAGATGGCTGCAGGTTGAGGAAAAGGGTTTTACATCATCAAGGTGCTGAGCCCTGGGGGCTGACTTACACCCCGCCCCCCCCCCCCCGGCCCCATACCAGGTTTCCAGGGTTTGCCCAGCCAGGAGGTCACGGTGACGCCGGGTGAAAGAGGCTGGTCAATGCCCTCCCAGTATACGCCGCCATCGCTGGTCTCAGCCACGTTGGTGAAAAGGGTGTTACTCTGGATTGTGGCCATGGCATTGGGATTGGTGGTGGCAGAGGTGCCAGGGGCCACCCCAAAGAAGCCATTCTCGGGGTTGATGGCCCGGAGTCGACCTGTCAGGAGGAAAAGTGAAAAAACGGAAGGACTAACCAGGAAGAGTTGAGAGGTTCAGCCTCGGAAGGTCCTGCTCAGCCCCTCCCTGCCCTGAGCTGGACCCTAGATCTGAGGGGAAAGGTTTTGGCGTCTCCAGGGCGGCTGGGCTGCCAGGAGGCATGGGGGAGGGGTGGTTGTTCAGGAGAAGGTTCTCACTGACAAAGTGCACCCTGAGCAGCGGAGGCGAGAATCCTACACTCTGGTAAGAACCAGAGCAGCGAGTACGATCCAAGGGCCTCTCACCATCACTGTCAAACCTCATCCAGGCGATGTCATCCCCCACACACTCCACTCTCCAGCCTGGCAGTGCCGGCCGCATCATGGCCAGGTTTGTCTTGCCACAGGCGCTGGGGAAGGCAGCTGCCACATAGCGCTTCTTCCCCGCGGGGTTGGTGATACCCAGGATCTGCCAGGTGGGGAGAGGGAGCAAAGAAGAGGTCACCAGAGGTTAGGCATGGTCTGCATGGGAAGGACAGCTAGGGGTCAACAGGGAGGACCAATGTTTATTCATGAAACAGGTGCACTGCCTTGCTACAGGGCCTGGGGTGGCAGCAAGGGGAAGCCCACCCCCGCCCCCGACATTCAGCAGCCTCGGGCCAAAGCTTCGGGCATTTGCGCAGAGTCCCTGGTCCGCCAGTTGGGCACCTGGCAGTGGAGAGGCGAGGCTGAGGCTGACTGGCCAGGCCCCGCCCTTGGCCTGCCCCCCGAAGCTGCCCAGATCCTCACCAGGCCCTCACCAGCATGTGCTCCGCCAGCCAGCCCTCATCCCGGGCCAGCCGAGAGGCGATGCGAAGGGCAAAGCACTTCTTGCCCAGCAGGGAGTTGCCACCATAGCCGCTGCCGAAGGAGACGATCTCCCGCTCGTCGGGCACGTGGCCAATCAGGGTTTTCTCTGGGTTGCATGGCCACTGGCTCACCGGCTCCCCTGGGGACAATGGGGTCATGGAGCTGCTGGCAGGGGCATCAGGCACTGGGGTGTCAGGGGCCGGAGGGATCAGGGGGTGGCAGGAAAGACACTCGGCAGCAGTGGTGGTGTCAATGCGTAGCTAAGGCCTCCTACCTCATAATATGTATCAGCTCCCATGCCCCTATTCTTGGACATGGATAATTCACTCTTCTCAATCTTGAGCAAACTGCTTTGCCAACTCAGCCTCACCCCCAGCGCACTGCTGCCCTAGCTCTTGGGAATTCAGTATCTCACTAATCAGGATAGGTAGGATGCGGGATTCCCTCTGAGTACAAGCAGGCCTCTGTGTACCCCCACCCCCGCCCCGGGCAGAGCAGGTGCTCACCTTGCCCAGTCAGGGGCTGGCCCACGGAGTGCAGACACTTGACAAAGTCGCCATCTCCCAGGGCCTGAAGCACGGGCGTCCCCAGCCGGGTCATAATCCGCATGCTTGCCACCACGTAGGCGGAGTCCGTGAGCTGCACTCCGATGCGGGACAGTGGGGAGCCCACGGGACCCATGCTGAACGGCAGCACATACATGGTTCGGCCTGTGGAGGAAAACGCCACCTGGCTGAAGGGTTCCAACCTGTTTATTCCTTCAGTGCCCCTGCCTCTGTGTCCCTGCCCTGGTTACCTTGCATGCAGCCTGGAAACCTCTCATCCACGGCTTGCTGGAACTCAGCTGGGGACATCCAGTTGCCCAGCTGCCCACGGGCCCCGCCAGCCGGGAGGGGCACCGTGTCCCGTTGAGAAGGAGTTACAATCACCGTCTTGCTCTCTACTCGTGCCACATCCTTGGGGTCTGTGCGGGCCAGCCAGCTGGGGGAGAGCGGATATCAAGAAGATAGTGGCCAGTAGATCTCCCTCATCCCAGACCCACTCTTTCAAGTCCAACTTTGTCTCTAGGTCTTCCGTTGGCCTTATTTTTTCCCATCCATTTGCATCTCAGTTGCTTCCTCCAGATTTTGTCCCAGTCTAAGGGGTAGTTCCCTTGGCCCCAGTCCTGGCAAAAACTCACTGAACTTTTAAGTTAAAAAAAAAAAAAAAGCAAAGGCTTTTATTTGTATCAGCTTATTCACTTAACATAAAAATACAGGCCAATCCCAATAATTCCTGATTGTTTCCTCCAAAGCTCCCATTCTCGCTCATTCCATTGGGATGGTCTACTTAAATTTGATTTCGTCTCGGTAAACCCAAGGTGGCCTCCGTCCCCACAGCTGCCCCCATCTCGCAGGTTGCTGGGCTCAGGGCTTACCAGTTGTTGTACTTTGGGAGCTTTCGGATGAGTCCCTGCTGTTCCAGCAGGGTTAGTGTGGCAGTGTTTTCTGCCTCGGTCCCATCACAGATGTGGATGCTCTCTGGTTGGCACAGGCGGGCACTGTTTTCCACGAAGTCTCGAACCCTAGCAGGCAGCTGGCCCAGGTCTCCACTCAGTACTCGCAGGGTCTGGATACTGCGCCGTGAGGGCCAGCCCCAGGGGCTCAGCCCATGCCATCTAAGCCTGCGAGAGAAGAAACAGAGAAGTAATGGGCCAGGTGTTCTCGTGGAAGATGGGCAAGTCAAGGGGACAGAAAGCTGGGCTGCTGGGGATGTGCTAAAGTAGGTCTGAACAGGCACCATGATGAGGTCGGAATAGGTAAGGAAGATGGGTTCAGGCCATGTCTGTCTTGTGGCCTTTATGAGGCTTAGTGAGGGTGTCTCCTGATTAGCAAGGGACAGGTATCACCAAATGAGCATAACGACACATGCCTGGCTGTGTGGCTGTACGTATAAGGCATGCTGATGTTATTGTAGGCTTAGCTCATGCCAATTTTTTACTATGTCTGGTCAATGTTTGGAAGTGAGCTGGTGTCCTATGGCCCAAATGTCAGTAAACTGTGCCCAGTTGACAGCTTCATGTGTCTGGTGTCCTTTTCATTCTCAAGTATAGTTTTTATAAGTCAAAAAGGCAGCTGTTTTCATTCTTTTCTTCTGATGTGCATGCTGTTAAGACTGTGAAAGCCTCAAGCAGAGGACTAGGTCTTTGAGATGGTAAGTCCCAGGTTTCTAGATTTGGGCCCTTGCACAGAGAGTGGGTGACTGGATGTCAGGGTTCCAGGCACTGGATCTGCGGTTGCCCACCTGGGCCAACAAGGATTGCATAAAGTGCTGCCACTGGGTAGGTATTTTTGAACTGTGTGGAAGGCTGACTGTTGGAGAATGTCACTGGCTGGGGTGCATGCCCCAATTCTTAGAACAGGGTCCCTGGAGTCCGTCCCTTCACACCCCTAGGAGAGGGAAAAGTAAGGTCTGCTCCAGTTGGCCTGGACCCAGGATGGAGTGACCCAGAGAGAGCAAAGGCCAAGAGAGAGAAGCTGTCTTCCTCTTAACGCCAGGGCCTTGCCGGTCAGAAACTGTGCTCCACATGCCCAGCACTGCATGACCCTGTCCCTCCCTTGGCTCTCTTTCCTAGAGAACACATGCCTAGAACTTTGGCTCTTGGTGGTGGGGTGGAACATTAGACTGCAGGGCGCTCAGACTCACAGGGAATAAGCCTGGGGAAGGGAGGACGCTCAGACCGTGAATGTGGGAGCTGGGTGGCTTCACTGGGCAGGGCAGGGTGGAAACCCAGTGTGGCCCCAGGGGCAGAGGTGGAAGCCTCCTGGGGCCTGGTTCTGTTCCCCCTCAGAGAGGAATTTCCCCCGAGCATTAATTTTAAAGGCAGACAGCCTTGGGGAGAACCTGTCTCCGCAGGGAGGCTGGCTCAGGAAGTCTCCTGGGAAGCTCCCTCCCCCACTCCCCCCACCCCAGCCTCCTGAGTAGGACCTTCTCCTTTTCCCCTTCTCCAGAGACCACCCACAAGGGCTGGCCAAGTGGAACCAGCTGTGGGAGAGACAGAGGGTCAGCTCAGACCCTGGGACAAAAGCTGAAAAGGGAGGCTACAGAGGGAAGACAGGAAGCTGTGAAAACGGGGAGAGGGCAGACAAGCAGGACCTAGGGGTTCCCGTCCTGGACAGGGGATGAAGCCAGCCAGGTAAGGATGAAGGCAACTTGGCCCCCTCTTCCACCTTGCCGCCCTCCTTTCCCGGGCCCCAGGCCCCTCTGGCTGTGCTGGGCTTCCCGCCAGGTTCGTCTGCCAGGATCCAGTCGTGGGGAGGCTGCGGAATGGCTGTTTACCTTCTACCTTCTTTAGGGAGCTCTGAGCTCAATCCCCAGGGGCTCATGCACCCTTGACCCCAAGGCCCTACTGCTCCTCACCGCAACCTGGGGCACAAGCGCTACATCTGTAAAGCAAAAGAGGAGACACGGAAAGCGGGCCCAGCGAGGACGAGCGAGGAGGGGAAAGGAAGTTCTGAGGGTGGCAGAGAGAGACGGTGTGGTCAGAGACCAGCAAAGCGGGGGGTAGGGGTGGGGTGGGGACGGAAACCGAGAGACCCGGAGCGGCTGAGGCCGCCCCGATCTCCAGCGAGACGCACGACCCGAGAGGCCGTGGATCCAGACGCACTCGCCACCTGCCCGCCTCCTCCTCCTCGGAGGCGAAACCAGGCAGAGGAGGGCGAGCAGGAGAACGCAAATGGCAGCCCCGAGGGGGCAAGCGCGGCGGAAGGTGCGGGTCGGCCCCGGATTGGGGGTCACTCACCGCAGGCCGGGGCGGTACACAGCGGCCATGGCACCTGGGCGGGGGTTGCGGGGTGGCCGCGCGAACGGAGCGGAGCCGGGGAGACAAGGGAGGCGGGGAAGGAGGGAGCGCGGCGCAGAGAGCGGGAGCTCAGGCTAGGCAGGAGGCGCTTAAAAAGGAGGAGGGCGGGCGAAGGGGCGGGACCCAGCAGGGCCGGCGCGACCCTCTCTCCGCCGGGTGCTCCAGCCCCAGGTCAGCCCAGCCATGGCCCCACCTCCTGCATCTTAGCCCCCAAACCCTTGTCTCCCATTGGAGGATTGGGTCCTCTCCTCGGCTCCCTCCTCCCCGAGGCCCCGCCCCACCGCTACGCCTCGCCCCCCTGCACATGATGTAACTTTGAGGACTCTTGCTCCCGGGAGAGAGCGACTGGGAGACTTTGGGTGACAAACAAGCTAAGAACAAGGGGAGGGGCCATGGGCTGGAGCCCACGGGGCGCTGGAAGTCTAGAAGCCGGGGGCTGGGCATTGCCTCCCCCTTCTTCCCGGGGCTTGGGCGCTCTGAGCCCAGGCTCTTCTGTTGTCCAGGGCCCTAATGCCATGGTTCCCTCAGTCCCCAACTCCCAAATCCCTGTTTCTTCTCCCCGTGATGAGGGCTCTCTTCTGCCTTACCGTGAAGTGGTGATGTCTCTCCACCCCAGAATCTCTTCTTTGGGCCTCTGGCCTGGTCATTCTCTCCACATTCCCCTGGAGAATGCATCTGCCCCACCCAACCACCACCACAAAGTCCTCTGGTAATTTCTCAAGTTACGTCTCCAGCCAGACATCTCTCTTCAGCTTGAGACCATGGGTATCACGCCAAAGGCCATAGCACCTCAAACTCAACGTGGCTATGGTAAGCATCGGCCCAACATCCACTCCCCCTTTCTGGTAATAGCACCCTGATGTTCCTTTGGGGAACCACCTCCTCAGTCTGTGTGGTCTTGTGGGTCTCCTACCAGTGCGCTCTCAGCTTGGCCAATTTGTGTGTCCGTCACTCTGGCCACAGCCAGTGGAAATGTTCAGGAATGGGCATGAGGTCTCTCTCTGGGGCTTTTTCTGTCAACTTTCAAAATGAGGTCTCCTGCTGGGGTTGCTGGGCTGGTAGAACCCAAGCCTGATGCTGCTGGGTGTCAGCTTGGCCCTGCAAAGCAGGAACCTGTCTGAGATGGAAACCAGCCTAGAGGAAGCAGGCTGAGGGATGGAGAGTGACAGATTCCTAATTCTGGGTATAGGAGTCAATAGATTTCTTCTCTTGCTCAAGCTAATTTCAAGTGGACTTCTGCTATTTGCAACAGAAACAACCCTAATTCTCAGATTTCTCAGAGTTCTCTACTGGAACATAATGGGACAAAAGAGCTGGCCTCCAGCCTTGGGCTTGCTGCTGACCCTCATCTCTTCCACCCAGGCTCCATCCTGGACTCAACCTCATGTGTATGTATCTGGGACTCTTCCCTCCAGTCCCTACATCCAAACTCTGTTCATACCCACTCCACTGCAAACAGCTCCTCTTTGGTCACTCTCTGGGCCTAAAGATGTGCACACTGGTGGCATCATGGCCAAGCTATTGAAGGTCATCATCTCTTCTGTGATCCTGCACCTGCTCTCATGGTTCCCTATCTCAGCAAATGGCACCACTATCTAGCCATTGCCCTAGAGGAACCTGAATCAGTCTAGACTATTCCTTTCTTATCGTCCAGTCAGACACCAGGAACTTTGGATTTGTATTTCACAATTAGCTCTCAAGTCTGTGTCTGTTTCCCCTGGCCACTGCCTTAGTTCAGGGTTTATCTCTCACTTGGCTTCAAACAATAGCTTCCAAGCACCTTCTTGGCCTCCCACCTCTCCAAATGCCACCCCCTCTCCCTCCCACCAAGTTATTCTCCAAACTCGGTGCATAAGTTCACTTTGGAAAATTAAGAGAGAGGAATATTTATTGTATGGACACCAGGTGCCAGGCTCTGAGCCAGTAGCTTTACATGCATAATCTCATTCAGTTTCACAATAGCCCTGTTTTACCAATGTGGACACTGAGGCTTAGAGGTTGTCATTTCTTCAAAGTCACACAGCTGATCAGCAGGAGAGATGGAATCTGAATCCAAGTCTTTCTGACTCTAGTTACCAAGTTTTCTTTTCCCCCCTGCAATCCTATACTGTCTCCTTGATTTGTCCTTAAGGAAAAAATGAGATCATATCACTCTTAGGCTTAAAATTCCTTCAAGGCTTCCTACTACATGGCAACTGATGTCCTTCATAACCTGGTTCCCATTTATCCAATGGTATCACCCCCACCTCCCTACTTGCTGCCTTCTCTCCTATATACCAAACTCTGCAGTTCCCAGAGCACTTCTGTGAACCTTTCTGCCCTTCAGATTTAAATTAAACATCACCTTCTGTGTGAAGGTCAGTGTGCCCCTTAGAATTAACATCTGTCTCATCTGTGTTGGTTCAATACTGTGTACATACCTATATTTTTAAATTAATCACACTTTTTTGTAGTTGTTTTTGTATCTCTGTAATCCTCACGGGAGTGTTAGCTACTTGAAAAAAGGACCCAAATTTCATTTTATTTTTTAAATATTTATTTATTTATTTTTGGCTGTGTCGGGTCTTAGTTGCGGCATGCGGGCTCTTCGTTGTGGTGAGCAGGCTTCTCTTTGGTTGTGGCACACGGGCTCCAGAGTGTGTGGGCTCTGTAGTTGCGGCATGCAGGCTCACTAGTTGTGGCACAAGGGCTTAGTTGCCCCACGGCACGTGGGATCTTAGTTCCCCGATCGATCTGGGATCGAATCCACATCCCCTGCATTGGAAGGCGGATTCTTAACCACTGGACCACCAGGGAAGTTCCAAAAGGACCCAAATTTTAGTCTTCTTTTTATTCTAGCTCCTAGCAGAATCTGGCCCATAATAATTAGGCACTTAATCAACATTGGTGTAGTGAAAGAATGAATGAATCCCACATTTCTTTTTTTTTTTTTTTTAAATTATTATTAATTAATTAATTTATTTTTTTGGCTCTGTTGGGTCTTCGTTTCTGTGCGAGGGCTTTCTCTAGTTGCGGCAAGCGGGGCCACTCTTCATCGCGGTGCGCAGGCCTCTCACTATCGTGGCCTCTTTTGTTGCGGAGCACAGGCTCCAGACACGCAGGCTCAGTAGTTGTGGCTCATGGGCCTAGCTGCTCCGCGGCATGTGGGCTCTTACCAGACCAGGGCTCGAACCCGTGTCCCCTGCATTAGCAGGCAGATTCTCAACCACTGCGCCACCAGGGATGCCCGAATCCCACATTTCTAATCCCCCGCCATTCTTCCTTAGCTTTAGGCAGACTGAGCAAGGGGCTCCCTTGAGGGTTTCCTTATCCGATTCCCCTTATCCGCCTCACAGTTTCGCTCAGTTCTCTAGCCCTCCTCCTAGCCTGGTCCACGAGCTGGCCTAGTGTCCGCGGCCACCACCAGGGGGCAGGGTGTGACCAGCCTTGCCTTGGTCTGCATTTTCTGATCCCCAGGGCCCTCTGGATCAGCCCTTGGATGTCTCACAGACCCGCTGCAGTGGATGCTGGGGAGTGTGGCCCAGAACCCCCTTCAGGATCATGGCATTCATTGAAACTGAGCAGGACCCCGTGGGGCCCTCCCAGGTACAAATCCTTTTTGTGTCCCCGGTTTCTTAGTTGTAGGAAAAAGGCTTCAGCCTCGTAGACCTTCCCCGAGTACCAAAGGGCAGATTCAAACAGTTACTAATCAGGGAGGGGAGGTAAGGCAGAAACAGAGGAGGAACAGTCAAGAAACAATAGTGCGGCGATAAAGCAGGGTCCTGGTTCCTCCTCAAGGGATATACATAACTATATCTTTGAGCTCTTCTGCAGGAACTAACGCCCCCACCCAGGTGGAGAATGGTAACTTCAGGCTGAGCACAAGATCCTTGGAACACTGCCCGGTTATCTCACCACCAACCAGTCAGAAGAAAAGTCACATACCCTGCAGCTCCCACCCCAGATTTTGCCCATAAAAACTCCCGGAAAACCACTGGGAAGTTTGAGGTTTTTGAGCACAAGCCACCCGTTCTCCTTGCTTGGCCCTGCAATAAACCTTTCTCTACTCCAAACTCCAACGTTTCAGTTTGTTTGGCCTCACTGTGCGTTGTTGGGCACGCGAACGTGTGTTCAGTAACAGGGGCAGGGTGTGACCAGTTTTGCCTTAGTTTGCGTTTTGTCCTCCCCAGGGCCTTCTGGGCCCAGCCATTGGACGTCTCACAGACCCCCTGCAGTGGGTGCTGTGGCGTGCTGCCCAGATGCCCCCTTCAGGATCATGTCCCAGCCGCTGAGTGTTGGCTGCTGATGGTGCAAAGCTGAGCACTTCCCCGAGCACCACCTATGGCTGAAGGGAGCTGTCTTGCCAAATGCCCCCTTTCCTGGGGCAGCTGGTGTCCAATGACTGGTTGATGCAGGGCTCCAAAGTCCTGGCCCCCTTGCCTCAATTTGGGACACTCTGAAGGTCCATCCTAGCTCCAGAGCTCCTATGGGGTCAGCTGAAGCCTCTGTTTCAGCTGTAATGGTTTTCAACTCTTCCCTCTGCCCAGTCCCACTTCTCTCACTGACTTGGAAAATCCTCCCAACAAATCACCTGTACACAAGTTTCCATCTCGGAGATTTTTTTTGTTCTTTGGGTTTTTTTCCAGCTTAAGATATCCCCCCAACTTGACTTGGATAACTGCATTAACCCCCTAATCTGACTCTGATTCCATTTTCGCCATCCTCCACCATAGATCCAAAGTGATCTTTTCAGACACAACCTGATCATTCCACATCCTTGCTGAAAATCCTTTAGTAGCTTCTCATTGCTCTTCGAGTAGAGCTCACGTCCTAAACTTGGCCTACAAGGCTCTGCATGATCTGGCCCCACCCTCAGCTACTGCCATTCTTCCCACTTTCCTTGGTATCTGCTTTCTGGTTACACTGGGTTTTTTTCAGTTTCATGAATGTGTCTACCTCTTCCCTGCCCAGAGCCTTTGCATACATTATTCCTGTGGCTTGGAATCTCCATCTTCTCCACACCACCAGGCATGGTCACTTCTTACTCCCCTGACCAGTCTCAGTTTAATGTGACTTCTTAGGCGAGCTGTCCCTGCAATGCTACCCTCTCCCCTGCCCCCACGTTAGATTAGGTCCTCATGAAATAAAGTCTCATAGCCCCCTGACCTTCTCCTGCATAGCACCCATCTCATTATGTTAGGGGAACCACTGACCGAAACTGCCCACCCTGGCCAGGCACCACACTAACCCATTTGCATGAGCTGTTTTATGACAGGAGGTCCTGGTAAGGAACATGGAACAAACAAGCCATCACCAACCAGAAGATTTTGGGAAAGGTGAAAAGGTGATGCCAGTCCATATGTCCTACCAACCTCCCAGAATCCTCCTAGCTGGAATCCATCTTGGCTGAGCGATGCGTGCACCACCAGGAAGGACCCTGAGTCAGAATGATTGGCCAGAGACAGCCCAGAAACTAATCCCATCACCATAAAACTCGAGACTGCAAGCCACGTGGCAGAGTGGTCCTCCTGGGTTCCCTTACCCTCCTGTTCTCCACCCAGGTACCCCTTCCCAATAAAGTCTCTTGCTTTGTCAGCATGTGTGTCTCCTTGGACAATTCATTCCCAAGTGTTAGACAAGAGCCCATTCTTGGGCCCTGGAAGGGGTCCCTCTTCTTGCAACAGTTATAATGGTTTTTTGTGTTTTTTTAAATAGATTTTATTTATTTATTTATTTATTGGCTGCGTTGGGTCTTCGTTGCTGCATGCGGGCTTTCTCTAGTTGTGGGGAGTGGGGGCTACTGTTCGTTGTGGTGTGAGGGCTTCTCATTGCGGTGGCTTCTCTTGTTGCAGAGCACAGGCTCTAGGCACACAGGCTCAGTAGTTGTGGCTCACGGGCTTAGTTGCTCCAAGACATGTGGGATCTTCCTGGACCAGGGCTCGAACCCATGTCCCCTGCATTGGCAAGTGGATTCTTTACCACTGCGCCACCATGGAAGTTCTAATGGTTTGTTTTTATGTAGGCCCATCCCTAGCATATGTAGGGCCTGGGGCAAGAGTACAGATAGAGGCTCACAAACCTTGTGTTTAAATATTTTAAATGTATGATTCAAGCTAACAAACTATTAAATAAAATATATTCTACCCTTCTACCTTGACAAATATACACACAATGGTCTGGAATTTGGTTCAAATTTGGATTTTGTTTGGAATCCTCAAGATTCCACAGCAGAATGTGGTGGTGTGGAGAGAAGCAGCTTTCAGCCACTGGCCTTTGGGCCCACTTCTTTTCCCACCTCTGACACCATATTCTACTTCTACACCTCATGTGCATGCACGTGGACCTCCTGTCTATACATCCCAATTCTGTCCATTGCCTCCTGCAAACAGCCACCCCTTGGCCACCCACTGGGTCTAGAAATGTGTGCACGAGTAGTGTGATCTACCCTTAGGAGGGCAAACCCAGGAAAGAGGTCCACGTGGGCCCTAGAAGTGGGCTTGGGGCTCTTTGGACAAGGAATTCCTAAGTATCTGGAGTGCGGTCCAGAAGGGGTTTGGGGTGTGGGCAGGGGACGCCTGGACCCCCTCACTCCAAGGGACACAGCCAGAAGAGGGCCAGAGTCTTTCAAAGCACAGCCTTTCAAAGCACAGGGCCTAGGGCACGGGCCACTCCTGCCTGGGCCTAAGGGCAACAAATTGACTTTTCTCTGGTTTGTCAGTCTATAAGCTCCATGAAGACAGGGCTGGCGTCAGTCTGATTTACTGAGGTGTCCCTAACGCCCAGCACAGTGTCTGGTGCGGAGTAGGTGTTTAATCAATATTTGTCAAATGAATGAATGTATGAGGTAGACCAGGAAGAGGTTTGAGGATTTGGATCCATTACTGAAGATCTGGATTCCATAAGCCAGAACTAGAAATGAGAACGGGTGGTACAGGGCTGCAAAAATGGGGGTGCAGGACAGAGGAGAATGGAATCCTGGATTACTGACTCTGTCTCCCGTCCTCTCCTTCCTCTTTGTTTTCTACCCCACTTCTCCAGGCCCTTTACCTGCCTGGCCCTCTCTCCCCATGATCCAGCATCCCTCTGTCCATATCCTTTGACTTTTTTGTCCTTTGTCCATTGCTCTTTCTCTATGGCCTGACCATCTATCTGCCTGTTCTTCTGTATTTGTTTCTAGTTCTCGGTCCCCAATCTTGTTTTTTTTTTAATTTATTTAATTAATTTATTTTTATTTTTGGCTGCATTGGGTCTTCATTGCTGTACGCGGGCTTTGTCTGGTTGTGGCGAGCACAGGCTACTCTTCGTTGTGGTGCGCCGGCTTCTCATTGCAGTGGCTTCTCTTATTGCAGAGCACAGGCTCTAGGCGCGTGGGCTTCAGTAGTTGTGGCATGTGGGTTTCAGTAGTTTTGGCACGCAGGCTCAGTAGCTGTGGCGCATGGGCTTAGTTGCTCTGCAGTATGTGGGATCTTCCCGGGCCAGGGCTCGAACCCATGTCCCCTGTACTGGCAGGTGGATTCTTAACCACTGTGCCACCAGGGAAGCCCTCGGTCCCCAATCTTACTTTCCTCTCTCCCTTCTTCTACCACTTTTGCTCTTCTAGTCACTTGTTCCCATCACCTCTTACTCCCTCCTGATCCCCTCCCAGAAGCTTTCTTCTCTTTTAGTTCTCCATGGGCCTTTGCCCATCTCTTCCATGTGCCTACGGCCCTCTGTCTCCCTCAATCCAGATTCCTGGGGAGCCCCTGACTAGTTTGCCCTCTCTCCTAGGTCTACACCTACAGCCTCCTTAGCTAAGTCTTCTTGCCTCCCTTCCTCTGTTTTGTTCTTTGCAGAGTCCACCTGGTTTCAACTTTTTCATCCCCATTTCTCTGTCCCCAAATGTCCTTGAGCCAGTCAGTCTCAGCCTGCGTCCCCCTCCTGCCAGGAAAACCCATGAACCACCTCCTGGGTCCTCACTGACCAATGTGCTTCTCCTCTCTGTGCCCTTGGTCCTTTCCCCTGGTCCAGCCCTCACCCCTCAGACTCCTTTCCCTGGTCAGTGGTGCCTGGTCTGAGCCCCGAGCGGCTCAACTCGCCTGAGCTTGTTTAGTCTGACTCCTTCAGCCCATTAGCAGCTTAGCCCTCCCACCTCTCCTCTGAGCGCTCCAGTAAACAAGAGGATCAGCGCAGACCTGACAGCTGCTGGGGGGCAAGTGTCTGGCTAGACCAGACCAGGCCTGCAAAAGGGGCTGCAGTCAACACTTGCTATTCCTTCTTCACCAGGGAAATTCTGAGGTCTCTTTCCTGGGTATTTACCTTAGAACCACATTCCATGCACATGTGTTGGGCTCTGGTCTCCATGGTCCCCATTCCCATTTTGTGGCCTTGTTCCTAGGCCTTGGGCTTTTCGATTCTTCTGCGAAAACAGCACTAGATTCAGGCAATCACACCGAGAAGCCTTTCCACTTGAATGATGACAATGGTCTCTGCTCTATAAAATGGAGGCCAAGTGCGGGAAGAGAGATGTCCTCTGATGTTGGTCTTCTTATATGTGTGTAGAGAGCATGATAGGAGAGACCAAACACACACACACACACACACACCCCAAAGGAATCTGAGTTGACTATAGGCACTCTGTAGATCAGGGGTTCTCAAACTTCAGTGTTCATCCAAATTACCTGGAGAGCTTATTAAAACATAGATTTTTTTTGGTCCCATCCCCAGAGTGTCTGATTCAGTAAGTTCGAGGTGAGGCTAGAGAATTGCATTTCTAACAAGTTCCCAGGTGGTGCTGCTGGTCTGGGGACCCCGGTCTGAGAACCACTGTCTTAGATCACCTGAATCTACCAGCTCTTTACCTAACACCTAAGGCTGGGACCAGGTTAATTTTTATAATTGATCCTTGGGGCTGATGGACACCCAGGTCTCTCTCTGGGTTGGGAAAGAGGACCTGTTAACCCCAGGGGAGTGTTTGGAAGTCCTTAGAAAGTAGGAAGTAGCTTTTAACTCCTGGAGTTCTATTCTAGTACAGACCCTATTTAAACAGCTTCAGACAGGTTTAAACATCTCCTTGGCTAATTCCTAGTATCTCTGTTCCAACTTCTACTTGGGGATGATAGCTCTAAGAAGTGTTAGGGGATTAGGCTGAAAATGTAGGTCACCTCCCAGCCATCTGGGAACCAGGAGGAGTGAGAGAGGAAGAAAGAGGGACAGAGACACACGCAAGGAAAAGGTGAGGGGAAGCAGAGGGCAAATGAGGGCAGTTACAAAAGTGTCTCTGACGGATTGGTGGTGATTGGATTTCAGTGTCCCGAGGTGTCCTGGAAGGAAGGAAAAGGGTTCCTCATTCCCTCTTCCGTTCCTGCTCCCAAGCTGGCCTGCCTGTCCTGGGGCTGGGTCCGCAGGAATTGGAGAGGCTGAGACTAGGATGGGCAAGTCCTGGAGGGTTGTTTATCTTTCTGAGGCCATAACTGTGAGGGGCATGAGGCCAAATAAGGTGGGAGTGAGGCAGGGAGCAGAAATGTGAGCGTTCCTGAAAACAGGAAACAGACCCAACAGGCCAGGTGAGAGTGGGCTTGGGAGAGCTTATACTCCCCTAAAACACCCACAGGATGCTGCAGAGCCTTGGACGGTAAAGGTGCTGGAAGCTTGTCTGGCCCTCTTTTCCAGTCCCGGGCTTTCAGTCACCAAGGACTGAGGGTTGTGTCCTCACGAGGGTGCTGGCGGAGGCCAACGTGGCACTCTGTACTGGGGAACTGAGAACAGTGAGTCAGACCATCAGTGAGGCGCTTTGTTGGGGAAGATGCCCCCTTCCCTTCCTTGAGAACAGGCAGACTTGTCCTCTCCTCTCATTTCCTGCAACCCCTCAGGCCAATGAGATATGCAAATGATCCCCTTACCTCATTGGTTGGAGGCCTGAAAACCATGGATGACCTCAGAGAGCTGGCCCTTTAAGAGTACCCAGTGGGCTCTGTGCCCACAGCCCCTTGTTCTGAGCACAGAGGCACCAGGCCCTGCTCAATGGGGCCTCCAGTCTCTGGGGAAGCTGTGCCTGCCTGGCTTTGACACTGACCAATCATCTCTGCCATCCCTAAAGTGAGTATGTCTGAGGCCTACTTGGGTGCCAGGCCTCTCACCTAGAGCCCCCTCCTCTGACACCTGCTGTCCTCTTTCTGTTGTTTGTTTTCAGGAATCTTCACACTTCTGTCCCCTGCTCTACTCCCACCCTGACTGGCTTTATGTCCCTCACCGCTATCACATCAGAAAGATAAACAGCCCTCCTCACTTAGCTTTTCATCCAATTCTTTCTGGACACCTCTCTCTATGTCTCACCTTCTCCTCCCTGCCAAAGATCAATTCCTTCAATCTGTGTTTTTGTTCCCATCCCCTCTGCCTTCTCAAGGGTGAGGGGCTCAATAAATAGGGCAACACCTGGGACAGGAAGAGAGAGAGGACTTGTCCCTCCTGCCACCTCTCTGGGCAGAGCCTGGGGGCCTGAGATATGGTTGGAAAGTGGGTTACCTAGGTTTGGACATGGAGATGGAGCCAAACTCTAAGCCCTGGGGATGAGCACTTTCTGCCTTGTCCCTCCTGGGGCTGTTGGAACTGGGAGCTGGGCTCAAGCTTGGGACTTCCAGGCTGGGAAGGCTCTCCGAGGTCACCTAGCCAGAGGTGACTCAGGTGGGCACATGCTCCGTGGTTGATAACAGGGACGAGGGTTCCTGGGTGACATAAGTTTGGGACACTCTTGAAGTTGAACAGATGGTTTACCGAAGGACTTCTCAGATTACTATGCTGCGGTGCTCTGTGAACCTGCAAGAGGTTCACAGGGATGGGAGGCAGCATTTCTCAGAATGATCTGCTCACAGACCCCTTCTTGGATACTTCTCAGACTTCATGTTTCACAGAACACTCTCTGAGAAATGTTAAAGTCCAACTACCTTCCTTGAACAGAAGGGGAAACGAGGGTCAGAAGGGGAAGGTGACCTGATCAAGTTCATACAACATCGCAGGTCCTGGATGGAAGGAGGAAAACCAGTCTCGGTTGGTTTCCCTTGGAGAGATTAGCCTTGGGGAAAGATGGTCACCACTCTGTCCTGATCTTTCTAGAACTGATTCTGGGGACTTACTTGTTTTCCTTGAAAAGTCTCTTGCTTCTAGAAAAGGGATTCATCGATTAATCCATAGAATGAATGTGCATTGAGGGTCTACTATGTGCAAGGCATTGGCCTGGGTGTTCTGAGAGAGAGATTACAGCATGTTATCCATCTATTTTAAAATCCACAGCATATGTGCCTTTCCATTGCCCTAAAATATACACATACTCTGTCACATTTAATTAAGCAACACTTTTTAATTGCTTGGAAATGAAATGATGCCTCTTGAGATGACAGAGATGCTCAGCATGTCCCAGCACTAGAGTTGGGAGTGCTGCCACAGTCTTCTTGTTTTTCGTAGATCCCAGAGGCACCAGTGGGCCAGAGCCTCTGCTATCCTCTTCTTCACTCAGGCTTTAAGCTGCTTTCCCCCTGGTCAGGAGCCCCTGCCACCTAAGAAGTTGTCCCTCAGCCCGGAGGTGACTGTGCAGGGAACAGGCTGCGCCATCACCCCAGCTTTCCAGAACTCTGTCCCCAGGGCGCTTGGGCTTTGGGGGAAGCGGATTTTGGTCAAGGAGGCTGGCAGACAGCCTCCAGGTGCTCCAAACCTGTCCTCTTTTTTGCAGGTGCACCCCTCCTAATCCAGCCCCAGAATGGCACTGCCTCCCAGTCCCCTGGCCATGGAATATGTCAATGACTTTGACTTGATGAAGTTCGAGGTAAAGCGGGAACCCTTGGAGGGGCGATCTGGCCCCCCGACAGCCTCACTGGGCTCCACACCCTACAGCTCAGTGCCTCCATCACCCACCTTCAGTGAGCCAGGCACGGTGGGGGCCACTGAGGGCACCCGGCCAGGCCTGGAGGAGCTGTACTGGCTGGCCACCCTGCAACAGCAATTGGGGGCTGGGGAGGTGCTGGGGCTGAGTCCTGAGGAGGCCGTGGAGCTGCTGCAGGGTCAAGGCCCAGTCCCTGTTGAAGGGTCCCACCCCTACTACCCAGGGAGCCCAGAGGAGACCGGAGCCCAGCATGCCCAGGTGAGTGATCAGCGAGCTGGTCCGAGGGAGGGCAGGGTG
Source organism: Eschrichtius robustus (assembly GCF_028021215.1). Classification (NCBI taxonomy): domain Eukaryota; kingdom Metazoa; phylum Chordata; class Mammalia; order Artiodactyla; family Eschrichtiidae; genus Eschrichtius; species Eschrichtius robustus. Next base: position 73,834,711 of record NC_090824.1, read on the forward strand.
AAGGAGGAGGCCAGCCCAGAGAGGAAGGAGAGTCCCCGGAGAGGGTTACCGATTGGGAAAGGGGTAGAGGACAGGAGAAGGGAAGAAGGACTTTTAAAAGATATCAGGTAGAGACAACTATTTTCTGGCCCTTCTTTTTTTCTTTTTTCCAAATAGAGAGAAATGAGTAGCCTGAATCAGGAGGAAGAGGGAGAAGACAAGGTTAGAAGAGGATCGACCAAAAGGGGAGAGTTGAGAATTAAAGGGCGTCAGGAATGGTTGATCAAGGGAGGTATATAGATACTCAGTCTGGGGAACCACGGAAAGGGTTGTGCGTGGAATGGAGCAGAGCTGAGACTGTGGGAACCGGAACGAAGTTGGCCTTTTCAAGACTTCGTGCTGCCCCAGCCCCCAACCTTCTCAGGAAGGATTGGGACTCATCCTATTAATTATAGACACAGACAGGGGTGTTGAGGGCATTAAGATGTAATCCAAATCCTTTGAGGGTCACAGGGTTGGAGCCTTCAGGACAGGGGAGCGAGGTGTGTTGGAGGGGAAGGGTCTGTCTGGCCCGAGCCCACGGGACACACGTGGGCCAGGAGCTGGATGCTCATGACCCCTCTAGGTCAATGTGGGGTTCAGGGGCGCGACTGGTTCGCCCGACGGTGGGTGGGACACGCGGGGACCACCCAAAGGGGCCAGGGACCCATGGCGGGGGTGCGGGGCAGGGGAGGGCGTGTTGGGACCTGGAACGGGATCTAGACTGTGGGACAGATTCAGGGGAAGGCGCACGTTCAGGTAAAGGTGGGAGCCGGGGGCGGAGCATTCCCGAGGGCGGGGCCGGGTGGGCGGGGCCACCCGAGCTTGGAGCAGGGCGGGAGCCGGCGCTGACTCGGGCCCTGCCCGTTCCCTCTGCAGCTGACCGAGCGGTTTTCGGACGCGGCGCTGGTGTCGATGTCTGTGCGGGAGCTAAACCGGCAGCTGCGGGGCTGTGGGCGCGACGAGGCGCTGCGGCTGAAGCAGAGGCGCCGCACGCTGAAGAACCGCGGGTACGCGCAGGCCTGTCGCTCCAAGCGGCTACAACAGCGGCGCGGGCTGGAGGCCGAGCGCGCCCGCCTGGCCGCCCAGCTGGACGCGCTGCGGGCCGAGGTGACCCGCCTGGCCAGGGAGCGCGACCTCTACAAGGCTCGCTGTGACCGGCTGGCCCCGAGCGGCCCAGGGCCGGAGGCCACGCCCACTTCTTCCTCTGAGCCACTGGCCGCGGAGTGGTGGAGTCGGTGGGCGGGTGGCGCGCACCACCCGGGAGGCGGCTGTACCATTCACTAGATGGTTACTGAGCGCCTTCTGGTGCCAGGCACTCCTTTGGATGACCACACAAATATCCCCAAACTTCCTGGACCCTCAAGGCATGCTCCAAGGTTAGATGCCGGTCATTTTCTGGAAGAGGGGTCCCCTTCCCTCACGCAGGACGTGCACAGAAACCCTTCACCTTCTGCCCCACTCTACATGACCAGGTCACTGAAGTCGCAGGAGTCAGTGCGAGGCACTGGGCGGGGGGCGGGGCGCAAGGAGGTGTGGATGATGCACAGTGAATGGGAGGTAAGGGAATGGTGCAGCTCCCGGCTCAGCTTAGATTTTAATTCAAGGTTTTCAACCTGTAGTGCACTAAGGTGGTAATTAGCAATGAGGCTATGTTTTCATTCCAAGGCTTGTAACCTCCCCATTTTAGGACTACTGCATTTTCAAGATTTCAATTCCCCATATCAAGACAGACCAGGAACTCTATTCAAGAGGCTTTCTTGAAGAAAGCCCGTGGCCTGCAGGGCCCAGAGCAGCAAAGGCCTGAGGAGCTCTGGGGGTGGTTGGTGTGGGCTGGGAGAGAACCCTGGGCAGTAGTCTGAAGCCAGGGGTGCTAGTCTCAGCTCTGCCACAGGATACCTCGTGGTCACCTTGAGCAAATCACTTGCTCCCTGGGTCTCGATTACCTCATCTAATCCTCATTTGGATTGGATGACTTCTGACACCTTTCCAGTTCTGGCCTCTCCTTAGTGTGGGAGCCCCAATGGTCTCCCCAAGAAGCCCCGAATTCAGCCTCACCAAAGGGACTTTCTGTCCTGCTCCAGCTTCCTGACTGCAGCATAGGCCCATGCACTGGTCCTCTGTTGCTCCCTCCATGCTGCCTTGGCCTCCAGACCTGCATAGGGTGCCCCTGCTCCCTCCTGTCTCTCTGAGGGCTGAGGTGAGACTTTCCCCAGCCTGACAAGGAGCTGAGAGAATGCAGCTTTTGTGAATTAAACTTGAAGTCTAGGCACAACTGTACGCTATTGGCTAGATGTTCTTGCAATTTAAGAAGTGTTTATTCTATGTCCTTGCTCCAGGCGTGTGTGTGTGTGTGTGTGTGTGTGTGTGTGTGTGTGTGTGTGTGTATGACAGAGAGAAAGAGAGAGAGAGGGAGAGGGAGAGGGAGAAGGAGAGAGGCTGGATAGCCCCCACCTGGGCGGAGTGGAGCATCTCAGTTCTGAAGCCCCAATGAAAATGGGGGGGAGGGGCGGGGATTGGGCCAGGTGGAGCCTCCCCCTCCCACCTCCACTGCATAGAAGCCCAGGAAGAGTAGTGACCCGGCCAGGCCTGCCTGTGGCTATCCTGGCGGCTCACAGTTGCCATGGTAACCCAGCCCTCTAGTTCAGCAGCCTACAGAGAGAGTGGGCGGGGGCTCTGGGCAGAACAGAGGCATTGGGCTGGGAGCAGTTACCTGGGAGCAGCCTCTGTTGTAGGTCCTCTAAGGGAAATAATAAATGGGGAGAAGGAGTTGGGTGTGGGGGAAGAGGCTCCCATATGTCTCTCTTCCTTTCTGCCCCCTCTACCCACCCCCTCCCCAGCTGTCTCTTCCCATCCCCATTCTTGTTCCCTCCTCCCCCTCCTCTAGCCGAGCTCGTCCCTCCTCCCCTCAGGAGCCTGCCATGGGAGTCCTCTCCTCTATCTCCACCAGGATTTCTTTCTCTTCTCCTCTCCCTTTCCCACTGCTGGCTACTGGCCACCCTCTTTGGCTCTGGCTCCTCTCTCTGAGTGGCTCACGGCACCTTTAGCCTCTCCTCCTCCATCCCCTTCCACGTGCATCATTGAAGGGAGAGGCTGGGGCAGGGAAGGTCCTTCTAGGAGCCCAGCTCTTCTTCCCTCACTCTGGATATCCCTCAGATCTTCACCTGCTCTCTACAGCTGTGATCCAGACCCGCTACTGTTCTTGCCTGCCTTCCTTAACTGGCTGAGGCTCTGCACGGCACACATATGGGCAGAGACGCCCATCCATACCCACCTACACCCGTACACACAACCGGGCCATGTTTACACACACTTGGGTCACAAGCTGAGGGTCACATGGATTCACCTCAAACAGAAGTTGCACACTCATGATTAAATGTGGGCCCTTTAGTCAGATGGGCCTGGACTCAAGTTCCAGGCTTATCAGTTCTTCTTTGACCATGGGTGAGCTTCAATCAAGCTTCATTTGCTTTGTCAGGAAAATGGGGAAAATAACGGTAACTACCTAGTGAGAGTGAACGCATTTAAAACACACTAAGTACAAAGCTTCACACATGCTAAATGGCAATGTTTGCTATTGTTGTCAATGTTATTAAGAGTACACAGGGAGTTCCCTGGTGGTCCAGTGGTTAGGACTCAGAGCTTTCACTGCAGGGGCCCGGGTTCAATCCTTGGTCAGGGAACTAAGATCCCACAAGCCGCAAGGTGCGGCCAAAAAAAAAAAAACAAACAACAAAGTACACAGCTGGACTTCTGAACCACTAAAGGCCATACTCTGGAGAGTCAGGGATATGCAGAACATGAACACACACACACACACACACACACACACACACTTACACACACACATTCACACACCAGGAAAACCAGGCTGCAAAGACCTTAGATACCCCCTCTGTATTCATAATTCACTAGCAGACCTGCTGCCCTCCTTCAGTCCCGCACCCCATCCCCCCCACCTCTTCTCAGGCTGCCTCACAGCTGTGTGAGGGCTGGAGTTCAGCCCCTGGGGGGCTCAGCTGAGCTTCTCTGAAGACACCTTAAGAGGGCATCAACTTGCCCCCTTGACAGCCCCTTATTACCCCTCTATCTCTGGTAATTAACCCCCAGGGGGCCTGGGCCCCCCTGGGGTTGGGAGTTGACGGTAGGGACTCCTCAGATCTCACTGGCACATAGTTGGGGTGAAACTGCAGAGCCACCAGGCTGTCTGGGGAGCTCTGGCTCAGAATTCAAAAGGTGCTGGTCCTCATTTCTTAATGGTGTGTGTGTGGTGCTATGGACTGCCCAACGGGCATCTGAGGCATGATGGGTAGAGGCTGAGGTGCTAGGAGTGGTTCCCTTTATTAACGGCTAGAAAGTCAGGATCACTGAAGAAAGTCACCGAGGGGCCACAAGGCTGAGGGGTACGGGGCCTGGAGAGATGGAGCAGGGCTCACCACTCACTTCCAGTACCCAGGGGGCACAGCTGGTCCAAGAGGGAGAGGCACTGGTCACTTGAGTCACAAGGGTCAGGACAGGCACCTGGGGGAGAGTGGGATAGTCATAAGCACCCTCGTCTACACCACACCCAGCTGAGATGGACTCCACCAAGATCCACCCCCCTAGCGTCCCAGGACTCACTGAGAGACTGAGGGAGTGTCGGTCCGGTTGTCAGCTGTCACAGGCTAGGGCTGGGCGTCGTGGCTGGCGTGCAGGACCTGGGAGGCCCGGGGCTGATGCCCTGGCTGGCGTAGTACTCCACCACCTGCCGGGGCACCTCGGCCAGGACGCACTTAGCTAGCGCAGAGGGTGCGGCCTGGGATGGGGACGGGGACGGGGATGTGGTTAGGGGCGGGAGAGTGGGGGAAGGAGGGGCTCAGGTAAGAGGCGGGGCTTCGGGTGGCCAGCTGAGCTCCAGCGTCCTTCGCAGGACATCAATCAAGTGAGGGAGGCGGGTCAGATTTGGGCGGCAGGGGGAGCTGAGGAGTCCTTCAGCCGGGAGGGGCCTCCGGGCACTCACGTCCTTGAAGTCCCGGAAGGGCACGAACTGGACGATGTCGCGAGCCGCGGGCACCCCTCGGGGGCAGCGCAGTGGACCGTCATCGCCGTCCAGCAGCCGCATGTCGGAGAAATCGGCGTTGCCCACGCCCACGATGATGATGGACATGGGCAGGCGGGAGGCGCGCACGATGGCGGCGCGGGTCTCGGCCATGTCGCTCACCACACCGTCCGTGAGCACCAGCAGCACCGAGTACTTCTGAGGGCAGGCAGAGGGGGAGGAAGGGTCAGCTCTGCGGCCTTGGCACCGGCCCCAAGCCCGGGCCCGGGCCTCACCCGAGGACACCAGGTTGCCCGCTTCAGCTGGGGCTCCTCACCGTGGCTTGGCCAGTGCTCTGCTCCCGCTGGGCTGGCCCCGCCACGCGGTTGATGATGGGGGCCACGTTGGTGGGGCCATAGAGCTGGATCTGGGGCAGGCAACGGCGATAGGAGGTGATGACCCCCGAGATCTCTGTGGGCAAAGAGGTGAGGAGGGCAGAGATTAGCAGGGAGCCCTTCCTGAACGCCCTTAAAGCCAGGAGGTGCTTCTCTGTCTGAGGACTGCCCTGCCACCAAGTTCTTCACTAAGCAGGAGAGTTGGATGGTCCAGGTGCTGGCAGAGTTGGGTGGGCAGATAATGGGCCAGGGGCTGGAACTCTTATCAAACGAAGGCAGGTGTTGGATGGGTGAAGGGGCAGGGAGCAGGGCCCAGGGGAATGGAGTCTGTGCTCCTGCATGGGGTGTACAGGAGTAGGCAGCAAGCTGCATGCAGGGAGGCGGGGCTGGTGGGAATCTCCTCTCTTACCTTCACATTCAGGATTTTCCGGGTCAAAGTTGATAGCAAAGTCATGGGACACCTGTGAGGGTAGGGTGAGGCCAGCCAGGGGATGTTTTTCCTTCTTGTCTGACCCTCCCAACATCTGCTCCCTTCCGCTCGCACCCAGCCTACCTCAAAGTTGGGGGGGATTCGAGCCCCAAAGCCAAACGCTGGGAACCGTTTGTCACTGGGGAGAAGAAAAGTCTGTGGGGCCCCATTGGGCAAGGTGCCCCTGCCTGTCCAACACCCCGACCCCCTGCTACCTGTCGTAGTCCTGGCAGATGCCTCCCACTGCACGCAGGGCCTGCAGGTAGTGGTTGGGCTGGCGGGGGCTCAGGCAGTGCAGGGACTGGCTGCTCCTCGGGTCCCCATTGGAGGCGGTGAAGTCAATGGCCACCTGGTGGAGATGGGGAAAGTGTTATGGTTCATCCGTGAGCGCCAACAGAGAGGCTGGGCCAGAGCTAGGGCCTGTAGGGAGGCCTAAGGTGAATCTAAACAAGCCCACAGGTAGTCTCATCATAGAGTCGGGTGAGGGGAACAAGCTGACCACGCTAAGGCTCACGAGAGGTCCAAGTAGGGGCAGCGGGGATTCTGGGCTCTTCTGTTCACTATGGGCCTAGCCCCTCCCCCTTGGCCATGTCCCCGTCCCCTGGGCCTTTACCGTGAAGTTGATCTGGCAGCCGCCCATGATGTAATCCAGGAAGGTGTGCACCTTCTCCACCTGGTGGGAAGGGGGGAGTAAGGTGGAGGGATGGTCCCTTGAGGAGGAAGCTGGGTGGGGCTTCTGTAGGGGAAAGGGAAGGGCCGGAGTTTTTGAGGTTGAAGCTGGTGGTGGATAGGGAAGGGTTCTCAGTTCCCAGGAGCAGGGAAATGATCTTTGAAATGAGGGCAGGGTTGAATCTGAGGTTGCCTCGGGGGTCGGGGTGGGGCAGGGCTTGAGGCGGGCACTGGAATTTACCGTGCATTGGGCCAGCACTACGGTCCCTGAGCTCTTGTAATTCTTCTTCTTGTCCCGGTACTTGGGGTTGATACAGTCCCACTGCATCTAGACCCCACATACCCCACAAGCCCAGGGTCACATCACGTGACCCTTCCTCCCCCTTCCAGCGGAGCCTCCCAGAGTGAGACCCCCATGGCTCAGTCCTCAGGCTGAGCCCAGGGCTTTCCACCCTCTCCACCTCCTATCACGTGTGGGGGGGCTCTTCAGCATCACCCTCAGGATTCTCCCAGGGATCTTGGTGGGATTCTGGCTGAGGGTCTTTTTGGTACCTCCTGCCCAGGGTTTGCTGTTCCTTCCTGCATCTCCTGGAAGGTGCTGGTGAACTCGCCAATGAAGTCATGCTTCCCACTGGAGTCATAGTCATACACCAGGAACTGAGAAGGCAAGGGGGGTGGGGCGGTCAGGGTCGGGGAGGCTTTGCAGAGGTTCCTGGGGGCAGGAGGAGGGACTCAGGGTGGTAGGGGCCCAACAGTCGCTAGGCCCAAACAGATGTCCTCAACCTGCCTAGAGAAGCCACTTGTTGAACTTCATCCTTTGGCTCAGTCTGGCAGGGACTTTGGCCTCTGCTAGAAGGCACACACATAGCAACATTGAGCTGTGACTGGTTCTTTACCCGCAGTGGGAAGGGGTATCACATGGGGGAGAGGGAGGGGCTTGCCACACTCAGGGGTGTGGGTGGGGGAACGGTCTCTGGCAGAGGCCGGATGCTCCAACAGGCTGCCCTTGTTTGCGGGGGCCTCACCTTGAGAGGCCGGTGGACATCGCAGCTGCACAGGGAGTGCAGGGACAGACGGAACGGCTCCCAGCTGGGGTTCAGATTGTTCTTCACCACCTTGAAGAGGCACAGAGAGCTGGTCACCCCCGATCTAGTTTCCCCTGCTCTCCCCTTCCTCCCTCCTTCCCCCCAGCCCCAGGCACCAACCTCTGTCCTCCAGACCAGCTGGTCGCTCTGGTCCCCGTTGGTCTTATAGATCTCCATGAAGGGGTCAGACTTGCTGAACAGATCCTGGGGACATGGGGGAGAGCGTCCATGAGTCTGGTGAGGTCTGAGGGGGAAGTGGCTAACACCAAGAAGGGAGCAGCGCTGGGACCTGGGCTTTGTCCTGAGTAGGGGGGCTAGGCTCCCTAACAGTAGAGATGGGGACCTGGACTCTGGGTTTCCAACCTTGTTGTCCAGCTTGTGGGCTCTGAAGGTGAGCTGCACATAGTCATTGGTGCCAGATACCTCTTCGGCCACGATCTGCAAGGCGGACACAAATGACAGGATTCCCCCAACCCACTCCCACAAGGCCCTTTCCCTTAGATGGGAGCTAGCCCTGGGCATGATGTCACCATGGATGTCCATGCAGGGGCATTAATGCCCTGCCAGAGGGTGAGTACAGGTGACTTTGCCTACCGTGATAGTGGACTTGCCCGCGTTCTTCCCATTCTCCAGTAGCAGCGGCTTAGTGACCTTGGTCTGTGACACAACCTGGGGATGGAGGTGGAGGGGGACCCAGCTGTGACGCCCCCACCTGCTTTGGCCAGGGTACAAGGGACAGGGTAGTAAGTGCCCTTTGAGCTCTCACAGGGGCTGCACTTGGGCTAGGATTGGACTTAATTTCCGCAGCAACCTTAACGGGTAGGCACTGTGACCCGCATTGTTTAGATGAGGAAACTAAGACTCAGAGAGGTTAACTATCTAGCCCAAGGCTGCACAGCTGGTGGATGGTGGAGACGGGGGTCCAGGCCCCGACTGAACTAGCTCCAGAGCTTATCCTCTGTCTTCTTCTGGCTTCCAGAGGCAGAGCGATGGGGGTGGGGGTGGGGTGGGAATGCAGACCTGGCCCAAGGTGCACTCGGTAGAGCCAAGGAAGGTGTCATTGCGGGGGCTGGTGGCTCCGTCCTCGGCGTCAAACACGTGGAACTGCAGGGGTTGCTTCTCCTCAAAGAAGTACTCGAGGGCCAGCACCCGGGAGAAGACAGGGCTGGAGCAGGAGCGCAACACCTCTGTGCGCTCCACCTGCAGCAGAGGGGAGCGTGCCTTCTGGGAACCCGGGCTGCTTTGCCTTGCCCTGGACCGCCCCGGTCTTGCCCGCCTTCCTCAGGCTTCCGCACCCCAGCGACTAGCTCTTCTCTCCCTGGGCTGAACCCCAAGCTCAGGGGGCTGCCAGCCCCCAGGACCATCAGCCTGCTGGGGCTCTCGTATTTGGGAGTGGTGCCACTGACTTCGGGGGCGATCTCAGGACCCGACGGGACTCTGTGGGCTTTGGAATCTGTAAAATGGTTTGTGTGTGTAATGATGGCACCCCCATCTGCAGGGTTACCCACACAGCCTGGAAGAGGCCCCTGGGAGTCCTGACAGTCCCCCATGAGGCTTTCACTGCCCCCACCAGCCTCCTCCCTCTCAGTCCCGGAGGTGAGTGAAGGAGATCCCAGCCGCTCTCACCTCCACCCACTGCTCATCAGAGTGGAGCTTGAGCAGCACACAGGGGTGAGGCTTGGTGAGCGTGTCTCGGTCTAGGAGGCCGTGGCAGGACACCCGCAGCTCCACTCTCGAGGCCCCCAGCGTCATGGCTGGGGGCTCAGGCACCCATGCCATCTCCGGGCCGGACATGTCCCTGTGGGGACAGAGCAGATGGCCTGGACGCTGGAAGGGGAACACCTGCCAGGGGAGGGGTCTGTCTCTGGGAGCCAGGGGCCCACCCCCTTGCCCTTCTCCCTGAGGTCCTGGCATCTCATGGACCTGCTTCCCAGTGACCTCGCTCAGCTTCCCCTGAGCACTGAGCTGGGGAGGGTGGAGGACCCGAGCCCCCCACTCCTACATAGCCCAGTGCCCCTGTCACCCCTGCTGGCCTCATATGCGTGGATGGGGCTGGAGAGGGCTAGAGGGCTTGGGGGGTTCCTGGCAGCTTTGCTCCTAGGCCATCAATTGATCCACACTTTCTGCTACCTCAGCACCTTCTGCTATTTCCTGACTGATGTCTGAGTCAGCGCTGCACTCAGTCCTGGCTCGAAGGAGCTGAACTGGGGCAAGGGGTCCCTGCCAGTCTGAAGAGGATGGTCAGGAATGGAGGCTGCAGTGGGCAGGAGGAGGCAGATTGGAAGGTACCCTGCGGGGCTGTCCCCATCCACCTCCCCCGACTCACCTTCTGGTTGGCTGACGGAAAGGGAGGGATGGTGGGCTTGCAGAGTGAGAAGCAGAGCCCGGTCCCTGCTGAAATCTCCTCCAGGTTCCTGGCAGTGGCTCCCACTATGACAACGCTGGCTTTCCTCCCCACCTCCCCTGTTCTCACACTTCTTGGCAGCACTGGCACTGTCTCTTAGCGACAGGATTTTTGGGGCGCCTCGGCCCCCTCCATGCAGCCCGTGGGATGCACGCACGCCACCCTCCCCCAGCAGAGGCACCAAGCTTCGGGCAGCAGCAGGCAGGGGTCCGCTGGCCTGAGTTCATGGCGGGGCCATCCATCTATCTTTGTCTGTCCACATCTCAGGGTGAGGCTGTCTGATCCCATGTCGTGCTTCCCCAGTGAGTGTCCGTTGGTGTGTCTGAATGCCCCCACCCCGTGTCTCTCCCCTAGTCGGGTGTCTGTCTTCAGGAGGGTGTGACAGTTCCCGTACCTCCCTCAGAACTGGGACCCTTCCCTGGCTGGGTACCCCCTCCCCACAGCGTGTGCCTTTCTGGATACGTGAGGGAGGGTCTGAGTTGAAGGGGTCCTCTGCATTCCAGCCACAAGTCTCCCAGCTCTCACAGGTCCCCTGAGTTGGGCAGGGGCATGTGATGGCGAGGGTATTGGGCAGGACTAGAGACCTCTCTGGAGGCTGGGGGCGATGTTGTTATGGAGACTGGGCCAGGCTGGGCCGGGCTGGGGCTGGGCTAGGGAGGAAGGGTGGGCTCACCTGGGCTCTAGTCGGGGGCTCCTCTCTCCAGCTCTCTGGCCCTGGCCCTGACTCCCTTGCTGTTCCAGCCGCTGGCGCAGGCTCCGACTCCGGCTCTGCAGCTATTTATGGGGCCTGGATGGGGAGGGGTGGGGGGGGCCGCAGCACCAGCTCCCCCCGCACAGACCGGTTGGGAGGGAGAAGAGGGGAGGGGCAGGGCCACTGCCTAGGAGGAGCCACAGAGCCGGAGGAGGAGGGCGGGCTGGGGGTGGCTCAGACGCAGGACCCCTGCAGACACAGTGACACACATCCTCCCCTTCATGCCACACCCACACTCAGTATCACAGAGATGCACACGTTGCAGTGGTGCGTGCACACACACACATTCACGCCGGGAAATGATGGAGACATATGCACACACGACTCACAGGCTCACACATATCTTGACACAAACAGGTGCCAGTACATAAACTCACCGTGACACCATGACAGTTACAGCCTTACGGATACACACAGGGAAACACACCCAGTCTCACAACACTCTCTGTATCACATTTGTTAAGGACATTCACAGTCACATATAAAAGAACACTGGGCTATACTTGTCACACACAACACGCACTCATTCACGCCAACCAACCCGAATACGACAGAATGGAGATCTTCACGTGCTTCTTAAAAACCATCCTGTACCAGGCTAAGGCTCATAGCTTTGAGAATTCAAAGTTCCCTAGCCACCTTTTAACAGGGAGACGAGGAAATGGACACAATTGCTTAAGGGCACACAGTGTCACATCCTGGTCACGAAGCCCCCTGAAGATAGGGGGGAGATGTGCTGGACTGATTCCTGAGGTATCTTCCTGGTACCCACAACTCAACCCTAAACCCCGAGATTCAACTCATACGGCCACATCCTTGTGGGATGGGCCATGCCACATACAGATCTCGAGGAAACAAGACAATCATTCTCTAGTGAGGCCAGGGGAAGTGAGCAATTGCCCGGGAAGCTGCACGCCACGCATGAAGACATTTGGGTACATGGTGATCTGGGATGAGTATGACAGAGGGGTCACCAAGACGTCCTCACCCGCCATCCCCGAAGCTGCTTGTGTACTAAGGTAGCAGCCATTTACTGAGCATCTCCTGGGTGCCAGGCACTGTGCCAGAGGTTGGGGCTACACAGGTAATTAAGACCCAGCTCCTGCCCCTGGGGGAGGTGTGTGTATATGGAACAAAAATCACACAGACAGAGATGATCAGCCAATGCACAAATGAAATGAGGTATGACAGGTGCAAAATACGGACCTATTCAGGATGCAGTGGGCCACAAAGAGGGAGGGCTCAATTTGGATGAGTCAGGGGAAGGCATCAGGAAGGGCTTCACAGAGGAAGAGGCTATTGAGCCCAGTCTTTTTTTTTTAATATAAATTTATTTATTTATTTATTTTTGGCTGCATTGGGTCTTCACTGCTGCACGCGGGCTTTCTCTGTTGCGGTGAGCGGGGGCTACTCTTCGTTGCGGTGTGCGGGCTTCTCATTTCGGTGGCTTCTCTTTTTGCGGAGCACGGGCTCTAGGCACGCGGGCTTCAGTAGTTGTGGCATGCGGGCTCAGTAGTTGTGGTGCACGGGCTTAGTTGCTCCGCGGCATGTGGGATCTTCCCCGACCAGGGCTCGAACCCGTGTCCCCTGCATTGGCAGGCGGATTCTTAACCACTGCGCCGCCAGGGAAGTCCTTGAGCCCAGTCTTGAATGCCAAGCTGGTGTTTGTTAGTACACTGATGAGAAACGATTAATTTTAATCATTGATCTTCTCCTGCCCTAGGCACTTCTGCTCACCTGCAGGCCACTCTACTGTTGAGATTTCTGACTACTGATGGTGCCCCCAGGATGACACAACACCATTTAATTCCACCATTAGTGAGCCTGTCTGTGCGTAAACACACACACACACACACACACACACACACACACACACAGAGCACACTGCTCCCAGTCTCTTCCTGGGACACTGGGATCTCTCCAATCCCACTGCACCTCCCCAAAGCCCAACACACACTGGTGTTGGTTCCCCCCCCTTCTCCAGCCAGCTCAGCCAAGACCCTGCACATAACAGCCACCCTGCTTGGGGACTTCTGAGTCCCCTCCCATCCAGCAGCTCTCCAGTCTTTCCTACCTCTCCCCTTAGAGCTCTAGCCCCATCTCTGGGGGGATGTTCCCCACTTTTCCCCACTGTGGGCCTTGAGGGAAGGGGAGCAGCTGGTGGGGATGGGAGCAGAGAACGGGGAAAACAGCAGAGACTCGGGCAGGCGGTGATTTTGGTTTTTTTATTCTATACAAGTGGAGAGAGAGCCCCTGGGGACAGAGGGACAGATCTGCCCTCCCAGGTGAGGAGACACCCCCCACCCCCCAGGTCTGCAGAGCAAGCAGAGCCTCTCTCTCCAGGCTGCTCCCTCCCTTCCTGTCCCCCACGTCCTGTCCCCCAGGCCTCGTCCTGCTGTACTGCGCCCGTGGGACAGGGGTTGGCAGAAGGGCCTGGAGGTGCGGGGATGGGTGGGGGTCTGAGTCCTTGTGAGGCACATGTCAAGAGGAGGGCTGGCGGGGTGCTGCAGCGGCTGTCACCCTGTTCCTGGCTCACTGGCTCCTGCTGGGGGAAATCCAGGGAGTCCTGTTTCCCAGGCAGGGAGAGCCAGCCACGCTGTGTGGGCGGCCTCGTCACATGGATGGGTGGGAAGGGGGACCACCCTCTAGCCCACCCCTCTGGCACCTGTGGGGTCAGGGGGCTGTCTTCTATCAGGCTCCAGCTTGTCACAGGACTGTGCCCGCCGTGTCCTCTTGGGCTTCAGGGGGGCAGTCCGGCGGCCCGGATCCGGGGGCCCTGAAATGACAGTCAAGGCAGGCCTGGCCCATGAGTGGGGCTCACAGGCTGCGCACTCATCCAGGCTATGACTTCTGGCTGTCTGTCACTCATCCTGTGCCCAGGAAGGGACCCGATGTGGGCAACAAGGCCCCAGAGGTGCCCCACACCCCCTTTAGCCAGGTGGCAGACCTTGGACCTCAGGCTCCTCTTGGTCCTGCTGGGAGCCCAGCCTCAGTCGGGGTTTGTTCATTCCTGGGGCCGCACCCCCGGTCTCAGCCTCCTCCCTGCCCCCTGGCTCCTGAGGGAGCCAGCGGCCCCTGTGCACAGCCACCGGCTTGGGGGGCCGCAGAGCTAAAGCAGGGTCCTGCAGCTGGCACAGAAGGAAGATGCTCAGTCGGTTAGTTTGCCCTTTTGCCTCCTCAAAGTGCCCTCCCCGCCGCCTCGCTGGCTCTCACCTTGGCGTTCCTGGCGGGAACCGTCCTCTCTGGGAATAGGGCCCCCTCCTTCTCCTCCTCCCCATCTTGGGATGCTGGGCTGGGGCTCTGGCAGCTGTGGTTGGGGGCGCTCTCCTCAGCTGGGGGATGGGAAGAGAGAAGAAACTGCAGGAAAAGACATTGTTGCACAGCCCTCCCTGTCCCTTGTCTCTGTGAAGCCCTGGAGGCCAGGACTTTCCCCTCCAAGCCCATTTGCTCCCATGTCTCTGCCTCGGATGTCCCCTTCTGCTCTCACAGTCCCCAGGATCCTCCTGAGCCTGTCACCTCTGCAGGGGGCTCTGGCTGACCCTCTTGAAGAGCAGGGACAGAGCCAGGGCCCGCGGCCAGCCGGGTCCACAGGCATGGCTGCCCATCCAGGGCTGCAGTGCCCCGGCGCCCTGCCAAGGCTGCAACCTGGCACTCCTAGAACTCTCTGCCAGTCTGATTTAGATGGTGAGTCTGGAGGAGAAGTGCCTGGCACCCTCACCATTCCCCCTACCCTGCCTCCGTGGCTTTAGGCACCCTGGACCCAAGGATGTGCCACGTGTTTGGGGTTGCCTGTGTGTGTATCTGTGAGGTGTGGGTGAGGAAGCCCAGGAGGGTGCCGGCAGTTAGGGTGTGCGCAGGGAGCACCCGACAATCACCGCCTCCTAAATGAAGGGTGGAGCCCCTCTTCCGGTGTCTTAACTAGTCTGTGTGTGGGATGGGATCATCAGCGAAGGTGACCCCAGCGCTGGGTCGGCCTTGGAGGACGCGGCAGGAGCACAGGCACTGCCAAGCCTCGGGCCAGCCTGGCTCTGCACCGCGCCCTTATGCCCTAGCTCTGGGGTGGGAGTGGAGGAGGGAAGGGAGCGTCAACCTCTCCAGGGAGATTTGTCCCTGTCACTGTTGTTGGAGGGTCACATTCCAGACCTGGGGGAACTGAGGCTGATGCCGAGCTGACCGGCTTTCCTTTAGCTGCTCCCTAAGTGAAAGGTGCTCTGAACCCAGCAGAAGGGCGGTGTCATACTATGATCCCCCCCCCGCCGCCCTTTATTCTGGAAGGTGAATAACCTGTCAACACTGTGGGTGGTGACTGAGCCGACACTAACACCCAGGGTGTCTGACCTCTGAGGCAGGGGGCTCTTGCCCCTGCTGTGTGGTACCTTTCTGCGTGAGCGGAGGATGGCCTGGTGAACTATTTTGGGGGGAGACTGGAGTGTTGGAGGTGGGCCTGGTATGGCTGGTACTGCCCACCCTTTCCCCAGCTGGGGTGCAGAGAGAGTCCTTCTTTATAGAGGGTGCCATTCTGCTGATGGCCCCCGCTCTACAGAATTCCCCAAACCACCCACAAAGTGTTGTTCCTTGTAGGCTAAGCCTGGCAAAGCCACTTCTGTTCCGTGGGACCTTTCTTTGGATTGGGTTGTTTGTTTCTTTTGGATGTAGTTTTGTAACTATCCTGAAGCATTTGCACAGTGTTGACATTTTACTGCCCCGCCTTAGTTGGCTTCTGTCTCTTTGGACATAACCCGGGCCTTCAGAGCTGCTGCCAGAGAAGAGGCTTTCCATACCTATGTGCCACGTGGCCTCTGCTCGGCGCATGGCACTGAAGCTCGGCTTGGTGCTTTGGGGTGGTGGTGGGGGCTTCCAGGCTCCAGGCCCTGGAGTGGAGGGAGGAGATGGGAAAGGGGAAAAGGGAAAAGGCATGTTAGCAGGGGCCCTGAGAGACGGGGCAAAGGAAGGACGTGAGGGCGATCATTCTCACCTGCATCGTCCGAGGAGCGCCGTTTCTGCCAAGGCTGGATGCTGCCCTCCAGGTCTGGGCCTGGGCCCTGAAAGGACAGCTGAGTCAGGTCATTAAAAAAGTCCCTTCTGTGTGGGAACTGCAGTTAGCAAGGGGCTTCTGCTGTAGCATCTCATGTCATTAGTCCCTAGACATTCGGACTGTTTTCCCCAAAGAGTGGCACTCATACCACCCCTAGGGGCATAAGAAATGGTTTACACGAATGAACATACGGTTATTTTAATATGTGTTTATTTTATGTGTAGTAGAAAAAACATGACTAGTACAACAAGCCTGTGATTCTAAAGATGATAATGCTTAGGTCCAGACTGAGTTTAAAAAGGTGAGTTGAGGGCTTCCCTGGTGGCGGTGGTTAAGAATCCGCCTGCCAATGCAGGGGACACAGGTTTGAGCCCTGGTCCGGGAAGATCCCACATGCCGCGGAGAAACTAAGCCCGTGCGCCACAACTACTGAGCCTGCACTCTAGAGCCTGCGAGCCACAACTACTGAAGCCCACGCGCCTAGAGCCCGTGCTCCGCAAAAAGAGAAGCCACCGCAATGAGAAGCCCGCGCACCGCAACGAAGAGTAGCCCATGCTCGCCACAACTAGAGAAAGCCCGTGCGCAGCAACGAAGACCCAACGCAGCTATAAATAAATAAGTAAATAAATAAATTTATTAAAAAAAAAAAGGTGAGTTGATCTAAATAAAAATATTATGTAAATAATGCCGTGGTATGTGGAGAAGGTAAAAAGCCGTCATAAAGGTGGTAATCAAGTCACCAAAATTTGGGAAACAGCTCTAGAGGTAAGTATTTTTAGGGCCACACACTTTATGAGGAAGCAGAGGCTCCAGCGTGACTTGTCCAGGGTTGCGCAGCAAGTGTAGGGGCAGAACTGCAGCTGACACCTTCTACTCCAGAGCATGGCTCTCTCCACTGACCTACCAACCGCAGGGCCGTGGGGAGGGGAGGGTGGTATGCAGGGACCCACGGGACCCTCAGTTCGCCTCCCCAGGTTCCGCTCACCTCTCGTTTCCCATCGAAGCTCCAACCCTTGGCTCCTCCCAACCCAGGGAGGGCGACACTGTGGACCCTTGGCTGCTGTGCTGTCCCAGGGGCCTGGCCCCCCTCCCCAGGCTCTGCCCCGTCGGTGCCCTGGAACAAGGTTTCGGGTTTAGAATCAGTTCCCGATGGAGAAGGGGCTCCACAGGCAGCAAGGGAGCAGGGGAGGGCCCCAACCCCTCAGAGCCCCCTGCCTGGGGAAGCCCTACCCAGACCCTCTGAGGAGTCCTTCCACTGCCCTCATTTGCATGGTGGACTCCCAGCATACGCTGGGTAACCAGGCTTAGCCCAAGGGGCCCAGGAGCGAGGAACTGGGATGACCAAGTTCCCGAGTCCTAACAGTCTCCCGTTAAGTGCCTAGGGTGGGGTGCGTGGATGGGCTACGAGTGGGGCAGCAAACCAGGACTCGGCACCCCTGCCTCACTTACCATCTTCCTGCGGAAGGAAGGCCCCCGGCCCCCGCCAAATGCAGGAAGGAGCCTGCTCTCCTCCTCTGGGCTCCAGCAGGGGGAGGAGTTATTGCCGAGGCTGCGGGGACCTGGGCTGGGGGGGCTCTCCTGAGTCGGGGGCGGGGGCGGGGGCGGAGGGAGGAGGAGCCCGGTGGTGGGGGACCCTGGCCCCCTGTCCCCCTTGAAGCTCTGGGGCCGGCGAAAGTGAAACAAGCCTCGGCGCCTCTTCTTCTGGAGTGGAGGGAGTGGCGGCTCCGAGAGGCCTGGCCGCAGGGTCCTCAGAGTCCGGGGGTAGCTGGGCAGGGTCGGCGTGAGTTAGGACAAAGTCGTGGGGAGATACCCAGGTCAGATGCCGAGGTCGTTCAGGGCCCAGGGTGGTGCTGGCGTTAGGCCAGTCCTGGCTCTCCGGGACCTCCAGCTGTCCTGTCTCATCTAGTCTTTCCTGCCGTTCCATAACCCTTTCCACCTATTCTCAGGGGATGGTGTCCTCACCTTCCCTGTCACAACCCTCCAGCAGCCTCCTCCCTCGCAGGCACCCCTCCCCCCATCTCCTCTCAGCCTCTCCAAGTGACCCAGTTCCTTGTGGAGAGATGCCGGGGAGCCTGTGCAGGACAGTGACAGAACACACCCTCCAGGCCTGGTACCACTAACCGTCACCCCATTCCAGGGCCTGCTATCCCCCGAACCCCAATCCCACTGTGGTGGTTCACTCTGGCCCCGTTCTTTCCTGCTGTCCTGAGGGGATTCAGAGAACATGGCAACTAAGGGCTCGGTGTGGAGGAAAGAGAATGTGGGGGAAATCTCCCAGAGAGACTGGCTTTGGGGCACTGCCATTGGAGAGGCCTCTCTGGGAGGTGGGTGGACACGGGAGCCCTCCAGGGCCTCGGGGCCTGCTGAAGTTGGGGGGTGTGCCTGGGCACCACACCTGGAGCTTTCATCCATAACCCTTCGGCTGAAGAAGTCCTCCAGCCCCTCATCCAGGCGGGTGGCTGTCCCGTTCTCCTGACGGGTCCCAGGTACTGGCGCCTGCTGGGAGGAAAGTCCTGTAGGATATACCATCTGGGTGAGGAAGCCCTCCTCCCATCCACTCAAGGCCTTCCCCTTTGGACTTGGACTTGCCTCTTCTTGGCCCCATGGAAACTTAGACTTCAGGATACCTGGGCATTTCTTAAACTTGGTGGCTCTTGACTCTCTCTGTCACCAAAATGAGAACTGCCACTGTCTAGCAGACAGAGATTTCCTATCTGTGACAAGGTCTAGCTCCATCCAATCCGGATAACTCCTCTTCTGTTCCATGGCCTGCCTGGGCCCCTGCCCGATCCCCCAAGGCTAGTACCTCTGGCATTGGTGTCCTAGAGCTAGAATCTCTGGCTCTGGCACTGCTAAGTGAAGTTGGTCCTCTTGTGAGGCCTTAGGGACTCACGCTGGGCCGACCAGGTCCTGGAGGGGTGGTCCTGGGGGGCCGGGGCCTCCCTTGTGTTTGATGCCTTAGTTTGTAGCCATAAGTGGGCAGCTCAGATAGACCTTCCCAGGAGCCACTAGCTGTGGGCTGGCTGCTCCCGAGTCCTGAGAACCAGCCAGGGGGGATCCCCAGACTCCCCAGCTGGCTTTCCACGTCCTGAGGGCTCCCACCTGTGGGGAGAGCAGCGTTAGAGGGACCAGCATGAGGGGCAGGGAGAAAGCAGGCTGGAGAGGCAGAGATAAAAGAAAGGGAATCAGGGCCATCAGCGCGGAGGCTGGAAGACTCACTAATGAAGGCAGACACGGGCCGGATCTTGCGGCAGCGCTTCTGCTTTTTGATGGCCATGGTGTCCTGCAGAGACGGAGGCATGCGGTGGGGCCAGGTGGCAAACCCCAGGAGCCTCGCCTGGAGCCTCCCATTCCTCATAAAGCCTTCTCTTTAGGGTGCATCCCGCTTCCCTGTCCTTAGGCGGCTGAGGCAATGGGACAAGGGAAGAGGCTGGGCGGGATCGGGGCGAGGGGACGAGACCCGGCGAGGG
Organism: Eschrichtius robustus; assembly: GCF_028021215.1. Taxonomy (NCBI): domain Eukaryota; kingdom Metazoa; phylum Chordata; class Mammalia; order Artiodactyla; family Eschrichtiidae; genus Eschrichtius; species Eschrichtius robustus. Next base: position 73,854,024 of record NC_090824.1, read on the forward strand.
GCAGAGAGTGGAGTCCAGGGACGTAGAAGGGGACAGCGTTTTGCAGGGTCAGGGGCAGGACCAAGGTTAAGGAGGGGAGTGGGGGTGCTCACGATGTTGGTCCCAAGTTCATCATCTGTGGTCTCGTCACGGTCATGGTTCCGTCCTCGGCCCCGGGAGGACAGATCCTGTCCTTGGCACAGCCCCCCTGGCGGATCTGACAGTGTCTTTAGCTGGGCCAGGTGTCGGGCCTAGGGAAGGACAGGTGTGAACAGGATCCCAAGGAAGCCGCCCACCGCCCAGGACCTTGACGGGGAGGGCTGGTGGGGGCAGACGCGGGTGATGCGGGGTGGAGGACAGGTCTGGGCCGGGCTGAGGCTCAGAAGTTTTACCAGGCTCTTGTGGGAGTGGTACAGCTCCTGCAGGATCTCATCTACTATGGAGTTGGTCAAGTAGGTGACGACTGAGAGCTTCACTTCACTGTGGGCACAGGGGGGCGGCTCAGCTCCTCCTTCCCTGCCCCTGAGCCTCTGCCCCAGCCTTCCCCAGACGCCTGAGGGAGCGGGCCGGCCGCCCTGGCTGCCCACGGGGAACACAGCTGCTGTACGAGGCACCTGGGATCCACCACCCAGCTCCACCCACAGCCCTTCCAGCCTAGGGGTGTGTGGAGGGGGAGGGGGACGGAGAGGAACTGAGGGGAAGGAGGGGCAGAGGGGCTCTGGGTCCGGCCCCTGGAGCTCCAGTGGAACAGAGCGAGGTAAACTGAGGTGTTGAGTGAATTCTGCCCGTCTCTGCTGTAAGAGCAGGAACCAGCACTTCTTGAGCTTGGCCATTTCATGGGTTTGTGTAATAATTTTCCTTCATTTTAGTGAGAGGTGGCACCCAGACTGGAATGAGGGAGAGCTCTAGGGGCCATGAAAACTTGGGGGGATGGGCAGCGCAGTCCATGCACCCCTATTCTTTGTCCACACCTCCGAGGAGGCTGTGCTCTGTTTCTAGAGGTCAGTTCCTGGGGGTATGTGCGCGGCTGTGTGTACGTGTACACGTGTGTGCACCGTTCGGACTCCTAACCCCAGCTCAGCATTTAGACTGCTAGGGCAAGGACGAGTCAGACCTTAAATAGCAAGGTTGCAGTTGGTTAAAGATTCATCCCTTGTAGCGTAGATTGTGTCATTCATTATTCATTGCTGATGGCTGGGCGCCCCCCCCACCCGAGTCCCTAAGTGCTCCAGGCCAAGTCCAGCCCCCCTCCAGCCCCCCCCCCCGCCGCCTCTCACTCCAGCTTGTTCTGAATGTCCTGCCCCGCCTGCTCCAGCAGCGCCCCTCGGATGAAGTTCCGGGGCACAGTGACGCGCTCAGCCACATTGCTCAGCATCTTGTTGTGCCCTTCAGCCACCCGCATGGCCACGGGGCATAACTCTTGCGTTAGGCTGACCATGGACTCCAGGATCACCTAGTATGTGGGGAAAGGAGGCCAGAACCCCAAGGAGGGCAGGGTCAGGGCTGGCACCACAGCGGAAGAGACTCCAGCCTGTCTATTCCAGCCCCCCGTGGGGAGACTGAGGGGCCAGCCAAGGTCACAGGGCCGGTTAGCAGCAGAGCCTTGGACACTCAGGCTTCCCCACATCCTGGTCAGTGTCCTTTTCATCCTACCACATGGACACAAGGACAGGGGAGAGTCAGTCCAAGGATCAGAGTCCAGAGGGAGAGCTCAGAGTTCAGGGGCTAAGGTTGAAACGAGCAGCAAATATCCGAGGCCGGTTCTCTAGCAATGCCTTGGCACAGTGGGAGTGTAGGTGGTCTCAGCTCTGTAACTCCTTCTTGCCCACGGTAATCTTCCCGTGCTGGCCTCGGCCCTCGGCTTAGGGCCTTGGTCAGCACTGGGCTCCCTCCCCAGGACTTGCCTGCAGCTCCTTGTCCACAGCCTTGGACACCTCACTGGCTACTGACTCCAGCCTCTGCCTCACGGGTCCGTCGTTGGCCAGCATGTGGCCCAGCTCATAGAGGCTGGGAAACAGCTGGGAAAGAAAGGGGTTCTGATCAGAAGGTCAGAATCTGGCTTCGCTGGGTCCCTGGCCTAGGAGGCTGTGAAAACGTTGGGGGATAAGCAGTGCCGTCCGTGGGCACTCCTGGGCCTGGACGCTCCTGGGCCGGCACGCTGGCCTTCCTGGGCTCCCTAGACTGTCAGGGGAGGGCGGGGCTGCGGAGGGCTCACCGCCCGGGAGTTCTTGGCGTCCTTGATGAGGTCCCGAGCATAGAGCAACTCATCCTGCACGGGCTCCAGGGGGCACAGCCTCAGGGCCCGAACCTCCTCTTGCACCCGTCCGCACAGCCGCTGCAGCATCTGCAGCACAGGTGGCGGGAGTGTTAGGGGGGACTCTCGCATCTTCACCTTCCCAGGTGGGCCCCCAGGCACCCCATTTCTGGGCCCCCTTGGGCAGTGCTACTGGTGCTGGCACTGACAGGGGTAAGGGTGATGTCTCCCGATGGCCTGTTCCCTCTTCTTCTTGGGATGCCCTCTTGAACACTCAGTGGAGCTCCCACAGTCCTGGGACCCCTTGTCTGGGAGCCCTGCTGTTTGCCCACGTGTCCTCTCATGTTTGGGGCCCACATTCTGCACGTCCTGTCTTTTTGCTCTCCCACATGCTCAATCCACTTATGGGCACCACACGATGCCTCTCTCATGACCCCTCCCGCCCCGACCTGCGCTCCATCACATCAGCCCTGTGCCCTGCGTGCCCCACGTGTGCCCCCTGTGTCTCGGAGGGAAACGTTTACTTGCTCGGCGCTGCTGGTCACCAGGCCCTGCTGCAGCCTGAAAGCCTGTTCCTGCGGGCACGTCTGAGAATGGTTGTTCCTCACCAGGCACCACTGGATCTGGAGATGACGATGGGTGGGTGGGGTGAGGGCCAGGGGATGTGGGCTGGCCCCTGCCCCTTGGGTTCCACCCTGCTCAGGCCGCCACCTTCTGCCAGACGTCCTCGGTACGCTCAGGGGCGCTGCGGTAGGCTTGGGAGATGTCGCTCACAGGGAAGGACATGAAGCGCAGCGTATGGTTGCTGTGGGACAGAGTGGCACAGCTGGGTGGGATAAAGGCGGGCAGGAGAGGCTCCTGCTCCCCAGACCCCACCTCTTGCTGACCATTTCCCTCTTCTGTGGTCCTTCCTAACATTTCTATGCAACTAGGTCAGGTGGACTGGGGTGGGGCTGGTGTAGTTCAGGCCTGGTCCAGGTACAGGGAAGCTGGGGGCTAGGATCAGGGCAGGGCCCTGGTCTACTCACCTCTCCAGGGCCCTTGCAATGTCCAGAAAGCCTAGGGCAGATGTATTGTTCCGATCCCATAGGATAGTTCTGGGGAAAGGGTGAGCATCAGCGTATTACCCCTCCCTCGGGGTCTCTCTTAGGGGGAGGGGACACATCCCCCTCGGGAGCCTTCCCTCCTTTCCTGGGTAATGAGGCTGACTCAGAGATGGTCCTGGCACTAAGGGTCTCCTGGAAGCTGGGGTACAGAGCAGTGAGGCAGCAGGGAGGGCATGTATGTGTGTGGGGGAGGGCTGGGGCTCCAGGTGAGAGGGTCCAGGTGTGGGCCCCACCTGAGGGAGGAGTTTATCTGCAGGGCCTTAGAGAGCATCTTGGCCCCGATGTCCTCCATGCCATTGCCGCTCAGATCCACCTTCGCCAGGCAGGTGTTGCTGCCCAGGGCGTTGATGAGGATGCTGGTGCGAAGCTTCAGCCGGGAGTCTGCCACTGACAGTGACTGCAAGGACTGTGTGGGCAAGTGGGGGGTTTGGCCCAGTCCCTGCAGCCCCTGTCACTGCAGGTCCCCTCCCAGGCCCCGGCACTCACACAGTCCTCTTCTTGGATCAGCTGCACCAGCTTGTGGAGGATCTCCTCCAGGGTCCTGTGGGGAGTCGGGGCTCAGAGTAGGAGGGGAGGGGGCTGGGGTCATGTTAGTGGAGCAGCGGAGAGGCGGTCAAGGGTAACACAGTGAGCCACAAGGATAGGCGGATGATGGAGTGAGGGTCTGTGGGTATAGGAGGGGGGGCTCACTTGGCCTTGACGTTGAAGTTCTTGCCCAGGAACAGGTGCTTGAGGGACTTGTTCTTGCCAAGTGCAGGCACCAGTGTCAGGAGGTCCGAGTCGAACCCTGGCCAGTAGATGGGAGAGGCCTGGCCTTGAGGCCCGAGGCTCACTGGAGTCTCCTTAGGGCTTCTCCCCCGTGCTCTAGGCCCCTGTCCCCACCTGGCCCCCAGGAAGGGAAGTGCCCCCACTCACCATTGTCTGACAGATCCAGGCTGCCCACACAGGTGACAGCCCACAGCTGCTCCTGCAAAGCCTGGGCTCCAGCTGAGCGGAGCTGCAGGGACGGGGTGTGGGTGGAAGACAGGGCACCTTTAATGCTTAGAGATAAGAGGAGTCATGCCAGGATTCAAGGTCATACCAGGTCTTCTCGGGTGTGAAATCTGGAGGCCCCTTCTCTATACCAGATCCTTCCCTAGGGCTCTCTCCCCTCCCTTCAGCCAGAAAAATCTCCAGGCCGCTGCTCTGGAGACAGCTTGCTCCTGCCATCTGGTGGGAAAGCTTGGTATCTCCCACCCCAAAGCGGTCAGCGAGGAGATCCTGGAGACTGAAAATGACCTCTAGAAAGAGGGCCGCAGACCACAGACGGAGAGGGGAAAGTGGGGGTGAGGTTAGGGCGGGGGGTCGCTGAGGGGTAGCGCGGAGGCAAGACGGAGCCAGAGCTTGACTTAGGGAAGTGAACGGTGGGGTGATGGGTGGGGGACTGAGGGCTCACCTCACAGCTGCTGAGGTCCAGGTGCAGATCGCTGAGGTGACTGTTGAGGGAGAGGCCCTGGAGCAGCGCCCTGTGGGAGGAAGGTCAGCAGGCCCGCCTTTACCCCTCACCCCCTTCTCCCAGGGTTCCCCCTCGGACGCCCCCCAACCCTGCACCCACCCGACCTGAGGGCCTCCAGGGGCAGCCTCGTGGCCGACAGGTTGATGTGGCTCAGAGTGTAGGTGCTGCTGAAGAACTGCTTGAAGGCAGGCGGGGCCTCCCGGCCCTTCCTGCGGAGATGCCTGGGGTCAGCAAGGGAGGGGGCGCCCACGACTTGCCCCGCCCCTCGCTGCACCCCTGTGCTCCCACCTGTGGGAGCAGCTGTTGCGCGCCAGGTTGAGGTAGGTGAGGTGGGAGCAGCAGCCGTGGAGCAGGGCGCCCAGAAGCTGTGGGGTGGAGACAGGGTGCGTCTCACGGGGCTGGGAGGGCTGCCGGGAGGGGCGACGAGGACTCCCTCCTCCCTCCCCACCAAGGCCCTGGCGCTTCGCCCTCTGCAGTCAGTCTGTGCGAGTCCCGCTGTGCCTGCCCACTTAGCCTCTTCAAGCCTCAGTTTCCCCTCTGTGGAAAGTGGGTCTACTCCCACCTGCCTGGCCCCCAGGGGGTGAGAGGCTCATAGGCAGTGGATGTGTAAAGCCAGGGCGCCCACAGGCTCGTGAGGTGCCTGGTTCAAGTTAGGGAAGGAGTCCTTTCCTCCAGTGGACGCAGCGCTGCGCTGGGGCTCATGGCCGAGGAACGGATCCGGGCTGGCTTTTAGGCACAGCTAGCACAGCCTTGGCGGCACACGGATAAAGTGCTGCACAGGTGTGAGCTTTGGCGTTGATTTGTAATTCAGCTGAACCTGAAGCCATCCTGCCAGCTCTGCCCACCGCTGTACTCAAGGAGAGGGTGACCCACCCCAGTCTCCCCAGATCACAGGCTGGCTCCCCCATCACCAACCCCTCACCAAGTCGATGGCGCAGTCAGTCCCCGCCAGGTCCAGGTGCACCAGGGCATTGGGCTGGGCCAGGAAACTGTAGAGGGCCTGGGAAGGAAGGACAGAGGGGTTGCGGGTGAAGGGGTGACAGAACCCCTCCCCTCCCCAGGGCTAAAGGGCAGAGACCCCAGGCCCTGAAGCCCGGGTGGGCCTCTGCAGGGGCCTGAGGCTATATTCGTGGACTCACGTTGGCCTCATCTGTGGCGAGCAGCCCAGGGTTCTTGCTCAGGTCCAGGTACTGAAGGGAGCTGGCAAAGGCCGGGTTGGCCCCGAAGGTCTGGCCCAGCGCCTGGAGCCCTGAGCACAGCGGGCACTGGGCTGGGTTGGCCACCCCCCCGCCGAACTCTTCCCCTTGCATACAACTCTTCCCCACTCTCCAAATGTGGCTCCTTTCCCTTCTTTGATCCCTGGGATGCTGTGTGAGTGTATGGGTACACCTCTGGGACTCGACACCCAGGCAGTGCTGGGGGAGGGTCAGAGTCAGAGGTCAGGGGTCCCGGGGCAAGTACCTCGAGGGGAAATGGCAGTCTTGGCCAGGCACAGTTTGGTGAGGCCAGTGGGGAAGCAGAGGAGCTGCTGGCTCAGGCTGAGGAAACCTGGGGAGTGGAGAGAGAAAGGGGCCCACTGAGAGGTGGGCAGTGGGGGCAGGTGGTGCAGAGTCAGACTGGGCGCTTGACTGGGTTATGGGCCTGGGGTCAAGGATGGCATATTGGGGCAGGGGCTGGCATCAGGTCGGAGAGCCCCTGTTCAGACCGGGTTGGGCTCTGGGCTGGGATAGGGGTCTGTGTTGCGATGGGGGGTAGGATTCAGGGCTGGGGCTCACCCTTGTCCTCGATGGGGTTGTGGGACAGAGTGAGGGCATGCAGCACACAGCTCCCGTTCTCCCCAAATACCCCGGCCAGCTTCTGGACAAAGTCCCTTTGGGGAAGGGGAGGAAGGATGTGTTTGTCCCAGGCCCTGGGCTTCCCCTCCTCCTCCACCTGCCTGCCTGGCTGGGGCTACAGTGGTCGGAGGCCCCCGCAGGTGGGGAGCAGCTCGGGGCCTGCCAGGGAGCTTGCCGTCCCTCCGGAATACCTGGGAAGTTGTGCTGAGACAAAGCCCAGCTTAGGGTCCTCGAGACCGGAGCAGCGCACCCTGCTCGGTGGCTGATGGCAGAAGGGGACGGGGCATGGAGATACGGGGGAAGGCTGTGGAGCTGGGGGTCAGGAGGCTTAGGCGTGACTTGCTTTGTGCCCTCTTTGGGCCTCTTCTGTACGGTGAGGAGCTGGATGAGACGGTTCAGAGGCCCATATCATGCTCTGAGGCTCTGGGATCCTAAGACTACATCAAGGGGGTACCACTGCCCAAGGAGGAGGCTGGCCTCACGTCTTAAGCCCGGCGTTGTCCAGCACCAGCTCTTCGAGGCTCCCCGACTTGCTCAGGGTGTGTAGCACCTGTTCTAGCACTTCAGAGCCCTGAGGACAGAGGGGGTCATGTGATCAGGAGCCAGAGAGGGCAGTACTCTCCCCTCCCCACTGCCCCTCCTAGACCCTACCAGCCGCAGGTCCTTGCAGTAGAGTTTGGTGAACCATTGGTTGTAGGCCAGGGCTGCCACCATTAGGGCCAAGTCTCTGTGGGGAGATTCAGGGCGGCAGGAAAGTGGTGAGCAGGTGGCTAGGGCTGGGAAGAAGAGACTAGGGCTGGGGTGGTTGGGCTGGGGAAAGCCTAGATGGGTGGAAGGCAGGGGTGGTGGGGGCTGGGAGACAGAGCCGGGGCTGTGGGTGGGACCAGAAGGGAGAGCCTAGAAGGGCCAGGGCTGGGCTGGGGCTGGAATGGGGGCTTGAGTCTCTACCCCATCTGCTTACTGGCTCTCCAAGTGGCTGAAATCCAAAAGATTGAACTCCCGGTTATCCTCGGCATGATAGATGGTGTCCACATCCTTGGAGAGGTGGAAGTGGCTCACACCTGCTTCCCTCCTCCTCCTCCTCTGCCCCATCCCTCTGGGTCCCACCTGCCCGCCTGCCGGTCCTGGCCCAACGCACCCATTGCACCTCCTCACGGCAGTGCAGCCCATTGTAGTCGCACAGGGCGGCGTAGGTCTCGGAGAAGCCACCTGTGGGGCAGGAGATGGGCTGGCTCCTTGAGCGGTAAGGGGGTGGGGAACAGGCTTGGAGTTCAAGGAAAGGTCAAGGTCACTTTATGCACCAGTGTCCTGGGTTCATGAACCTCTGAGGTCTGGGAGCCGTGGAGTCTCAGGGCAGGCAAAGCCCCGTACACAGAGGACTCTGAGCAAGGGGCAGGGTGGTGTAGGCCCCACTTTCCTCAAGTCTGCCCCTGCTCACCGCAGACACTGTGAGCGGTGGACGTGGAAGTCTCAGAGTTGGGGGACGTGTCTCGGGGCCCTTCTGGGGTGTCTGCATTTCCACGCCGGATCAGACTCCTGGAAAATGAACAAATCCATCCCAAGGTGGGTGGAAAGAGGCTCTCAATTCTTACCCTATTATAGCTTCTGGATCCCCAGGAAAAGCAGGAATAGGGACACAAGAGCTCTTTTCCTTGATGTCTCGGGGGGCCCAGGGGAAGGAGGGAGGGAGGAAGGAGGTCTCCTTGTCTGACCCCTGAGAGACTCCTCCTTTGCCACTCACCCAGGGCCAGGGCAGACCTTGGAGAGGGCAGAGCTCACATGTCGTGTCACCTGGTCCACACTCTCAGCTGATGGCAGCCGCATGCTCACCATGCCACGCTCTGTCTCCACTAGGATCTGGGGGAGAGGGAGCAGCAGGGCCTCAGATGCGGGCTCCCTCCTCCCGCTGGCCCAGGAGTGGGGCCCAAGCCCTGGTGCTCACCTGGTTCTGACTGAGCGTGTTGAAGGTGCGGATCTCCAGGACATTGAAGGAGCTCTCCACCTGGGGGGAGGGGACACGGGGATGCCCAGCTCATGGTCAGGGCCTGGCTGCCAGGCTCAGAGGGGAGCACGCCAGGTGCTCTCCGGATCATCGGCCCAACTCACCTTGGCTGGGACTTTAAGGGGGAAAAGGTGGAGGCGCCAGGAGGTCAGGGCCTTCAGAGAGGGGAAAAGAACATCAGCAACAAACGGCAGCTTCCTGGGCCCTAGTCACCCTGCTCTCTGTTAGCCCCCTCAGCCTGTGTGCACCCCCTGCCAGCTGACCCTCTGCTCTGGAAGTCCCCCCTCTCTCACATGCCCCACCCTAGGCTCCTAGACATCCATGCAGTTCAGCCTCCCCCTGCCCCCAGGCTATGTCTTCTCAGCTCTCCCCCCGCCTCTGTCTCCCCTGTCCCCCCAGGCTCCTTGCCCTCACCAGCCCAGGTGCTCTTGATCCCCCCTCCCCTCCCCCAGCCCAGTGTCCTCACCAGCACTCGGTCCTCGAACTTCTTGGGCTTCGTCTCCAGCTTGACACGATGTTGTTGGAGCACAGCCGCTTGGCTCAGGCACCTCCGGATGCTGTCTGCAGGTGGGTGGTGGGCTGCTCAGAGCTCCCCTGACCCTGGCCGCCCCCGCAAACCCGAGGCTCTCCAGGGGCAGGGGCAGAGGAGAGGAGAGAGAATCAGAGAGAGACCGAGAAGGACAGGGCCCGAGACCTTTCCTTCTTGGGTGACTTTTCTCTTTCTATTAGAAAGGCAGTGGGGTGTGGAGAAAACTCTGGCTCCTGATGTTCCCGAGTCGGGGGACAGTAGCTGAGTGACACCGTGGGAGAGTGTGAAGGATTTTTCCAACCCGTGCACTCCAGCAGCTGTCAACACATACAGAGTGAGTCAGTGTGTAGGGGCGTGGGGGGTATCCCTTCGGCTGCACTCTAGGTGGTCTGGGTGTGAGTGTCTACCTTTTACTACGCATGTAAAGAAGATGCCAGGGAGCCCGTGTGTGGCATTGGTGGGGATGGGTAAGTGTGAATGAGTATGCTGTGTCTGCAGTTGTGAAAGGGGCACAGAGCCAGCCAGCTCTGGTGTGGGTGGGAGCTGCGGGGTAGGAAGGAGTTAGTGTTTAAATGAGTTCCATACCCATCTGCTGGCAGAATCATCCAGATATCCCAGTGTGTGTGCGTGCGTGCGTGTGTGTGCAGTTTCTGTAAAGATGTGTGTACACACATCTCACGATTGTGCTTGTGTGCCTGTGGAGCTGTGGGAAATCGCCACGGTGCAGCATGTCTCTGAGTATCCTTGAGCGTCCTGGTCTCTGCGTGGGCTAGCCTGTGCTGCCGCCTCTGGGGGTCAGGGTTGGCAGTGCTGGGGGGTCGGGCCTTGGTTTGGTCTGAGTCTGAGAACCAGGCAAACAGGAGAGGCCATGAGGTGTGGGTGTGGGGTAGAGAGAAGGGGGCAGGCTGGGATGCGGGTTGTGGTAGATAAGCTTCAGTAGACCCTGCTCCTGGTTTTAGCTCCGGTCCAGGCCCTTTTCCCTGACTCCCTTCTTTGCCCCAGTGGCCGGGGCGCTAGCGGGGCTCTCGAGCCAGTTCCGGCGCCGGGCCCAGAGGAGGGAGGGTGTTGAGGCCAGAGGAGGTCAGGACCTGGGGCAGCTCCCATCACCCGGCAGGGTTGGCCTGGCCCCGCCCGGCGGGGAAACGGGGATTCTCCGGAGGGGACACTGGATGCTTCGCCGAGGGGTGGGCCAGAATCGCTGAGAGTCAGCCCCAGGGAGCGTGAAGGGACTGCACCTGTCACTGAAGATCGGGACGGGCGGCTCTGGGACACGTAGGTCCTGACGGGGTGAGGCGAGCGGGGCAGCGGAGGATGCTCTGGGACAGTGATGCCCTGAGCTGGGATGCAGGGGCAGGGAGCTGCCTTGGAACCGGATGCATGAGGGGCGGGAGGCACCGGGGTGTACCGCGGGGAGGAACGCACTGGGTCTGGGAGGCTCCCGGACGGGGCGTCCCGGAGACCACCGCAGCCTCGTACCTTGCAGCTCGCGGGTGAGCTCCGCGCTGGACTTGGCCATGGCGGCCGTTGCTGCCGCTGTTGCTGCAGAGGAGCCGCCGTCGCCACCGCCGGGGAGACGCGGCACATGCTAGACCCGGCTCCGGCAGGGCCCCGGCGCTGAGCGCTGCAGCAGCCGCTGAGCCCGCTCCTGTGAGGGGCGTCTGCGCGAGCGCTCCTCCCCCCCAACCCCGCCTCGGAGAGCCGGGTCTCCCGCCCCGCCCGGAGAGGTGCCGGACTGAGCATGCGCGCCGCGCCTCCGAGCCGCGTGAGACCCTGAGAGCGCTCGCGCCCACCCCTCCCGCCGGCTCTAGCGTGCTACGCCCTGTGCGTGTCGCCTGCAGCCCGGGCCATCTCCCGGAAGGGGGGCAGCGTCCCCACTTTCCGTGTGACCCACTCCTCGGACACCGTGAGCAGAACCCACTTCTTTTGTTCGTAGGCCTGGGTACCCCTCGCCGGGTCATCCTTGCAAGGCTCCTCCCTTTTCACTGCTTGCTCGGGACCGGTCCAGCGCGTCCTCGCTGATCCTCGAAGGAAGGAACTCTAGGCCGAGGGCGATGCCGGCAGAGGACATGGTTGAATGTGAGGGAGTTCGTCCTTCGTTTTCCGCTTGCCCAGCCTCGGGGATCCCTGCGGTGTTCTTGGCGCTATCCCCGCGGGTGTGAGGCCGAGAGCAGCACCTGGGAATTCCCGTGCCGCCTCCTCCCAGCTGGCAGCTCTGCAAACACCTCCACACCCAGCATTACGCTCAGGTCCTGGAGACAGGGAGGAGGGTTAGGAGGATCCAGACTTAGTATCTGGGGGGATCTTAGGGGAATCCAGTCCGCTCAGATTTATGCTTTCTGCTCGGCTACCACACCTCTGCACCGTACACTGAAAAACGAACACATTGATTCAAAGCATCATGATCATCTGTATTTTATTTGGACCTCATTTGCGAGTTGTTAATTTCCAACCCTGTTCCTTCCACTCCAGGTTCCTTCTCTCCCATCTCCCTCAAATTCCCCTGATGCCCAGAAAAAAAATATTAGTTGGTCTTTGCCGCGGTAGACTAGGCCCTCTCAGCAGGCCTGCCCTGTGCTCTCAAGGGAAGTCTTTATCCAAGGCCACAGCAACAGTGAGAATCCTCATAAGACCACACCTTGACAGCAGAGAATGCTGGAGCTTTTCACAGGGCAGAATTGATATGGGGGGGTGGGGTTAGGGTGTAAGGTGAGCAGTACGCTAGGCAGAGGTGCGAAAGGCCAGTAGATGGATGCTGGAACAGGACCCAGGAGATGGAGCCCAATCTCTGCCCTCGTGGATGTTCTCCAGGTCCTCAGAGGCGGGATGGCATCCCTCCAGCCACCACCACTGTCTCCCCAGTGATATAGCTGGCGTCTTCGGAGCAAAGGAAAGATACGATGCCCGCACAGTCCTCTGGCTTGCCTATCCTGGGGAGCAGGGGAAAAAAGGAAGGGAGTAAAAATCAAACAGGGAATGAAATTTGCTTCATCAAGAAGTATCACGTGATTTTTCAGGACCAGTGTACTGCCCATAAAATAGGGTTACCATGAATATAAGCTGTTATAATTCAGTATAACCATTAATACTGTACTCTGCAAAAACCACTGCACATTATATTCATATAATATAGAGATACTTTGTTTTTTAGAGAACTCAGGACACCAAAATCCAAAGTTATATAGATAACCTGGTGAGCAGCTATTTCATTCTTCAAAGAATTTGTTTCACATGTGTGCATACTATTCAAATGTCAGGGAGTCTGTGAGACAGCAAATGATTTGTTTAAAATGATTCCATTTGTACAGCTTCAATTCACAGACACCTTTTTCAGGAATCTATTTTTGTCCCTTAAAGTCATTTTGTGAGACTGTGCTGATTCTCAGTGTTTGTATCGGTGATTGCATAGTTAGGGAACACTTTAACCTAACTGCCATAGAATGCTCTAGAGGTGGGTAGAGTGGGTACCTCAAACCTAGAAGGCCTGCATTAGTGGTTCTCCATCCTAGCTGCACACCGTAGTCGTCCGAGAGGCTTCACTATCCCCACCCCCACCCCCGCCAAAGATGCCTAGGTTCTACCTTGGATCAATTAAAAAAGAATCTCTGGGAGTGGGGTCTGAGCATCTGTGGTTTCACAAGCACCCCAGCTAATGTGCATCCAAGACTGAGAAGCATGGGGCCAGATCATTCACTGTGGCTCAAGGGTGACAATACCCTTATTAATGAGTTGTGAACTAGGCCAGCAGCTCATGCCTGACATCAGAATGGCTTTGGGAGCACTTGAGGGTGTCTCCTTCCTCAAGTAGGCATTGCTGGTATGTGTCCTTGAGGAGACAAGGCGGAGGAGCTAAAGACAAGAGAGTTCCCAGAAGCCAGAAGCTGGAGAGAGGCAGGGAACTTAGAGGAAAGAGAGCCAGATGAAGGTGCCTGAACAGTTCGGCAAACCCTTTGGGGAAGAGGCTAGTTTTCTTAGGCAAGGGGAGTTTTGGGACTTGGTAAAGCTCTTCATTCCTTGTATTTGGATTGTAAGATCATCAACCTGAGCTTTGGACAAATGACTCTTTTTATTCAAGGGGAACTAACAAAAGCATGTTTTGGTTTTGGTTTTGGTCCCTCATCCTTAGGGATGCCCAGAGGTGGAGGCAAACACCCAGGTGGAGAGAGGGGTCAGGGCCTCCCCCAGGGCTCTGCTCTGCTAAACCTGGATGCCTCTGTGTTTCGTTTTTGCAGTGGAAGCAGACTCCTTGCACACGCCACTGTAGTGATGCTGTGTTCAAGAACTTGTGAAATCTGTGTTTGAAGCAGAGGAGAGCATGCCTGTGTTGTCTGCAGGACGGAGAGTCGGTGAGCCGTGGGCTGTGAGGGACCATCTTTATCCCTCCTCGCCCTCCCCTGTGACAGCCTTACCTTTTTTTAAAAAAAAATTTATTTATTTATTTAATTTATTTTTGGCTGCGTTGGGACTTCATTGCTGTGCACGGGCTTTCTCTAGTTGCAGCGAGTGGGGGCTACTCTTCGTTGCAGTGTGCGGGCTTCTCATTGCAGTGGCTTCTCTTGTTGTGGAGCACGGGCTCTAGGCGCGCGGGCTTCAGTAGTTGTGGCATGCAGGCTCAGTAGTTGTGGCTCGCGGGCTCTAGAGTGCAGGCTCAGTAGTCGTGGTGCACTGGCTTAGTTGCTCCACGGCATGTGGGATCTTCCTGGACCAGGGCTCGAACTCATGTCCCCTGCATTGGCAGGCGGATTCTCAACCACTGTACCACCAGGGAAGCCCCCAGCCTTACCTTTTGATCTGCATGGTTGCTTTTAGGCTCTCCAGTCTTGCTTGGTCATCCCACAACTGCAGGAAAAAGGGAAATCTCCTCCTGTGAGGGACAGTGAGGGGAGAAACTGCCTGCCCTCACATCAATTGAAAGGACGATGGAGAGGCACCCCCTTCACTTCCTAGTCCTTCCCAGCTCCCAGTCTCTACCCACTTCCCTCTTCTGCTCCATTCTCTTCAAGTTCTAGTGAGGCATTTTCCTGGGTCGCCCCAGGTCTCACCCACTTAAGGAGATATGAAATGGCCTGAGTGGTATCTGAATTCCTCAGTCTCACTGTGCACCTCAGGAAAGGATCATGTGGGGGTCTGGTCTGGACACGTGGCTGATATGGAGGGGGGATATGGAAAAGTGCAGAGATGGGGGGTAGAAGTGGTTGGGAGCTCAGGACCCAGGAGCTGGGCTTTTCTACCTGAGAAGATGCCTTTTAGGGTCCCAGTGGGATGCAGGACTCCCCTTCCTCACCATACGGCTGAAGTTAGTCTTGATGAGTCCAGGTGCCAGGCAGTTCACCCTAATGTTCCTTTGGGCCAGCTCTAAGGCCAGGTTCTTGGTGAGGCCCAGCAAGGCTGTTTTACAAACATTGTAAGGACCCAGGCCCTGGGGAAAGGAGAGAATGGGTTAGTCTCTTCAATTCCAGTTCATTCTTGGTTCTTAACATAAGATATAAAGGGTTATAAACAGATAATAGGGTGTCTCTTGTAATGGAGGGTCCCAGCTAGAAAACTGTCTTGTGGTTAAACCTCCTCTAGGTTAGCGTTTGTGGAGGCAAGGCCTCTATTTTGTTGGAAGGTACTTGGTGATGTGATTCCAAAATGGGACACAAACTTCTTAGGGTGATTGGAAGGGTAGAAGGTACAGGATGGAGGAAGGGATAAAAGTAGCAGAAAAGGAGGTTCTTACAGGAAATGGTCTGTAGGCTCCTACGGAGGCCACAATCACCACTGAGCCGCCTCTGGAAAAAGAACAGAATGACCCTCTTCCCATGGACACCCTCCCCTCAGCATTCATGGGGCCCATCGAACGCAGGCTCCCTCTTGCTCTCTGTACCCTCGTTTCTCCATCTCTGGCACCACTGCCTTTGTCATCAGGGCTGTGGCCTTCACATTAATGTCCAGAATCTGCAATAGAGAGAAGAGGGGGAACAGCATGAGGGAAGAGGGCTGCAGAAGGCAGGGCAATGGGGAGTTAAGAGTGTGGATCCCAGGATCTGTTTTTTAGGGCTGGCAGAGATCCTAGGGATGATTTACTTGGCCTTACAAGTGAAGAAACCAAGGCCCAGGGAGAGGTGGCTTTCCCCGGTTTATTCAGTTAGAGAATGACACATTAGGTTCGGGTGAGAAAGAATGGAGCCTGGTTCAGCTTGTTTCCTAAGTATGATTTGACCCAGAATGGGCCTGAACTCTCAGGGCTGCCTTGGACTTGAGCTGGATTTTCTGTGTGTCTTCCAACTAGGGAGAGCCTGGAATTGGATGGCTTCCTGGACCTGCCCCAGAGTGCGCCGTGTTTCTCAGGGGAAATGTGGCCTGACCTCAGGCACCTGGGGTTGTTCCAGCACTTTTCTGGCTTCTGAGCTTAGGGAGTGAGATGCTCTTGGCCCTCCAGGATGGATTGTCTGGCTGGACATGTATTGGCAAGTGGGATCATGAGAAGGCACTTGGGGGGAGCTGGAACACAGTCTACAGTCAAAACCCCACATCTGTAATTTAAAACAAATGCATGACCCTTGTTTACATTGTTCCAGGCACTGCTGGGATAGTCCCCTCCCATAACCCCCATGCAACTTCTTATTTAGAAAATTTTCACTCTTACAGAAAAGTTGAAATAGAAGGACAATGAATATCCAGATATCCTTTACCTACATTCACCAACTGTTCACATTTTGTACCATTTGCCCTATCTATGTACCTATGCAGTTTTTTCCTTACCCTTGGAAGGTAAGTTGCAGACATTCTAATGCTCTAGCCCTAAAGACTTTAGCATTATTTCCAAAGAATAAGGATGTTCTTCCACACCACCATCCATTATCACACCCTAGGCATTTAACTTTTTTTTTTTTAATTAATTTTTTTTGGAATTTTTTTTAATTTTTGGCTGCGTTGGGTCTTCGTTGCTGTGCGCGGGCTTTCTCTAGTTGTGGCGAGCGGGGGCTACTCTTTGTTGCAGTGCACGGACTTCTCATTGTCATGGCTTCTCTTGTTGCAGAGCACGGACTCTAGGTGCGCGGGCTTCAGTAGTTGTGGTATGCGGGCTCAGTAGTTGTGGCTTGCAGGCTCCAGAGCGCAGGCTCAGTAGTTGTGGCACAGGGGCTTAGTTGCTCTGCAGCCTGTGGGATCTTCCCGGACCAGGGCTCGAACCCGTGTCCCCTGCGTTGGCAGGCGGATTCTTAACCACTACGCCACCAGGGAAGCCTAACATTTAACATTGATAATCATGATTTTACCTAATATACTGTCTATAATAAAACTTCCCCAATTGTCCCCCAAATGTCCTTATTTTTTTTAAAGTCCAGGGTTCAATCAAGGATCAACCATTGCATTTAGATTTGATATACTGTGATATTAAAAAAAAGCCAACTAAACCGGTTTGCAGGGCAGAAATAGAGACACAGATGTAGAGAACAAACGTATGGACAACAAGGGGGGAAAGTGGCAGGGGGGTGGCGGTGGTGGTGTGATGAATTGGGAGATTGGGATTGACATGTATACACTGATGTGTATAAAATGGATGACTAATAAGAACCTGCTGTATAAAAAAATAAAGTAAAATTCAAAAAACAAAGCCAACTAAAAAGAAAAATTACTTGGTTTATAACTGATTTTCATGTGATCTCTGTTCAGACTGCTCATGAAAGATGTTTCTCTACTTTGAAGAATATCAGTTAGGAACTGATTCACTGAAGAGCATTTTGGCACTTTGGTCTCTATGTCTGTGAAACACTGATAAACTAGAATATTTTAGTATCCTTAAACTTCAGTGTTGAGAAATTATGGATGACGTCAGGGTAAAAAGCAAAACCATGGGAGATCATGAAAAATTTAGCATTTTCAAATCAGGTGGGAATATTAACCTCACTAAAGAAAGACAAATAATTTAATTAAGGCTTTATAATTAAAGAATGTAGGTGTGTGAAATATATTATAAATATAATGTAATTGTACACATTCACATGAAAACTAATATTCTGGTTCTTGAATTTAGACATCTGGATCTCAGATGTTCTAGACATTGGAGTTAAAAAGGAAAAAGCGCAAGTCTTTTTAAACGGCTGTATGTTATAAAGCGGCAACTTAGTTAATTTCACCAGAATTGATATTTCACTTAACTAGCAGCTATTAAAGTTTTCCAACTAATGAAAAATCATTCTTTTTTGGCAGCTGAAAAGGGGAGGGGTGGCGTGTAATTCTGAGCATACTAGTTATTGGCATATTAGCTGCCCTGTCTGCTGGAAATAAACCAGGAAGAAGAGCCTGGATAAGCCCACGGGGTCGGGGGTGGGGGAGATGGGGGAGGGAGGCAGAAGACGGTTAGCAAGGAGCAAATGAAGACGAAACTGGGGAGAAGCAGAAATGAAAGAGAAGGGCAGGGACAGAGGAAGCCCCCCACCCCGCCATTCGCCCTTTACCAGGTGCACTGCAGGCGTGTGGCAAATTGCAAGGATTCCTCACATTTACACTGCACTTGACAAATACATTCTAAAAGCAGACTGAGTGTGTGCTGTCTTCTGAGGCCCACCCCCTGCTGCTCTCATCCCCTCTCACCTTGTCCCATACCTCCTCGGTGACATCCATTAAGTTTCCAAAGAAAGGGATGACGGCAGCATTGGAGACCAGGATGTCCACGCCCCCGTGAAGGTTCACAGCCTAGAGAGGAGTAAGGTCTGAGTTAGGGCTGCAGGACAGTAAGGGAAGTGCATTTATCAGTGTCGATAAAGAATTCCTTCTTAGGAACAGTTGTCAAAATGACCTCTTTTCCTTAAAACATTTTCTCTCCAAAACACCCCAAGCTCTGCTGCTAAAACATTTAAGGTCGTCTCATTTCTTTGGCAGTCTTTTCTTCCTGCCCCCACTTCTGAGGCTGTCACTGACCCTTTGTTCTTTAGACTTTCCCTCTGGGAGCTCCTTTATTCTCATGGCCTCAGCTCTCACCTCAAAGTCCATTTCTAGACCCTTCCTCTTTTTTCCCAGCCCCATTTCTCCCAGGGCTTACTGTCCAGTTCTCCTTGAATGAGTTACCATTATCTCAAACTCAGCCTGTCCACACGTACCTGAACGGAGAAACAAGTTTAAATAGACCTATAGGGACTTCCCTGGTGGCGCAGTAGTTAAGAATCCGCCTGCCAATGCAGGGAACATGGGTTCGAGCCCTGGTCTGGGAGGATCCCACATGCCGCGGAGCAACTAAGCCCGTGTGCCACAACTACTGAGCCCGCACTCTAGAGCCCACGAGCCACAACTGCTGAGCCCGTGTGCCACAACTACTGAAGCCCACGTGCCTAGAGCCCGTGCTCTGCAACAGGAGAAGCCACCGCAATGAGAAGCCCACACTCCACAACAAAGAGTAGCCCCCACTCACCGCAACTAGATAAAGCTCGCGCAGTCACGAAGAACGAACGCAGCCAAAAAAAAAAAAAAAAAAAAAAAATTAGACCTATAGAAAGTTGCCACTTGGGCCTTTGAGATCACCTAGCCCAATGTCCTCATGGTGAAGGTGATGAAACTGCGGTCCAGGGAAGTTAATTTCTCAAGGTCATATAGCTCAGTAATGACGTATCAGGGCCAGCTAAGAAGAGGAGGCCTGCTCATTCGGTCTCTGGGAAAGGTGAAGTGATTTGCTCAGGGCACAAGGCTAGTTAGTGGTGGCAGAACTTACACTCTAACCCAGAGCTAATTCATAAGAGTCCTTCAAAAGTGAGTCGGGGTCACTATGAAACTGGCTACCCAGGAGAGCCATGATGGAGAGGATGCCGACCTGCGCTTAAAGCAGTTCCACACTCGGTTATGATGCCATTTCTCCCTTCCCCCCACCCCCTGCTTTTATTTTTTTGGCCTGGAGGCATGGAAGATTCAAGGCAGAAACTGAGATTTAAACTGGGAAAACCAAGAGAGGCAACATCTCACCTCCTTAATAAATTGTAAGTAGGTGGTGAAGGCACGTGCTGGAGTAACGAGCAGCCAAACAGAATCTGCCAACATTATGCCACATTGCAACCAGACTTCGCATTGGCCCAGAATTGGCAATTTTGATGCCTTGGGCAAGCGGCACTAAATGGGCCCTCAACCAACTTTGTGCTTCCGGATTTGGCACACAGAGGTGTGTTATTAACAATCTGCTAGCTCCTGTTTTAACTAATTATTCTTGCTAACTAGGTGCTAAGCTCAGTTGCTTCCACACTGCTGAGGGGATGCCTGGTCTGTCAACATGTAAATTTAACAAATTTTAAAATCACATAATCTTTGCAAACCTGTATCAATAGTCTCTTGCACTCTCTAAATTTTGGTGTCCCGGCACAAAGTCCCAGTCGCCTGCCTTGGCTCTAAGTTTCATGATGAGGAAAACACGGTATGTGTTAGAAAGTGATGTATGCTGGGCCGTGTGCGGGTGTGTTTGGGGGTGGGGAGATAGTGGATTGCAGCAGAATCGCCTGGAGCGCTTTTCCACTTCTGCTGTGTATCCTGTCCCCTTCTCTTTCTAGGCCTATCAGCATAGAGAGGAGAGAAGGCTGGCTTTTGACTGAACAGACAGAGAACCCTGGAAAATTAATGGCAAAGCTACTATGACCACCCAGGTGTCTTCTAAGGCTTGCTCTAAATTGTGTGATTGCTACTCTGTGTTCTGACAGGTCTATTTTTAATTTTTTAAATAAATTTCTTTCTTTTATTTATTTATTTTTGGCTTTGTTGCGTCTTCCTTGTGGTGCACGGGCGTCTCATTGTGGTGGCTCCTCTTGTTGCAGAGCACAGCCTCTGGGCGTGCGGGCTCAGTAATTGTGACCTGCGGGCTCAGTAACTGTGGCACCCGGGCTCTAGAGCGCAGGCTCAGTAGTTGTGGAGCACCGGCTTAGTTGCTCGTGGCATGTGGGATCTTCCCGGACCAGGGCTTGAACCCGTGGCCCCTGCATTGGCAGGCGAATTCCCAACCACTGCGCCACCAGGGAAGCCCAGTTCTATTTTTTTTTTTTTAAGTAGAATCAAGTGGAAAAGCAGCTGCGCCACCAGGGAAGCCCAGTTCTATTTTTTTTTTTTTTAAGTAGAATCAAGTGGAAAAGCAGCTAATCTGGTTTCGGCTCACGACACCTTTGAGAAGCTCTGAGGTGCAGATTAGGAGGCCACTGGGGAGAAGTCATCCTCAGGGCAGCAGCTTCCCTCATCACAGGTAGTGGCTGGCAATGGGCAGGACGCATCTCAAACTGCTAACAAGTATCCTATCATTCTCCACCCGACATTGACCATTCAAACTACTTGAGAGTCAATTTTGATTCATCCCTCCTATTTCCCATTTCTTGACACAGGCCAGGAAAAGGAAAATCTTGGTTGGTTCCCACTAAATGTCTCTTGGGCGCATCTGTTCTGGTCCTACTGCCACTGCTCTTACCTAAGTGACAGCATCAGCTTCCTCCCTGATGTCCTTGGCTCAGAGTCTCCTTTTCTCCAATATATCCTTCCTCCCAGTGCCAGATTATCGTCCTTTAATAACCATTTTCACCTTGCTCAAAACGTCACATGGCTTCTTATTTCCTCCAAGAACGTCTAAACTCCTTTGGGAGGCCACGGAGGGCCCTGTCCCCCATCCTTCCCACCCGGCCCATTTCCTACCAGCCCTCTCAAGCCTGTGCTCTCTCTCTGCTGTGGGTTCACAATGCTCCCCTCTCCCCTTCCGTCCCTCCTTGGCTGTCTGCTCATTTTGCAGCGTCATCTGGAATCCCGGCCCTATGCCATCTGCCCTGCCCCACGCACTCTTCAAGGTCTAGTTCAAACCCCACTTCTGGGCCAGAGCTGCAGGACGGGTAAAGTGGACCTGGTGAGGGTCCAGAGGTCATTTTCCCAGCAAGATTTTGACATTAAGTGGCCACATACATTTCATACGGCTAGTCACTAGTTGGCCCAGGATCCCAGGTGGCTCCCTCACCCTGAGGATCAAGGTCTCAATCTCAGGCTCTGTCCAGCTGCCTATGCCAGGCAAGGTGGCTTTCTTGGACCCCCATGTGGCTCTCTCCAGTGCACATCTGAGCATTTGCCAAATGACTCCTGACAAATGGAATAACCTTATGCTGTCTACTATACCACCACCTACCATCATTTCATGTCCTCCTTGTCTAAGATTACCCAAATTATTTCACCATCTTTCATTCTGTTAGCACAATATCCTTTGCTTTCCATTCTTGGGTAGATTCTCCCTTTTACTCCAAGAAGTAAAGGGTGTGCCCTGAGCCTAGGGAAGAGCAGCCTCCTTTGCAAAATGTTCACATTTTCTTGTGCAGCTGGAAGACTGGTGCCAAGCACCAACTCTGACACTGGCTTAGACACTGTCTTTGAGGCTAAAGTCCAAGTGGGCACCTAAGGCCTGACCTGATGGGGAAATGCCTGGTAGTCTGTAGGTAACTTGGCAAGTCTGGGTTGGCTCACAGCTCTTCTCTTACTAACTGTGGGACCTTGGGATGTTGATCCAGCTTTCTGAAACAGTCTTTAAACAGGGAGACTAATCCTGGCCTTGCTTGGGTTGTTGTTTGGAGAGAACCTGCAAAAGGCTCGAAACAAAGTGCATGGCACACAGTAGGTGGTTGAAACCTGATGGGCTGCCTCCTGTAGGTTCCCGGAGACTCGACTTTATAAGCTGAAAAACAGGGATTGATTGTTTATTAGCTCACAGTGGGAATACCTATTTTGCAATTGTATTTACCCTTTTTATCTGCCCAATTAGATTGGAAAGCCAGGACCAGCTGTTTTTTTTGGGGGGGAGCCCCAAGGCACAATGCAGGGTTGAAACAGTAGAGTGGTGTTTTGATTCTCTGACTGAGATGGGATGATTCTCGGAGACAGAACAGAAAGGCACACAATAAAAATGTGCTGGTGTACTGGAGTGGGTATGCAGATCGCACTGTTGTGTTTTAGTTAACAGTGCTGGCTTGGATTACACCCGTGTTGTCCAGGAGAGCCAGCTCAGGCTGGCTCCCTTCTGCTACCTCCTGGCTCTGCGCCCATATCCTTGCTGCTCACCGTGGCTACCAGCCGCTCTCGGTCCTCGCCCTTCCCCACATGGCACACGGTGCCCGTCACACTCAGCCCCTCCCCATGCAGCGTTGCCACTGCCCGATCCACGTTCTGCTGCTTCCGGCTGCTGACCACCACGTGGGCCCCATCCTGGGCCAGACGCCGGGCGATGGCGAAACCTATCCTGTGGGCAGAGAGAGATAAGGATTTTTAAGTTGGTACAGGAAAAGAGGGTGAAAGCGTGGGCTCCTGAATCAGATTGCCTGGGCTTTGAATTCCAGCTTTCTCTCTGTAGGACCCCCATGTGTTAGATAGGGTTAATGGCACAGCCATTACCATACAGATGGACATGCTTAGCATATTTTTGGCACTGGTTTACTTATTTTTCTTATGGTTTTGGCCTTCAGTCTAGGTTCCCAGGAAGTGATATCACCTTCCACAGGTGCCACCATGGGTCACAGGCCCCATACCCTGTAGGGAGTGAGGAGAGAGAGATGAGCTAGGGGTATAACAAGCAGCAGCTATTTCCATGATTGGAGGGTCTCACTCAGAAAAGCCTCTACCCCCAAATATCTTCCTTACTAGTCTACATCATCTCAATATTCTATCTTTAGTTACGTTTGGGGGTACATGTGAAAGTGGGGGTCTCCGGTTACAAATGTAAATTTTTTACATACTCCCCTGGGAGAAAGGGTTACACATTTTGCACTTAGCCATTAGCATTTCCCATTCATTTGTATTTTAGATTTGTGAAGAGCTGGCATCTAGCAGGGTTCTGTGGGAGTGAGAAACAGGGTAGACAACAGTGGTTGGTGAGACACGGGCTGGGCAAGAGAGGTCAAAATGTACTGAACTAAACAAGAATGTGGACACAAGGCTTTTGTGTCCCCTCTAGGTAAGGGGCGCAGTTCTATGAGACTCTTGGGGTGCCAAAATGGGGTGTCTGGAACATTTCCACCGTCGGTGCAGGCAGTGGATAGGATTTTTGGAATCTGGACTGTCTTGGATTTCTGGTCTTCCCAGACTCTAGGTGGGGCCAGTTGACCGGGGCAGCCCAGAACCCTGGGAGATGAGATTGATGGGGGCGGGCAGCACCCAGGTGGCACAGTCGAGCCAGAGGCAGCAGTGACAAGAGGGCTGGCAATTTCAAGGTTGGGGGGGTAGGGGATTCCGAGGGGACTGCAGGCCAACCACGTAGTTCCTTTCTTCCCGGGCCGACTCTGGCCACACGTGAGGCCTGAAGATGGGGCACGGGAGGCCAAGGACAAGGGGTTAGTACCTGTTTGCAGACAGCGGGGGGCCTCCGAGACTCGGGCTCGGGCACTCACCCGTCAGTGGAGGCCGTTACTAGGGCCACCTTATTCTCAAGCGGGTTCCGGCGCGCCACCGCGGAGCTGGCCATCCGCACCGACTTCCACGTCCGCGCACAGAGACCCAACAGCAGCCCCGCCTTTTGCATGGAGGCGGCCGGTTCAGGGTTCTGCGCCGCCTAGGGGAGGCGACAGAGGGGCAGGGCGAGGGGCAGGGCGAGGGGCAGGGCGAGGGGCAGGGCGAGGGGCAGGGCGAGGGGCAGGGCGAGGGGCAGGGCGAGGGGCAGGGCGAGGGGCAGGGCGAGGGGCAGGGCGAGGGGCGAGCCACTTCCCCGCCCGGCTGCTCGCTCGGAAGCCAGATCCCCTCCTCGCTCCCAGCTCCCCACCAGTCCTAGAGCGGGACAGCTCGTCCTGCTCCGCGCGGGCCCTTGGCGCAGGGAGCCGGCTGTGGCCGCGGCGCCCCTCAGTCCCCTGCTCGCCCCGGCCGGCCGGTGTGGGACGGTTCCGTCGGTTTCAGTTCCCTGTAGGTATGCCCCCGCCTCCGGGAGTCCGTAGACTTCCCTGTCCTCCCGCCCCTCCTTCCACATCTGCTTGCCCACGTCTTTTCCTGGGGGAGAGGGGACTTTGAGTTGGTTGCTTTTGCTTCCCAGAACCTCAAGATGGACTTTGTTTTCCAAGAAAGTCTGGATCCACATTTGTGACAGCCCACAAGAGGGCAAATGTTTTGGGTTTGCCCATGGGGGTGAGGCCTGTAGCCCCCATGGAACCCACCACGTGAGGGTCTCAGGTGAGGCTGCAGGAACCTGGGAGAGACACGAAGTGGGGAGCAGCTGGGTAGGCCTGCCCTGCCCTTCACTCTGGCTCAAGTTCTCCTCCATCCCCACAGGCCTGGAGGGCAGACTCCGGTCACCAGTGGTAACCAGTGTGCAGAATTAAAGATCCTGACGGGAGAGGATCTCTTATACCCTCCACTGAAAGAGGACTTCTCCATTTTCAGGCCTAAATGGTAGCAAGGAGGCTAGAGGGTCCCCCAACAAGTGGTGGAAATTCGGAGGACTCAGGAGCACTCAAGTTCTCCATAATCACTATGTCCCCAGGTCTTAGCCTCCACCCTAGTTCAATAAATATTTGTTGAATGTAAAAGCACTTTATAAACTGTAAACTACTAAACACATAAGTAATTATTGCCAACATAGAGTAATTATTATGGCCGCCACAGGCCAGGCTCTTCGTTTGTAAACTGAGGGTGCTGGAGTAGATAATGGATAAGGTCCTCTCCAGCTATAAATTCTGTGTCCGAGACTTCAGCCTCCTCTTCTGCCAAGTGGGCTCAAATGATCTCCCTCCTGGGTTTCTGGGAGAATTAATAAATCTGCATGGCTTGTGATACACTGTAGAAAGGCCCCAACAGACCCAGTGTCACCATCTGAATTGGTTTAACCCAGTGGCCTCCAAATGCCAGCCTGAGAAGTTGTGCAGATCCATGGCAAAGTTGTCACTAGTTCAAGGCAAAAAGAGAAAAAGACAATATAGTGTTTCATAAATCTAAGCTTATTTAACTTAACAGGTAGTCCTTTATTCTGGGATATGCTTTTGCTCCTTTTTTTTTTTTTTTTGGTGTTAGTCTTTTTGTTAAGAGAAGATGATGAAAGCAGATGGGTAGGTTGAGAAAAATGTTGTTAGTTGGTGAAATCACCAGTCTGGCAACCCAATGTCAGTCCCTACAATTAGAGGAGAGAGAATCCTGGTTTGTGAAATTCAGTTCTGGGGATTGCTGCTTAATAAAATTCATACTTGCTAAAGATTCGTTTAGTATACGTGTAGGTCAACTGAGCAGCCAAAAAGGATTTCAGCATTCAAAAGGGGGTGTATGAGCAGCGAATGATATAACAAGCATGCACTGGATCTACAGTTTATTCCTCAAACTAGACGTTACAGCTGTGGTACTTAGCTCATCCTGATGAGATAAGAGAGCTTGAGTCTAATTTTCCCCATGTCCGGGGAAAACTGACTCTCTGACTGGTGCCCCTCAGTCTGAACCTCATGAATTATTGACAACAGAGGCTGGATAGCATGACACTCCTCTTCTTCCTGACCTGTTCAGAGCTAATGCACTGTGGGAACCCTTCCCACTGCTCTGCACCTGCCTGCGGGGCTGGGGGAGGGAATGTAGGAAGCCTGGAGCAGAGCCTCTCAGGGTTTTGGTTCAAAGGGACAGGCCTGCAGGGCGTATTTGATCTCTCTTCCCCTCCTGTCCAGAGGTGGGCAGCCAGATCCAGGGGTTGAGGTTGGCAGGGGGAGGCTGAGGGAGACCACACCCCAAAGAGCAAAGGGTTTGGGGAAAAGAGAATTCTGGCCTGCGAGCTCATGAACATCACATGGCCCCTCCCTGTCTGGGCAGGGTTGATATTTGGCCTCCAGCACCATTTCTTTGGGGAGAACACAGGGGACACTAGGGAGGGGATCTGTGAACAGAAAAGGGTAGAGGGAAGGCAAGAAGAGTGGGAGTCTCCAGCTCCTACTACTCATCAAGACGGTTTGTTGGAGATGAGGGTAGGAAATCTTTGGGGGAAATACATATGTGTGTAGAGTCTCTTTGAAATGGCGCTTTTAATAGGTAATGGGATTGTTCTTGTATGGAGGTGGTACCATCTGCAGGTCTTGAGGAAATGCCTCCATGATTGATGACTACACTCCCATCTTCTTCAAGGGCTGTGTTGACTTAAAAAACAAGTGCACAACGTGAGAGTTGCGAGTTAAGTTTTATTTGGGGCAAAATGAGGACTGCAGCCCGGGATACAGCGTTTCAGATAGCTCTGAGAAACTGCTCCAAGGAGGCGAGTGGAAGAGCCAGGATATATAGGAGTTTTGCAACAAAGGGCAGGTAGTCGGGAGTGTCAAAGGATTATTGTTAATTAAAGAAAACCAGATATCGCAAGTTAAGTAATTTAGCGCTTTTCTATGTATGGGAAGATGCAAGAGTCTGGGCTCACTGAAATCATTCCTTTGATATGCACCTCAGCTATCTGGGGCCGGTATCCTGTGTTTTCATATATTGAGTTTCCTCAGGTCTCACCGTAGGGAGTGGCTGCAGTCTGCTGGCTGCTAGATGGTATTCTTTTCAGCCCTGAGTTTCCTCAGGGCTCACCGGCTCATGTTGGAGAGCTACAATCGTTGATGACTGTGACATCCTTTGTTTACTGATATGGCAGGAAATATTCCATATATAGATATTCCATTCCATTTATAAATATTCCATTTATCAGCTGACTGCAGTCTGGAAGGAAATTCACCTGGGTTGGAATTTAAGTCTTGCATCTTGCAATAGCCATTCCACATTGGTCATTGACTCGTGCATCATTGACACAAGTCAGGCTTGGGTGGTGTAGGAGGGCTGTGTGATAACAGAGACTTTTATTGAATACTTACTAAGTGCCGACAACTGTTGGGTGATTTTTATAAATTTTATTGAATGTGTCTAATCCAGTGAGGTAGGCAGTTTTATTTCTATATGTGAAATCAAAGTGAGTTGTGACAGCTTGACCTGCTGTCAATGTTGAATAGCTACTTTTTTTTAAATTTTTTTAAACATCTTTATTGAAGTATAATTGCTTTACAATGGTGTGTTAGTTTCTGCTTTATAACAAAGTGAATCAGTTATACATATACATATGTTCCCATATCTCTTCCCTCTTGCATCTCCCTCCCTCCCACCCTCCCTATCCCACCCCTCTAGGTGGTCACAAATCACCGAGCTGATCTCCCTGTGCTATGCGGCTGCTTCCCACTAGCTATCTATTTTACATTGAATAGCTACTTTTAATTTTTCTGACGTTGTTAGAGAATGACAGTTTTCTTGGAAACTAATTTTCTCTTAATTGGAATTTTACTTTCTGCATCAATTCATTTTTGTTTTAATCATTATTTTTAAATTACAAAAATAACACATGTTCACAATTTTTAAAAGAGACACAAGGTTATAGAGTGAAAAGTAAAAAAGCAGCTCTTCCCTATGCTTCCTTTACCTGCTCCCCATATAGCTCTTTGTCTTGTGTATCATCCTTCCAGAAGTTTCCTATGCATTTACATGCATATTTTCCCTTTAAAATGTTTCCCATGAATGGAATGACACTATACATAATGTCCTTCAAATTGCTTGTTTCTTTTCTTTCTTCCTTTTCCCCACTTCTCTCTTTCATTTCCTAAAATACATTCTTGGAGATTGTTCTGAGTGGTACACAATAGATCTCCTTTATTCTCTCTCTCCCTTTTAAAAATAGCTGTACAGTATCCCATTGTGTGGATATCCCATAATTTATTTAGCCAGTCTCCCACCGATGAACGTTTAAGTAGCTTCCAGTGTTTTGCCATTTCAAACAACGCTACAATGAACAACCTTGGATGTATATATATTTTGTATTTGGTGCAAATACATTTGTATCCTGGATCAAATGTTTTCAATTGATGGCTATGGTCAAATGACCTTAAAAGAGATTTAACCGGTTCTGATGGAACTGGTTTTTCTAAACTGAATTTAGGAACTTCCCTGGTGGTCCAGTCGTTAAGACCCCGAACTCCCAATGCAGAGGGCCTGTGTTCAATCCTTGGTTGGGGAACTGAGATCCCACATACCATTACTAAGCCCGCATACTCTAGAGCCCCTGCGCCACAACTAGAGAAGCCCGTGTGCCACAACGAAGACCCAGTGCAGTCAAAATAATAAATAATAAATAAATAAATAAAATAAACTGAATTTACCTGCTGCCCTACCCTCTTTTACACTGTGTGTATTGATAGAATGGTTTAAACTGTGGGTGATGGCGTAAGCTCGGGGTGATAAGAGGTAGCGTGCCTTGGCCTCGGTGGCTGGGAACCCATGGGGATCGGTGGGTACTCCTGACCTGCAGCTTGCAGACCTGAGGCGCGCTTAGTTTCACTCATGTTTGTCATTGACAAGGCCAGCCCAGCATTGCCAGATCTTAGGAATTTTATTTATTTATTTTGTTTGTTTGTTTGTTTGTTTTGGCCACGCTGTGCAGCATGCAGGATCTTAGTTCCCCCAACCAGGGATTGAACCCGTGCCCCCTGCATTGGGCACGTGGAGTCTTAACCATTGGACCGCCAGGGAAGTCCCGATCTTAGGAATTTTAAACAGAAGGTAGAAATCTGGGTTTTAATATGAAATATTTAATTTTTAAATGTTGGCAACAAATTTGCTAAAACAAACAAACAAGACAACAAAACTAAACAAAAACAGTGAATGTATCTGTAGGTGCCAGAGACTGACACAGTCTTTGCCTATTTACAGGTAGTGGATTATTAATTTTGTGAGATATTGCTCTATCTAGAATCTCATAACTCTATTATATAGCTTATTCAATTTCTAGTTTTTCAAAAGTTTGAAAAACTTTGCCCTGTATTTAGGCAGTTGTTTGTGAACACCGTTGAGAAATCATCTACCCAGTGTTTGTACAGGTTCTTTTCAGGAACTCTGTACAGAAGCAGACAGAAGTTCTTACAAGACAGGCGTTGGCTTCTCTTTTCCCTCATGCCCAGGATTGCTTCCTTCTGTTGTATTTGGGAAGGGGTGGTAGTGGTGGTGGAGTTTCCCCCTTTTCCTCCCTCAGAGACAAGCCCCGTGGCAGATGTGGAGATGCAGATAACAGCTCAGATCCTCCTTCTAGAAAGGACTCACTCTGGCTGCTGGGAGTCTGATTAGCTGTCAGCTGCCAGCTGGCAGTTAACTCCTTCCAAGGGTGGCCCCAGCCAGTGACTGAGCAGGATGGTGGCACAAGTACCTCACCACTTCCGCCTAACGTGGGGCTCCTCTAAGGGGCCGTCTTTGCTTTGGAGCTTCCTAGTGGGCTGGCGTTGGTCAGATCTGCATCTCAGGGTCTCACAGATCCTCCTTCTCAATCCTGCTTCCTCCCTTTTCCTTTCACAGATGTTACTCCTGAAACCGTGCACCTCAGATTGGGACTTGAACCCACGCAGCAGGGACTTGAACCCAGCCAAAACCGACAGTCTTCCAACTGACATCACACACCTGGTTTCAGGACTTAATGAAGCTCAGGTTCTTGATGTCTCATCACAGAAAGAATTCAGTGAGAGACAAAGTGATAGGTGAGAAGTGGATTTATTTAGAGAGAAGCACACTCCACAGACAGAGGGTGGGCCATCTCAGAAGGCGAGAAAGGCACCAGGGTATGGGGTTGTCAGTTTTTATAGGGGTGGGTAATTTCATAGGCTAATGAGTGGGAGGAGTATTCCAGCTCTTTTGGGAATGGGTGGGGATTTCCAGGAATTGGGCCACCACCCACTTTTTTTTTTTTTTTTAAAGCTAGTATTTTTTGTTTTTTTTTTAAATTAATTAATTAATTTATTTATTTTTGGCTGTGTTGGGTCTTCGTTTCTGTGCTAGGGCTTTCTCTAGTTGTGGCAAGTGGGGGGCCACTCTTGATCGCGGTGCGTGGGCCTCTCACTATCGCGGCCTCTCTTGTTGCAGAGCACAGGCTCCAGACGTGCAGGCTCAGTAATTGTGGCTCACAGGCCTAGCTTCTCCGCGGCATGTGGGATCTTCCCAGACCAGGGCTTGAACCCATGTCCCCTGCATTGGCAGGCAGATTCTCAAGCACTGCGCCACCAGGGAAGCCCCACACCACCCACTTTTTGATCCTTATGGTTGGTATGGAACTGTCATGGCACCTGTGGGTGTGTCATTTAGCTTGCTGATGTGTTACAGTGAGCGTATACTGAGGCTCAAGGTCTAGTGGAAGATGACTTGTCTGCCATCTTGGGCCCACTTGGTTCTAATCAGGTTATGTCATGCCCTTGGGCTATGTCATTCTTTCAAAGGTTGTCTGTCCCCTTCCCTCTTGTTTCACTCCGACTAAATGCTTTGGTCTCCTAATTCCATCTGAAACCGATAGGTGCCGTGCTGGGGGTGCTCCAAGGAGCTCCAGTCCTTTATGTCTCAATGCAGAAAGAAGCCAGAGGGAAAGTGATAGATAAGAAGTGATTTATTAGAATAGACGCTTGTGAGGCTTACAAGTGGGTGGGCAAGAGGTGCTGCCCGAGAACTTAGCGGGCTACAGTTTTATAACCAAAGGAAAAGTGGGGAGGGGGAAAAGACCACCTTCTTCCTCATTCTTAAGTAGACGTCACGCTTCCATCATCAGCTCCTCCTCCAGGTTGGGCCGGGGAGTTTTCTTGTCCCTACATGGTCAAGCTAGGACCATCATGGCACTATGAAAAAATTATTTTAGGTCTCAGTACAATGAGAGTCTTTCACTTTGAAATGTCACCTTTCCATAAATTATTGCTTTTTATGTGTACAGAGAGCATGTCTTAAGGGTCATTAACTTACTGAGCTCACTGGGCAGGATGTGGGTCTCATGCCACCATTGTTTTATTGCTTTGGGGCATGTCTTGTGCTTCTGTTGCATGGTTTTGTTGTTAAGCAAGCCTGTTTGGCTTTGTGGTTAAGCAAATCTGCTTTCTTGAGTAATCATTAATTTACAGGGGTGTCCCATACTTTTTTCTGCTTACAATCCCCTAGTGAGATTAACTATTTAATCACCTACTTTGTCCCTTTACCCTGTCCCTATCACAACCAGGCATCTGCTTTGCTGGGGACTCACAGTTTCTTTCCTTCAGAATCTTTCCAGTGCAAAACCCCACTCTCAACGTACAGGAGATGTTCTCCTAGAGGGTCTGTCCCTTCCCCCCCCCCACATCAGAGCATCAGGGCACTCTGAAGCAAGAATCCTCTGTAACTGCAGTTCCTGCCAGTTTAAATTTTTCTATGGGGGCTTGAGTAGAGAATTGCAGGGTGGGCTTTGGCAGTGTCAGGCCAGCACAATAGTGCAAGGCCAGTCCTGGAGCTCCACATGTTTTCCTTGAGATCTCTCCGCTGGTATGAGATGAAGAAATGTTCCCTGCCCGCCCCCCGCCCCCGAAGTATTTCATTTTCCTGTAAATTTCTGGATCAACTGAACACACACATACACACACACACACATACCCACACCCACACACATACCCCTTCCAAGAACCATCAACAATTCCTAGGGACAAGGCAGTCTAAATCCGCAAAAGAAAGTGAACCATTTCCCTAGAGGTGCCAGCCTGCCCTCTCTGGAGATAACATTTGCCATTATTATGCAAAGCAGTTTCACTTACCCTGTTCTGCTTTTAGAGCAGCATAAGAGGCCTGTGGTATGAAATGAATAAGGCCTATCACAAACCTTGCTGAAAGGACAGAGCAATCTGCTTCTGAGGGCTCTCTCTTTGTTGGGCCAGATCAAATTCTTGAGCAGCATGCATTCTTTTTAATCTCTGTAAGGGAAGTAGGGGTACTTTAAGAATTTCTTATCCTTCTGTCTCAAGCAAACCCTTAGGAGTGAAGGAGGTGGGTGGGTTTGTCCTTCTAGTTACATATGCTTTTCTCACTCATTTTGAATTTAATGACAAAGGGACTGTTCTTACCATTTGATATTTTGTAAAAAAAACCAAGGAATCACACAATACACACTTACTGCACCTCGTTGTTTTTTTTTTTTAAACTTTTTATTTCGAAGTAATTATAGTCTCACAGTAATTATAAACTCAAAAGTAATACATAGAGTCCCTATGTACCCTTCCCCCAACTTCCCCCATGGTGACATCTTACAGTGGGAACATTTGTAGTACAATGTCAAGACCAGGACACTGGCATTGATGCAATGCTGTTAACTAGACTATAGACCTTATTTGGTGTCCATCATTTTTTTTTTTTTTAATTATTATGTATTATTTATTTTTATTTTTTGGCTGTGTTGGGTCTTCGTTTCTGTGCGAGGGCTTCCTCTAGTTGCGGCAAGTGGGGGCCACTCTTCATCGCAGTGCGCGGGCCTCTCACTATTGTGGCCTCTCTCTTATTGCGGAGCACAGGCTCCAGACGCGCAGGCTCAGTAGTTGTGGCTCACGGGCCTAGTTGCTCCGCGGCATGTGGGATCTTCCCAGACCAGGGCTCGAACCCGTGTCCCCTGCATTAGCAGGCAGATTCTCAACCACTGCGCCACCAGGGAAGCCCCGTCATTTTTTATGTGCACTCATTTGTGTGTGTCAGTGCATGAACTTTCCCTAGCTTGTTGGCATGTGTTGGAGATCTTTTTTTTTTTAAATTTTTAAATTTTATTATTATTATTTTACATTTAATTTTTATTTTTTTGGCTGTGTTGGGTCTTCATTGCTGCGCGCGGGCTTTCTCTAGTTGCGGCGAGTGGGGGCTACTCCTCGTTGCGGTGCATGGGCTTCTCATTGTAGTGGCTTCTCTTTGTTGTGGAGCATGGGCTCTAGGCATGTGGGCTTCAGTAGGTGTGGCATGCGGGCTTCAGTAGTTGTGACTCGCGGGCTCTAGAGCGCAGGCTCAGTAGTTGTGGCACACGGGCTTAGTTGCTCCGTGGCATGTGGGATCCTCCTGGACCAGGGATCGAACCCATGTCCCCTGTATTGGCAGGGAATTCTTAACCACTGCGCCACCAGGGAAGACCCTGTGTTGTAGATCTTTGACCAGCAGTCCATACTTCATCATTATTCCTTCTTTCATTATCTGGGTAGACAATCATTTATCAGTTACCCATTGAAGCCCACTTCAGTTGTTTATGCCTTTTCTCTGTCGACTTAAAAAATATTGCACAATGTGAGAGTTGCGAGTTAAGTTTTATTGGGGACAAAATGAGGACTGGGAGACATTCCTCAGATAGCTCTGAGAAACTGCTCCAAGGAGGTAGGGGGGAAAGTCAGTATATATGTGATTTTGGTGAAGGGGGAAAACATGCAATCAAGCGCATATTCTTTGTAGAAGTTTTCTGCTAGTCGCGTGAAGGTTACTGCTAGTCACGAGGAGCAGACGTCACCAGGAAGGATTTTAGTGTTTTTCTAGATATGAGGAGATACAAGAATTGGGCTCATAAAATCAGCTCCTGAAAATACCTAACTATCTGAAGACCTGTTCTGCCAGTTTTCCCCCTGGCACAGAGGGCCTCTTTTCAGCTCTCCACCCTCCACACTTTTCAGGGGGTGTTGAAAGTCAGCAGCTGCAGCAGCATATGATTAATCCTTGTAGAGGTAGTTGGCCAGTGCCCATGGTAAGTGCCAATTGTAGTTGACATCGCCAATAAATATGATGTTGCAATAGCATCTTTGTTCACTTAGGTAGGAGAACTTGTTTGTACGGGCCCAAATAAATAGTTGAAGCAATAGGGCAGAGGGTATGTGCCTTTGACATTTTGAGAGAAATTGCCAATTGCCCTCCAGACAAGCTGCGCCCTATTCCAGTCTCAGACACCCTTCCTGAGAAGGCAATTCTATGTGATGGTATCCATTTCATCACACCCTCATAACACTCAGTTTCACCAAACATTGTAACTTTTGCCAATCTGGGCGAAAAAACTATTTTCGATTTATATTTCTTTATTAAGATTATTTTTTCATATGTTTACAGGTATTTGTATTTCTTTTTTCATAAACTACTTGTTCATGTCCTTTGTCCACTTTTATTGTTTTCTTATTTATTCTTAGAAACACTTCACGAAAGGAAATGAACCATGTGACTGTCACGTATGGCAAATATTTTTCCCAGTTTGACTTTGGAGTTTATGTCTTTAATGTCATGTAGATGTTTTAAATCTTTATGGAATCAAACTTATTTATCTTTTCTCTTATGGCTTCTGAGTTTTAGGTCATGCTTAGAAAAGCCTTTCTTACTCCAAAAATATAAAAAATTCACTCATGTTTTTCTATAGTAATTCAATGTGGGTTTTGTGCGTGTGTGTGCGCGTGTGTGTCTGTTAAAATCTTTGGGCCAGCTGATATTTGCTCTTGTATGGGAAGTGAGGTAGAGATCCAGGTTAATTTTTTTCCCTAAAGGGTTAATCAGTTATCTCAGCACTCTTTGCATTTTCCCTCTATGCCTTGATTATTTTTATTATTCCCATATGTATTTGAGCCTATTTCTGGATTCTATTTCATTCCATTGATTTGTCTATCTGTTCCCATGTCAGGATTTTAATAGATACTGCAAAGAGGTAAAAGGAAAGTGGAAAAAGTTTTATAAAATAATTTCAAATAGAATAGCATGTCAATTCAGAGGAGGGAGAGAGTGTTTTTAGTTGGGGTGGTCTGGAAAAGCTTCATGAGAGAGGGACATCTAAGACAAAGCTTGGACAATGAGCGACATTAGTCAAAGGGAATAAAGAGCTAAGGCATGGAGTCAGGAGGTGGTGAATATTTGTGCAGATGCCCGTTGTATCTCTGCAAAGGAGCCCATACTCCACCACCTGTGTTTTTATGCACGCATGTCTTGAATACGTCAAGAACATACAGACATTTTTGTATTACTTTTTCCAGGCATTTTGAAGATATATTTTTTAATCATAATAGCTACAAGTGGAGCACCTACTATTTGCTAGGGATATCTATATCGATTCTGATTTTCACCGCAATGAACAAAGTTGATATTGTTATTCCCATTTTAGGAATGAGGAAAAGCCTCAAACAGGTTAAATAGCAGCTCATAAGTGCACTGATATTCAAATCCATGGCCAACAAGTTAAAGAACAAAACAAAGCAAAACCAGAGTAGAAAACATCACAGATTATCACTCATGTTTAGGGTGTTTGGAGCAGGTGCTGTCCCTTCTGCGACCATGTCACCTGGGATTCCTTTACCTTTTCTTTTTAAAAATATTTATTTATTTAATTTATTTATTTTCTTTATTTTTTTGGCTGTGTCAGGTCAACTGCAACTAAGGTTGCAGCATGCGGGATCTTCGTTGAGGCATGCGGGATCTTTTGTTGCTTCGCGTGGTCTCTTCATTGCAGCACTCGGGCTTCTCTCTAGTTGTGGTGCGCGGGCTCCAGGGCGCGTGGACTCTGTAGTTTGTGGCACGCGGGCTCTCTCGTCGAGGTGCGTGAGCTCAATAGTTGTGGCGCAGGCTTAGTTGCCCCGCGGCATGTGGGATCTTAGTTCCCTGACCAGGGATCGAACCCACATCCCTTGCATTGGAAGGCAGATTCTTTACTACTGGACCACCAGGGAAGTCCCCCTTTACCTTTTTTAAAAAAAAATTTTTTAGAGTTTGGTCTAGGAGAGAAACTATTTTGTCTTTTTTTTTGGCTTCACTGCGTGGCGTGTGGGATCTTAGTTCCCCAACTAGGGATCGAACCCATGCCCCTTGCGGTGGAGGCGTGGAGTCCTAACCACTGGAATGCCAGGGAATTCCTGGAAAGAATCGTTTTTTTAAAAAAAATTTTATTGAAGTATAGTTGACTTACAATGTCGTGTTAGTTTCAGCCTCTTTATCCTCTTTGTGTGCATCAGCTGAATTCCAGTGTGCGTGGCCCTTGGCCAATGACTGTTGGGGACGGGGATGTACACACTCCAGCTCTATTGCCCTCTCATTGGGATGATTTTGACTGCAAGTCATTGTGACCCACAGTGCCCCCCAAGCCCTCTGTGGGAATGAGTCAGAATTATCCTCTGTGTGACTTGGCTTGATATAGCACCCTTACTCGGCCCCTTCCTGGGCCAACTTCCTCATTCCTCTCTTTCCCCTAGAAATATTTCCTAATAAATTACTTTCACATGCATCTTCCTCTAAGGCAGTATTGTTTCAAGAAACTTTTGTTTCAGTTATGTGGAGGGGTGTGTGTGTGTGTATATGTGTGTGTGTGTGTGTCTGTCTGGCTCTCTGTGTGTCTGTGTATTGGGTTGCCATATAACGTGCATTTCTTACTATGAAGCTAAAAAGTTTGAAAGCCACTGTCCTTTACCACATTAAACTGTCTTTCTATTTGTGTATGGTTCATAGACCTGGAAAGTCTCCCGGACGCCCCAGGATCAGAACTACAGATCAGATTCCAGGTCTTATTGCCTGTTTGAGCACAGCGACTTAAAATGTACTGGATAAAAAATATCTTAGTCATGTGTCTAGAGAATGCCATCAACTTTGACACAACTGGCTAAGCTGTTCTTTGAACTTCTTTGGGCAGTCAAGCTTGCCAATTAGCTTTCAAAGTCCAGATTTCCCTTTGCTAAGGTTGATAAATGTGGTATAAAGGTCATGATGGTTGATTATTAATTTTTTGTGGGCTAGCAGAAGCAGGAAGACCAAGTTTGTCTTGTAGCAGAGCCAGATGGTGTGCCTGAGCACGTGGCAGGGCTGCTATCCCAGAACTCTGGCCCCAGGCTTGGCTTAGATGGGGAGAGTGGGGTGTTCAGAATTGCTCTGCATTTACCCCCAAAGACAGTGCAGTTAAAAAGGAAAGAGAGCACATCACACACTCACTAACAACCAATGAGACCTAGCTAAGAGGTCAGGCAAGTCTCTGTCGGTCAGATCTGCAGGAATCCTGGGGCAGGCCTGGCTGCAGGAATCCACTGGAGGCCATGAGTGGAAGGCAGAGAGCACCAATACCCAAAGTACGGTGGCGATGAGTTCTGGAAGGCAGTGCAGGGGAGAGGGCAAGACACCCATCTTCCCAGGAAAACCTTGCAAGCCCTGCCATCATCGTGTCAGCTGAATATCCTTATTTGTCAGTACCTATGATGTAAGATTGGTTCCATATTTAGAAAACAACAAAAATATGTTGAAAACCCAATGGCATGATTAAGGAAAAAGGAGGCGACCTCAGCTTATCAAGGATGATAAGGATGAAGACTGCTGTGAGTTAAGAATTCATAGGGTCTCTAGTGTTGTCCCAGGGAAGAGCCATGCTTTCTGGTCGATGTGACATTCTGGTTACCCCGCAGGTGTGCTGCAGTGTGGGGAGTGGTTGCTCGTCAGCACGGTCAAGGTCTGGTTGGAGGACCCTCAGATCTCTCCTGATTCCACACTCACTCCGCTGCCTTCTGATTATTACTCCAGGTAGGAGGTACGGATCATGGACAACTTCTTCTCATCACTGGAAGGGCCTGTTCCCTACCCAGACTGAGTCCACTGGCTTCTGAGACTAAATCAATTTCATGTGTGTTTGGGGTATGAGAGTCAGTACCACATCCCCCCGAGGTGCTGACTCTCCAAGTTCCTGGCTGACCAGTCTGAGAGCCACGTGGGGCTCAGGACCCTGTGGGGCTTAGCCTAAAGTGGGCAGTCAGATCTCACAGGCTCCAAGACCATGGAGGAGTGCCAGCTCCTGCCTCATCCTGAGGCTGAGCTGAGACCCCGGGGTTAGGCAGTACATGCTGATCCCTGACTGGGAGTAGCAAACCTGGACTGTTGGTGAGACTCTGAAGTCCAGCACGAAAGGGGTGTTCACATGGGGGTGGGTGAGAGAGACCTGTGACTCTTGGTAGCAGAGCAGGCGTGGAAGGAAGATGGGGTGGGGTGGGGGTCAGTTTTGTCCTCAGTTTCTGTCTGGCCTGCCGTTCCTAGAAAGTTAGGTGAGAAAGAAGTCTTTGGGCTCTGTCTCCAGGGGAAGCTCTGCTCAATTTCAGTGGTGACGAACTTCTCCCTTATTCGGGCTTCTCTGTCAGATGTCCAGGGTGGGGTGGGTGGCTCCTATGAGGCCCAGTACGGGGTGATGTGGGGAGATCCTTGTGTCGTAGCACACAGGTAGTCAATGTTTTATTTATTTATTTAGGGCTGTGTTGGGTCTTTGTTGCTACGCATGGGCTTTCTCTGGTTGTGGCAAGTGGGCGCTACTCTTCATTGCGGTGCGCGGGCTTCTCATTGTGGTGGCTTCTCTTGTTGCGGAGCACAGGCTCTAGGTGCACAGGCTTCAGTAGTTGCAGCACACGGGCTCAGTAGTTGCGGCATGCGATCTCTAGAGCGCAGGCTCAGTAGTTGTGGCTCACGGGCTTTAGAGTGCAGGCTCAGTAGTTGTGGCGCGTGGGCTTGGTTGCTCCACAGCATGTGGGATCTTCCCGGACCAGGGCTCGAACCCGTGTCCTCTGCATTGACAGGCGGATTCTTAACCACTGCACCACCAGGGAAGTCTCATATTCAATGTTTTAAACCTTATCATATTCATCCAGTACTTTCGAATAAGCCTTACACTGTAATTGTTGCAAGGATACACCATTTTTTTTTCCCACCAAAGCAGATTCTAATTAATCAACAGTATGCTGATGAAGCATCTGTAGGAGAAGCACTGGGCTGAACACTGTAGTAGATTAAAGATTTACAGCATAAACTTAGTCCTTGCACTCAAGGAATTTACAATCTAGCTGCAGAGATCGGACATGTCAATGAAACACCTAGAAAACAACAGTTTAAAAAAGTACTCAGCTAAGTGTTATTTGCATCTCCTTTCCACCCTTTCCACTGCATCTGCCCCATGGGGAGGCTCTCCCTTGCCCCAGGTGGTGGAACCCTGGAGACAGTGGACAGATAATAAGCATCTTCCCTCCGTGCCCCACCCCCTCCTCATGCTGTGGGACTTAGTCCCCTATCTTCCCATTGGGCTTAGCACCCATGGCTGAGAGTAGGGTTTTGTGTGGAGATAATTCCAGAAAATGGACCCTGCAAAGGGGATCCTGCCCAGATGAAAATAGGTTTAATTCTTCGATCATCTTCTGTTAAAATTGGATGGGTTAGGTTCGTTGAATGGTCAGAGGGACAATAAAAGGCCATCAGGAGACCCAGGTGTGGACTTCCTGGGGGCTCCTCTGGTTGTTTTGCCATGTTCTCTCACTATGCTTTAATACCCATATTCTTAAAATAAACATCCCCCCTCCCCCACTTGTGCTAATGCTTGTGGGTAGAACCATTTTTTTTTTTTGGCTGCACCCCGCGGCTTGTGGGATCTTAGTTCCCATCGAGGGATCCAACCCGGGGCCCCAGCAGTGAGAGTGCCGAGTCCTAACCACTGGGAAGCCAGGGAATTCCCCTGGGTGGAATCATTCGTGTATGATCCTTTGAATCAGACAGGTTCAAGAGAGTGACCAAAGCATTACTGGGACCAGCTTCTGCTGTTGGGCCAGGCTTTCTCAACAAGGGTTCCAGGAGAGAATGAAAGTTTGTAGAATATTATGAGAGTGACTATTTTCTCAATTCTCCCAAGGACGGTACATAGCTGGTACCATTCCGGAAGCATAAGAGATAAAAGTTAATTCATTACATATAATAGATGCCTTAGGGCTTAGTTCTCTCATGGAACCCAGATTGAGAAGGGCTGCTCCAGGCCCACGTGCCAGGGTCTCAAGCAACACCTGAGCTCCCTCCTTTTCTTGGCCTGCCTTGGTTGCCACAACTGACCCATAATGGCTTCTTGAGTCATGAGTTTTGATGATGTAGACTAAGTAAAATTGGAGTTCGAAGTAGAGACCAGAGACCTGTGGGTGGTAGTATGCTGAGTTACAACGTTTTTAGATGTGCTAAGTTCCAGTATTGACCTACAGTAGGCAGTGAGCTGGGAGAGGGGAGCAGATCCTCAAACTTTGCTCTCTCCCTCCTTCCACACTGGGAGCTCCCGCAAGGCAGGGTGGCTCTGA
Organism: Eschrichtius robustus; assembly: GCF_028021215.1. Classification (NCBI taxonomy): domain Eukaryota; kingdom Metazoa; phylum Chordata; class Mammalia; order Artiodactyla; family Eschrichtiidae; genus Eschrichtius; species Eschrichtius robustus. The sequence goes on from NC_090824.1 coordinate 73,894,036, forward strand.
ATGGCCGTGCATTTGAGTCATGATTTTCCTCTATAGTATGGAATTGGAAAGCCTCCATTTAAAAAACACACTTTAGATCTGGTAAACAGTGATTTAAGTGGCAAAAGTGAAGAGAGTATGCCTCTCCCATCTGATACATAAATCCAGAGCTTTTATGATTTGGCAACAGGAGTCAAGGTGTTGAGTAAATCTGGAATTCTTCAGGATAGAGGGGTAGATGGAGAGGATAAAAGTGCCCTGAGCTCACCAAGGCACGAGTAGAAACCTGCTGGGACAAAAGAGCACAGCTGGCTGGCCCGCCCGCTGGGGGCAGCGCTAGGGTGGGAGGAGGCCTGGGAAATACTGGAATGTTGGAGCTTAAATCTTTGGGAAGGCATTTTCTCTGAATCAGTCTTGGCCTGGACATTGCCTGACTCCTGTGCTTTGGAGGTTGCCAGGGGGACAATACATTCCTCCAAGATTCTGGTTTCTCCCCTGCCTGGACCAGGCAGAACCTAATTTTCTTGGACCCCTGAAGGCTGCCGGAATAACTCCGTCTCTGCTTCTCTGCCACTACTGTGCACTGAATCCTGCTTGAAACCCCTGACTTTCTTCTTTCGCTAGGGACCCTTTCTTTCTCCCCTGCTGGATCCAGGAAGGGTGAGAGGTAGCATTAAAACTTGCTGTGCTGCAGCCCCAGCTCATGGGGCTCTGTCTTTGTGTAAAGACCCATTGACTTAGGGTTTCTAGTGTCACCTATAGAACTATTCTTATTCTAGGTTAGGTCTCTCTGCTGTATGTTCTTATAGACTTCTCTTTTGAAATACTTATCATGCTACTGATGGTTGGTTTAACATTTGTTTTCCCTGACAGACTATGAGCTCCACGAGATCTGGAATGGAGCCTGTCTTGCCCACTGCGATATCCTTATTACCAAGTACAACAAAATCATCCTGGGCATTTCAAAGAGGGAATTTAAAGCAGGGAACTGACTACACAGGAAGTGCACAGAGGTGAGAAGCTGAATGCTACTACCACGAGGGCTTGAAGGACACAGGAGAGGGATGGTGTCACCAGAATCAGAGGCTGAGGCTGTCCCATGGCTGGGACTGGCAAGGCCCCTGGAGGGAAGGGCTGTCTGATGGGGAGCTGGAACCACTATAGGAAAATGATGCTCAACACAGAGAGAGAGGGCCAGCAAAAAGAATCTGGCTTCTCCTTACTTCTCAACCTCCAGTCTCTTGCCAGTGCCTCCCACTGGCCATTCCTGCTGGAAGATAGTTGGCAAGGATAAACAGGAAACTGTTTTTAGGAGAAGGACAGGGAAGAGATCCAAGAGCAAACAGGCAATGACTGGTACAGTATGAACTAATAAGTATTTGTGGTTTGCATGAATGAATAGGCATAGAGACATGCATTAAACATTGGCTGAACAATAAAGTTGTCACAACCCTCCTATTCTCAGCCTGTCAAAATAATTCCATCCCTCACTTTTCTGCTACTAGTTGCCACAGATATCTTCTTGAGACGTGAGTTTGGACAATGTAAATGAAGTGTAATTGAAGTTCAAAGGAGAGACAAGAGCCCTGAGGCTGGCAACTTCTTTCTGAAGCACTTGAATTTAAGTGTTTTTCTTCTGCTGGGAGTAGCCAAAATACTAGTAAATATGTAGGCCATTTAACATTACCCAGTTTGAAATCCAGCCTAGTTTTCTTGAGCCTCAGATCTAACGGCTGCAGGGATAGTGTGCCTCAAAATGACTCGAGGCACCATTTGCAAGGCAAAGACCTAGGGTTTCGGGTCACTGGTGCCTTTTTGGATGCAGAGGAGGCTGCAGTTCCACAGTGTGTCCACGAGAGGGCCGCAGGGCCTCCCCTTGCAGAGTCCAGACTGAGCTGAGACTTGGTGCCGCATCCATGCCTTGGCTGCCTGTGGTGTCTACTCTTAGGTACCTCACGTGTTGGAGTACATCTGGGGATGCAGAGGCTGCCCTGATTCCAGAGGGAGGAATTTCCTTTTCACTTCCCTTATTTTCCCTTTCACTGGTTCATTTTATGTTTAATAACAGTTGATTTGAAAAATGTACAGGTGGGGAAATCGAAGTAGGCCTGTGGTGTGTGTGTGTGTGTTTGTGTGTGTGTGTGTGTGTGTGTGTGTGTGTGCGCGCACATGCACACAGACCCATGTGTACATTTTGAAGGTGGGGTATCAGGAAGTGGGGATAATTCTGGTTACCAATTCATGCTTGAACCTGCAGCTTAAGTATTATTTAATGTAGAAATTCAGAACTGGGAAAAGACCTTGGAAATAATTTAGCACCCCCCTCATTTATAGCTAAAGAAACCAACCAGCCTTTGCTGCTTGCAAGATGCCTGGAAGATTCAGAATGCAGTTAATAAGTAGAGTTATTAAGGGGTTCGTGGTAAGATTTTATTTCAATATTCCATCCTTGCTCCCCCTTTCTTGGGCCCAGCCTGAGCCTTGACAGCAGCACCAAAGCACAAAAAGGCATCTTCCAGTTTTCTATTAAAAATGCTTGGCTCTCTGGTTTTAATCCCATCTTTCGCCTGTGGGGTCTTTCCAGACTCTATTGAACCAGAGGATAGAAAGATCTGACACGGTAGGAAAATTATCCAGGAAGACGGTGGAACGAGTAGAAACCCAGTCAAACTCCTAATCACAAATTCTACTGAAATCAATCAGAAATTTTACTAAAGAATTTTCAGTAGCAGAGCAGACATCAGTCACTAAGGTAACTTAAGGGAGAATGCAGTAAACTGGAAAAATTAAAGCGGACTCCCTGAAAAAGTTTCATTACTCCAAAAAGACCAAAGAGTGTACAGAAAACTTCTTAAAAATTAATTCTGCAGAAGAGCAACTGTAGGGAACCACGCAGAGAATTCAGAAACTGGTTGGAGCCTTTTTTCAAAGAAATGAAATGGACTCTACATCCTCTCAAGTGAGTGAAGGTCAGAATGAAAAAGAATGAAGGTAAAGATCATTGCAAAAGACAGACTGAAAATATTGTTTCAGCTGCACACAGCAGAAATGGCACTTAAATAAGTAAAAAGAAAACCTGAGCAATATAACCAGAATTTTAAGAAACTGAGAAATGAAACATTTCGGGAAGGCAGATCTGGGGAGTAGAGTTCAGCATTGCAATTTCTGAATAGTTAGGCTTCCTGAATAAGCAATCAAAATCAAAGGCACGAAATCAATAATTAAAGATGCAATAATACATTTTCCCAGAACCAGTAAGAGATTGGATCTGAAATAGAGGAGTCATATGGTCTAATAGAACACGTATGAACATTTGAAGAGTGACTTCAACTTACAAGACAGTTCTCCTGTTGCAATGGCCATATGGTTTTTATCCTGCATTTTGTTAATCACACTCATACATCTTTTCTTTTGATCTTCACAACAACTGTGTGAGGTGGACAGATACTATTAATCTCTCATTTTACTGATAGAAAATAACCTCCGAGTGGCTAAATGGTTTGCTCGAGGGATGGAACTAGTAAGTGAAGAGCCCTAGGTCAGGTCCGGGTCTTGCTCTCCAAAGTGTGAGGGTCTTATACACATTTTAAACAATAAGGAAAACACATCTGCGATAACAAACAAAAAGAGAAGAGTGCTTTTAAAAGTATGAAAATTAGAAAGACTATTGCCTTTTCTAGTAACAAAAAAAGAGCTTGGTGGATATGGAACGTTAGCACCAAGAATGAGAAAGAGAGAGAGAGAGAAAGAGAGAGACAGAGAGATTGTTCGTTCTTGACCTTGCCAAACTGCCCTTCATATGGGATGCAATAGAGACTCGTAAGCTCTTCAAGGTCTTAGAAATCTAACCAGTCACTCACCTTATTCCAGTTGGCTCTAGGGACTGCTTCTAACGGAAGTCTGCATTAAACACAGAAACCTAAGCAGATACGGTGGCAATTGATGTACCTACATTGACACATCATCGCCTAGAACCAAAAACTACTCTAAAAAAATAAAATCTATTAATTATCCCCCCACCTGCAACTGTAGACTTGTGTATGTTGTGTAAGGAGGTATGTGCAACTGCGTACTGCTGTGTTTTGTGGAGACAAGCAGCGCTGTCTGGAGTGTGACTCTGACCCTGGGCCCCTCTCTCTAAGTTGCCTGGCAGTGAGCCAGCTCTCAATGTCCCACAGGACTCGAAGTCTCCAAGGTCTGGAAACTGCCGAGGCATCCCAGAGAATACCCCTAGACAGTGGGCACCTAAGATAAGAACTGCTTGGTGTACGTAAATAAAATGTCTCATCCCCAGGTGAGGCCACTTTCATACACATCTCATAAAACAGAAGCGTCCCAGGGGTGCGTCCGAGCCCTCTGCGGCTCTTCTCCGTGGCACTTGCCTTTCACTTGCCCCAGCACACCTCTCCACAGAACATGGGGACGCAGGGACCTGGCCCCGCTGACCCTACTCCCGTGAGTCCCACCGGCACCAGGGGACACTGGTGGGTGTCCATCCTGGGCCCTTTACAGAACAGCTGTGCTGTCTTAGTTCAGATCCTGAGGAAATACATGATTTCTGTAGATAAAGGGACAAACTCTCTCCTGTGACTTGCAGTGTGGAAGTCCATTTCAGCTAGCAGAGGAGAATTTACTGTTTCATCTCATAACACATGTATTTTAATTATTCCCACTACCAAACTGAACAAAGCCCTAGAGTTAAATTTAAAGTAGAACGAGGATTTTCTGAAGACCCTGTATAATAAGTGAAGTGAAATATTAAGTGAAGTGAGTCAGACAGAGAAAGACAAATATCGTATGATATCACTTACATGTGGAATCTAAAAAAACAATATAAATGAACTTATTTAAAAAACAGAAATAGACTTGCAGACGTATAAAACAAACTTATGGTTACCAAAGGGGATAGCGGGGGTCGGGGGGGGGAGATAAATTAGGAGTTTGGGATTAACATATACACACTACTGTATATAAACTAGATAAACAACAAGGACCTACTGTATAGCACAGGGAACTATATTCGATATGTTGTAATAACCTATAGTGGAAAAGAATCTGAAAAAGAATATATATATATACATAATATATAAATACATATATATAACTGAATCTTTTGCTGTACACCAGAAACTAACACAACATTGTAAATTAACTATACTTAAATTTAAAAATGGTTAAAAAATAAAGTAGCGCAAGGATTTTCTGAAGACCTGTATAATAAGTTCCAGCCATATCGCCCCATTCACAGAATCTGAATGACAGCTAATTACTTTTCTTACTATTTTCAATGGGAAAAATTTTTTAGATCTCTTTCTACTCAGGTCTCCTGAATAATGGGGGTGTATTTTCTCTTTAATGGCATGGAGAGGGCCCCTCTGCTGCTGACTTTATTGATCGGGTTTGAGCTAATGGTAGTGGTTTGTTTGAAGTAGATTTTTGTATGTGTTTGTTTGAGGTAAAATTCACGCCAAGAGACAGGTGAAATAGTCCTCTGGGTTCTCGCTGTGACCAAGAAGGTTTTATCTTTTTTTATTCTCCTTTCTTTCCTTTGGGAATGAAAATAACACTTAAAAATCTTAGTTGGCTTTGTAGTTGGTCCAATTATTGGAGTTCAAACAAATCTCATCAATGACATCACTGGGTTTAATATGACTACATTTATATGATGACAAGGACCAGTTGTATTTAAAAAACATTTATTTTTGATGAAAACATAAATACTTTTTAAAGCACTCTGACTTTCTTTTTTCTGGTAACTGCTACCTGAAAATATCTCTGAATACTGTCCATAAGGGAAAATATTTTGAAAAAAGTGAAAAATTATGTGAGAAGGTATAGAAATCACATGCAAATAAAAAAGAGCCAAAGTATAGCCAGTATGTGTGTGTGTGTATGTTTGTGTATATATAGATATACACACACATATAACTATATGTATATATAATATGCCATATACTTTCTTCCTTCTGCTCTGCAATAGAGAATATTATTCTTGTCTTGTATACTCAGGAACACAATTGGTAATGACATATTTCTAATGATCCCCTAGAAAACTTGATAAGGTTGACTAAGGGTAGGAACCTGTAATTAAGCTTTGTCTTGGTGGCACGAAATAAAGAAGGTGGCACAGGAAGCTGAGGGCAGGATCCACTATCTCCTTCTCTACCCTGTGATTCTATGTGGTTCTTGCAAAGCCACCCTTAGGCTGATGACAGTAGTGACAAGGATGTTGAACCTGGAGATGAATCAGAATGAGGCCTAGAGACTGAAATCTCAAGAGCTCTGCACCCAGTAGAACAAGGAGGAAAATTCCAGTCAACCCTTTCTTTTTCTTTTTTCAACTTCCCCACATTACAAAAAATTATTTTTTTAAGTGTTTTTCCGGGAGGAATGATTAGAATGTCCAGGGTGGAAATGGGGAGAGAAAAGTGGTAAAAAAGGCATTTACTATAAAGGGAGATGCAGAAAAAAAAAAAAAATGGAATTGCTCTGTGGCTGGTGGAGTTCTTCCAGCTCTATCTATGATAAAGACAATGGACAATTGGGGATTTTCCTTCCGGACAATTATTACTACGCTACTACTGTGATCAGAAGCATTGCCGCTGTGGATGCCTTTGAAGAGAGTTATTATTGAGAATCATTTGTAATGGGATTTTGCTTCTAGTTATGGAAAACTTGATAACCAAATTTATAATACAAATGATTAAAAAGGCCAAAAAATCTTTAATGGCAGAATTTGTTAAATGATGTATTCATCATAAATACCAGTATCTTTCTATCTCATGTGCCTTGCTTGGGCATATTGAATGTGTAACCTGTGATCTATCTGGACTGAAATAGGCCGTGTTAAGACAGCATTCTGGAAGAGACTTTTTTCTCCTGCCCACTACTAACCTGAAGTTTTACTGTAGTCATTTCTAGAAGATATTCAACAAAATTTCTTAGATTGATTGCAAGCATAGTTCAACATTTATTAATCTGTTAGCAGGGAAACTAAGGAGTGTGCTGGTCCAGAAAGGGTATGAAAATGGAGGGTTTTAGAGTTGGCAAACAATGCTTATGTAAGCAGCTAGTTTAAAGAACTATGAAAGGTTGCAGTTTCATTTCAAAGGTCACCAAAATATCTAGTCTGCATTGTTTGTTGGAAAGGAAGCCCACATAGGATGGCCTGAGATGACAGGCATGCAGACTCCCAGGCCCGGTGAAAGTAACACATCTCAGAAGCAAATGACAAGGGGCTGCAGTATGGCCAGTAATGGAAAAGCAAGATTTCACCCCCAAGTTACATTAGGGCTAATAACCAGCAAGCATGAATGGCACTGAGCCTCCAGGGGGCCACCAGGTAACCAGGTCTGAATTTTGAGCTGCCCGAAGCCAGTGGTTTTTCTCAAATGCAGGCAAATATGTCCATTTCTTAATTTTGGGACGCTTTTTTTTTTTTAACTCCTTTTGACAAAAGGCTTTTTGACTTGAAACTGATTGAGAATGACTAAAACAAAATAGCTTGGATTCTGTTTCAACCCGCACTGGTCTGACACCACCTGGTGTACTGCAATCCAATTCTGATACTAACCCCCTGGAGTTACTGCAGACCACACCAGGTGGGAACTCAGTCCTCCAGAAGACTGCCCCCACTTCAGATGCCAGGCATACTTCGGGGGTTCCCAGGTCACCCACACTTTTGACCAACAGGCTACAAATCCAGAAGGTTCCCATGGCCCCCTCAGTTTTGTTAGTTCTCTGGAATGACTCATGGAACTCAGGAAAGCACTATCTGATTACAATTTTATTATAAAGGATACGGATCAGGACCAGCCAAATGAAGAGACACATGGGGCAAGGTCTGGGAGGCCCCCGAACGTAGAGTTTCCCTGCCGTCTCCAGGGGAATCAGGATAGGTCACCCTCCTGGCACATTGATGTGTTCACCAACCAGGACGCTCCCCTGAGCTTCAGTGTTCAGCTTTTACTGGGGCTTCATTACATAGATATGACTGATTAAATCGTTGACCAGGTGACTGAATGCAGTCGCCAGTCCTGCTCCCCACCCGGGGAGTAGGGCTGGGCTGGTCGCACATCATTTAAAGACCTAACCTTCTAATCGGGTGGTTGGTCTTTCGGGTGACCAGCCCCCATCCTGGAGACCCCCTGAGTCAGTTAGGAGACCCCCTGAGTATCTTACTAATATAAACTCAGGTATGGTCCAGGGGCTCAGGAATAACAATATCACTTGGGGAATTCCAAGAGTTTTAGAAGCTCTGTGCCAGGAACCCGGGACAAAGACCAGACGAATCCTTCATTATACCATAGCATGGGAATATAGGTAAGGTAAACATGTTTTGACATAATGAACTTTAAATGTCATATAGGGGGTTCTGATACATTTCCCAAAATGGAACCAGCATGATCTTTTCAAGCCAATATCTAGTCATGTCAGCCCCTGCTTGAAACACTTCAGGGGCCTCTTAATGATCTTAGAATAAAGAGTAAAATCCTTAACCAGGTCTCTGAGGTCCTGTGTGCTCTGGCCCCTGTCCTCATGGCCAGCCTCGGCTACCACACCCCTCTCCCTTGCTCTTAGGACCTGGCATTTTAGTTTCTTGAATGTAGGTTGATTGTTAGGTCTAATCATTCTGCTGGAAAGTTATAGGAAACAGACACAGAGAATTAAGTAAATTTTACCTGAGCACACACAGCTAGTTAGTAAAACAGTGGAATTAGAATACCAAACTCCTGGGCTTCCCTGGTGGCGCAGTGGTTAAGAATCCACCTGCCAATGCAGGGGACACGGGTTCGAGCCCTGGTCCGGGAATATCCCACATGCCGCGGAGCAACTAAGCCCGTGCACCACAACTACTGAGCCTGCGCTCTAGAGCCTGCGAGCCACAACTACTGAAGCCTGTGCGCCTACAGCCTGTGCTCCGCAACAAGAGAAGCCACTGCAGTGAGAAGCCCGTGTACTGCAACTAGAGAAAGCCCACGCGCAGCAACAAAGACCCAACACAGCCATAAATAAAGTAAGTTAATTTAAAAAAAAAAAAAAAGAAGCTTTAAGCATACCAAACTCCTGACCTCACATTTAATGGTCCTTTCTAGTCTACCCCTGAATTGGCTCACATATGTGAGCAAATGAGTAGAAAATTGTGTTGACTATCTCTCTACCTAACAAAGTGTGTGGAACCACAGCAAACATTTTCCTATTAGTTTCACCTCATTAGATTCTTGGACTGCAGGAATGGGAAGAAGCAATTAATAGCAATAAACTCAACTTTTCTTAACTGTAACCTTCAGAGGTTCTGAGCAAAGAGACAAAAACCCAACTCACCTGAAAGCTCCAATTAAAGGGAACTTGACTGCATACCCAGATGTTAAAATTGCTGCCAATCACCCCAAGTTTCCTCTTCGGTGTCCACTTTGTAAAAAGTGCCTGGTGAATTCATCCATATCAGACACTGATAGGTTCATACCTTCAGTTTTTATTAAAATCAATGCGAAAAAGACCTCGGTTTACCCACCTGAGGTAAGAAAGGGTTCTAAAAGTATCTTATTATGAATGACTTGTTTATGGACACCCAAGAGGTTCCATAAAAGATGAAATACAGATATAATTTAGGGAAGATGGGAGATGAAGTTTAGGGTTTTATGAGATTAAAAAAAAGGATGCAGAGAAAGTTTCCAGCTTTTCTAGTAGATCAGACGGATGACTGAGGTCTCGATCATCTTGATCTATCACCAGCAGTCCTCATGTTGAAATGAATAAAATAGAAATGATTAACCCAAAAATAGGCAGGTCATCTGACCAAGAGGAAGAATAACCATCTGCCGAGAGGACCTGCCCTACTGAATCTTCTGCATCTCCTCTAAGGTTTAAAGACATTTGTCTTTCTCATCAAGCTTCTCCAGTGTCCTTGCTCAAGCCTTCCTGCCATAGACACCTGCTTCCTTATTCCACATTCTCACAAATCCACCAGTACCGTGTTTCATGACTTAGAAGAGTTTTTCCCTTTTTAGTGAGGATGCACTCAGGATGAGATCTGCAACAGCAGCAGTTTTAGAATTAATCATTCTCCTTGTTTGTTTTTAAAGCCCAAGTTAATAACTCCTTCAAAATAAATCTCAAAACTGAGTAGACCAATTATAATCAAAATTCTGGTGCATAGCCTTGCACGTCACAAACCACTGCCTTCCCCAGGTGTGCTTCTGAATCATTATATATTGTTTTCTCAATCTGTTCATGTCATTAATAAAGGCAGATGGAAAAGCAGCTTAGCTCTTTGTCTTTTTCCCCTGTTGGATCCTGCATTAGTTGTCTTCTTTTTGCCCCTTCAGACCCACTTTCCACCCATCCACTCCCAGCCAGGGAGGCTGGCGCACATGGACATTATCAACATACTCTGATGCCTCCAGCTTCTGGTTGGGATCGGCTGGTGGAAAGCATCAGCAGGACATGGAGATGGAGGGCTCAGAGGAAGGTGCAGGTATTTACTACACCGGTTTGTGCCCTTCCAGTTCAAGAGGGATACCTGCATCCCACTTCCCATGGGTGGCCCTTTTCTTGTAGCTACTCTCTGGGTGCCCCAGAGCTCCCTTTCTGAGACTCTTCAAGCCAGAGGTGGTATCCATTGCAGTATCCTTTGCTGGATACTGTAAAATTCAAAAATTCCAAATTCAAATACAAAAATTCTTCCAAACCGGGAGTTCTCCAGTGTATGATCTCCTCCAAAAGGGAGAGTCACACACGAAAAAGACAAATACTAGACCTGAATGTAGACTAGAGATAGCTAGTGGTTGAACCTTGGGTGTCTCTAGCAATGCCTTTAGGGCCCACAGGGTGGTTCTTAGTCTGTAAAGTGAGTGGGATAGACCACATTTACAAAGTACTTTCCTTTATAGGAGGAGAAGGGGAGAAGGTCCTATTTGTCCCTGCTTGCTGCCCTGATGGGCAGGGTTTCCTCCATGTGGGACAGAGCCTGGGGGCTCTGGCTGTCTCTCCTACGCAAAGGATCAGGTAAGTGAGATGCGGGGGTGCCTGGAGAGACAGGAGTGTTGTGCTTGTGTGGACACAGCTGAAGTTCCTTCCCTCACCTGAAGGGGTCAGCAAAGGCCCAGGAAGGGTAGACACATCTTGCCTCCCAGGAGAGAGAAAATTCCCGATAGGCCATCAGTTCCCAAGGGATAGGCCCTAACTAGCCACTGTGTGATTTCTCTGCTTGGGTGTGGACCGATCCTCCCACAAGGCTCCCCTAACTGCATGGAGATGCTGGCGCTGGCCTTAGCTGTTGAAGAATGGGCATCTACGTGGGATACAGGAACGGGAGTGGGCCCGAGGGCCCAGATTGAGGGGGGGCACAAGGGTGTAGAATCCCCCAGCTCAGCCCTCTTGGACACTTTCCCTGGGTTGTCTGTGCCCTGTCCAAAGCCTGTAATCAAGCCATCAAAACTAATAGGATGATTTCCACATTAAATGAAATTGTGGATGAAGAATGGGGATGGAGGAAACCGACTAATGGTTCTAATGTTTTTTCCCAACCTTTCACTTCTCAGTAAAGTGCAGTCATCTGACTCCTTGTTTGTGTGCTAAGAAAATGATGACTCCTCTGAGAAGCTCTTAGCAATAATCGTTTTCTTCCTTGTTCCCTTATGTCTATTGGGTGGGTTCAGGCAGGAGAAACCATGGCAGAGATGGGCAGTAAGTCACAGTCTGCCCCGTAGGAGAGCTTCTGGCTTCCCACCAGTTTCACTGCTTGACATATGTGAATAGTCAATAATATTTATTTTTTAATTACAAGAGTATGACAAGAATACACTTTTTATTTTGGCCACGCCGTGCAGCTTGTGGGATCTCAGTTCCCCGACCAGGGATCAAACCAGGCCCCATGGCAGTGAAATTGTGGAGTCCTAAGCACTGGACCGCTAGGAAGTTCCCCAAGAATACACTCTTATTAAAAAACAGAGGGAAAACAAAAAACGTCGTTTTACTTGACTCCTCTAGTCTATTCCCTTCCTCAGAAGTATCTGTCATTGTTGATTTGGGAAATTTTCTTCTCTATATAAGTCGTGGTTTGAAAATACATCCACAATTATTTGATACTACTCTTCAAAAGGTGAAGACTAATCCCCCACACCTTAAGTGTAGGAGGTACTTAGTGGCTTGCTTTCAAAGCATAGAGTGAGGCAGAAGTGGTGGTTTGTGGTGTCTGAGATCAGGACTGGAATGGTGTTGAGTCTTTCTCCTCTTTCTTGCTCTCTGGGACCACCTGCTCTGGGGGGAAACCAGCTGCCATGTTGCGAGGATACTCAAGTAGCCGTAAGGAGAGGCCCATGTGGTGGGGAACTGAGGCCTCCTGCCAATAGCCATGTGACTGAGCCATAAAGAAATTATTATAATATTAGGTTCTGCCTCTGGTGAGGGCACAGGTTCTCTTGATGTCAGGGTTCCCTGTTCTTGGGAATGAGCAGAGGACAGAGCACATAATCCCCAGGGACATTTTTCTGTTGACAAGGATACCTGAGGGTTTATACAACAGGTATATTTAGCTCCAGAGCTTGGGTTATGTGGTGGTTGCTTATATTTGCTGCACGAATTACCCTTCAGGATTAGAAGATTTATTATCTCAGCTGCTGGGAGAAAGCCGTCAACAGTCAACCCCCTTCGGGATTTCTTTAGCTGAAGAGCGCCCTTCTTCCAGCAGCCCACATCCAGTGATCGATGAATGAGTGGAAAGGAGCCCAGCCCTCTCACCCCAGCTCAGGAGAGCTCTGAAGGGTCATCCCATCTTCAGAGCTCCCCGCAGGACTGACTGAGATGTTCCCTTGAGACTGCATTCAGCTAGACTTCATCCTTTGCCCAACCCTGCTTCCCTTTCTTCCTAACAAACCTCCTACATGTTAATCTCCATCTCAGAGTCTGCTTCCTGGGAAACCCAAGCAGGGATAGTGGGTACCCAGGAGTGGTCTAAGAAAACAGATGATGAGACAGGGTTTTAGAGCTGGATTACTGGCCACCCAACTGGCATCACTGTTAGGAGTGGTTGCCTTTCAGGAATGAAATCGGCAATTTTTTTTTAAAGAAAAATGTATATCTTTCTGTAATATTTGACTTATCATATCCATGTATCATATTGCTTTCATTTATAAATGGTTAATTGCAAATGTCTGAGATGTGGTATTATAAGCCATTTAAATTTCATTCTTTACATTTTTTGTTTTAAAAATGATTGAATGCTATTTAAGAATATCGAGAAATCAGGAAAAGAAGTGGGGAGAGGGTTAATATTTTGTTCCTGCCTTTGAGGCTTCAAAACATATGTCAATTAAATTCTAAAACTTCAGACAATGCAGCCTGGTAGAGAATCCATTTGTGTGTCTTCACCTGGCAACTTCTCCAGTCCCCACTCACCACCTCAGCCTCCCCAGTAAGAGAAGCCACCTCCTGGTGGGTTATGTGTGGGTATAAAAGGTGTGCGTGTGCATGTGTGTGTTGAGTGGTGTGGAGGGATAATGCCCCCTCCCCTGGGTTACACCCGGTCAAAGGGTACCACGTAGTGACTGACACAGCCTCCCCATGTTACCACTCAGAGCAGCCCTGAGCCCTTCTGGTGAGGCATAAACCTGATTTGGGGCTGACAGGGTCAGGGCAGGTTCTGGCATCAGTGAGTCCTCTTTCCACCGCGACGGCCTCCTTCTCTCCCTCCACGATTCTCTCTCAGGGGCCACATAAGTGGTCCTGCCAGCTGGTCTTGGTCAGGGAAACCCCAGCTCCTCAGAGATACTGTAGGAAACTTGGCTGTCAAAGGGACTCAGCTTCCTTCCTCTCAGGGGTCCTGCTTCTGTGTAAATGTGTAGGAGCAGAGAGATATGTTTGGGTTTGTTTGGATGCCTGAGAGCATCCAAGAGCTACGTACAATATCATATTCCAGTGGGTATATCAGAGGAGGCTGATGGGACACCATTTGCTTACAGAGTCTGAATCCAGGCCCTCATTCAGGTTAATATCCTTTTACTGTTATAACAATAATTCACAAAGGGAGAAATCACTCCGTTGTTAAATCCTGTTACATTCCTGGTAACCAGGGTTAGATTCGCCAGGAAATTACTAGGTTTGGTCAGTGCCCTCAGGTTACGTCTCTCTTTGTCTCCCTGGGAATGTCATGCCTTCCCGGAGAGTATCAATTCCTCAGAGGCCCTGGGGGAAGGTTAATGATTCTGCATCTCCAGCATTTTGGCTCAGACACAGGAAACATAACTGGACAGTGTGTGGGGCTGGGGAAAGGAAGAGTTCTTCCTTCTAAGTTTTATGCCAGCACTTCATGACTCTGCAGCTGTCTGTGGAACCCCTGCTCCTGCTGTGGGATCAGCTGTCCTCTTTCTGTCTTAGGATTAGTGGGGCCACTGGTTTCTCTTCACATCTGATTTGGAGATGCTAAGGGTGTGCCTCTAATCCAAGCCCTCTCAATTATCCCTAATGATTCAACAGAAATTTATTGCGTAGCCCTATGTGATGGCCAAATGACCACACACTGCCTTAGGCTTAGAAAATTTATATGCCATTGGTAAACAACATCATTGCAGTGAAAAAACGAGGCAGGTGTCCAGGGGTGGAGAAGGTCATCCAAGAATCTGCTTATAGCTTCAATGCCTTCAGGGCATGAAGCCACAGGATAGCTAGGATGGAGCTAGGAAGGATCAGGGCAAGCTCTAAATAGGAGGAATAAAGAAATCTACATGTACTTAACTCATATCCTGGATGGCCTCTGGAAATAGGCTCCCAGCTCCAGTGCCCTGGTGGATAGCTGTCCATTGTAGTATTGTGGCATCTGAGTCTCTGCATGTGCTTCTCCCCTAAAGCTGTTCTTCCTCCTGAAGTTGGTGGCAGGTGGTACCACCTGGGAAGTCAACTGGGGAGGCCATAGCCCTTGTGAGTAGGAGGGATTCTGCCAGAAGGAGAAGTCATGGCCATCCTAGTGACTGTCACCAGGGGGACGAGAGGCCATTAGGAGACTCCTGCCCCCAACCAAGACCTGCCTAGGGAGTCCAATTCCTTCCTTTTTCTGGGCTTCAAGGAGTCTATGCTCGAGGTCACTACTAGTGGTGGGGAAAAGTGGCTGCCTGACCCTCCTCCTCCACACTTGCTTATGGTAAGCTAGGCTATGTTAGATAATAAGCAATCCCCAAATCTCGGTGGCTTAACCCAATAAGAATTTCTTGCTTGTGTCACAGTCCAATGCAGGGTCTGTGGCACTCCTGGGCAGCTTTTCTTCAAGTAGAAACTCAGGAAGTCTGGCTGTTTCTATCTGGCAACTCCATCATTTCAGAATCCTTCACTTCCAACCATACAAACTGGAGAGAGAGGGTGAGCCAAGGTTCTTGTGGGACAGTTTAGGGGACAGGCACAGGCAGAAATTATGACATAGCTTCAGTATAGTCGTCAGGGAGGCTGAAGCTGCAGCCTTTCCACGTCTGCGGGAGAGGAAAAGGGATGGTCAGCACCACACCAGTCCCTGTTATATTCATGCAGAGGCTTCAGTCCCCATGGTTATTGCAACTACTAACAGTTTTCAGAGGACCTTGCAGACCTCTCTCTCTCTCCATTACAGTGTATGCATTCTTGATTTTTTAAACCTTAATGGCCACCTGTGTACCGATGGCACATCAACATTTGATACCTAAGGCACAGCGTGATACCATGGCCACCACATTTGTAGTCGTTTCATGTTTGTTTAGCTGAATGAATGGAGAAGGGTAAGGACGTCTGAGTAGCCGTCTCTGAATCAGATTTGAAGAAAAGCCAGATTCAGAGGTCAGACTGAGCCAAAGGCAAGAAGAGATCACCACTTCTGCCTGCACATGGAAATGGCTCCAGAAATCCTAATCCTCTGGAATTCTGCTGTGGCACAGAGAGGCCAGAGTATATGAAGAACTGTGGTCAGTGGCAGACACAGAGAATTCTCGTTTAAAGGTAGTAACTCTTACCTCCCTGGCCTTGCACACAGGCCTGGTTATGATTCCCTGTGCTTGAGCCAACCTTGGGTTAATTCTCTTAGTCCTCAACATCCTTTTTGATTTGGTTTGCCCTTGTGTGTGTTGGCCTGGACTTGCTCCTCTGGATTGACTGATACAGAAGATCCTTGCTGGTCCTTGTCCTCAGAGTGAGGGCAGGTCCCTGAAGCCTGAGCTAGGCTGGGCCTGGCCAATGTGAACCTGGCTCTGGCAGGTGCTGTGTTGTAAACCTGTTAGTGGCTGTCTGAATTATCAACACATTTGATCTGCCTGCTCTTCTTCTGTACTAGGATATTACTATTACTAGCAATAAGGAACTTTACCAGTAAATGGAAAGGGCCAGGATTTAATGGTGTCCTGCTTACCTCTCTGTGGTGTGGGCTTTGGTCCTGTGTATTTTCACATGCTTTATTGAGGTATAATTGACAAATATAATTGTATATATTTAAAGTATAAACATGACGACTTGATATACATATACATTGTGAAGTGATTACCACTGTAGAGTTAATTAACACATCATCACCTCACATGACTGCATCTTGGAGGATAACCTCTGAGTACTTGGAATATTCTTCCTGATAAGAGTGTTTTTGCATGCCTGAGGTTTTGGATACACTGTGTTGGTTTGACCTCTGGTGGGTTGGAGGCTGGGTAGCTAAGATCAGTCATGTGAGTGTTTTATGAATGACTCCCAATAAAAACTCTGGACACCAAGGCTTGGGTGTGTTTCCCTAGTTGACAACACTTTGCACATATTCAATATTGATGCTGGAATTAAGCATGACCCCATACGACTGCACTGAGAGGGGATACCTTGAAGCTTGTACCTGGTTGCTCTTGGACTTCATCTCATGTGCTCAGGCTTCAGTAGTTGTGGCACGTGGGTTCAGTAGTTGTGGCTCACGGGCTCTAGAGCGCAGGCTCAGTAGTTGTGGTGCACGGGCTTAGTTGCTCCGTGGCATGTGGGATCTTCCCGGAAAAGGGATCGAACCTGTGTCCCCTGCATTGGCAGGTGGATTCTTAACCACTGAGCCACCAGGGAAGTCCCTAAATTAAATTTTTGACTTCTTTTTTTTTATTATTGCTTGCTTGTTTGTGTGTATGAGGTGTGTGTGTGTGTGTGTATGTGTGTGTGTGTGTGTTGAGTCATCTCAGTAGCAGGAATTTAAATTAAAAATCTGCGTGAGGGCATAACTTGGGGTCCAAATCCTTAGCCATGTTTTTCTTTTCCCCTCCATTGGTTTCTAACTTTGCAAAAGCTAATTTTCCTTGTAGTCTTCCAGGGGTCTATTTCTAGTTCATCTTTTTTGAGGGGTAGTCATTTGGGGTCCCAGCTTCATGACTGGAGTGTCCCCTACTGGACTTTCTTCCTTGGGCAGACCTGTTTTTTGTCTCCTATATCCTGGGAGGCCATGGAAACAGAAGCTAAAGGGTTTGGCATTTGTCAAAAAGGATTTGGAAAATACCCACACAGCAAAAGCTGACTGCAGGACTCAGCTTACTTCTCAAGGCTCCTATTTTCACTTAGTTTTTTGGTTTAAGACTGTTTAACTTTCTTGCTTGGGTTTAAGATGATACATTAAAACTTTTTTATCTTTGATTTTTAAATTATTTACGTCTGCTACATTGTGTCCTTGTGGTTTCTTCCTCTTTCTGGCTGTTTATACTGGCTCCCATAACCAAGGTCCTTTTTCTCTTCATACTTAAAATTTAGAAGGATGGATGAAATATGCTCAAGATTATTAAAATACATGATCACATGACTTCTTGCTAAAAAAGTCAGAGCCTCCTCCCTGCCTACTGCATGCTATCTAGACACTCAGTATTAATACTTTCCTTGTTTCATGCTGTCTGACCACTTCTTTTTATTTCCCAGTGGTTTTTCAGGTTGCTCTTTGAACCTTCTCTAAGCTTCCCATTATTTTTTCAATTGTTTCCATTTATTCTTAACTACTTGTCAAAATCCTAACTACCCTTCACAACCCAATTTAAATAGAGCTTCCTTCATGAACTCCTGCCTTGTCCACAAGGCTGGAGAAAGTAATCTTTTCCTTGCTCAGATCCTGTAACTAGTAAGCATAGTAGTGATAATAATATTAATAATGTTTATTATAAATATTAAGACCAATTTAATTATTATTAAATTATATTTATAGTACTTATAATCTATACTGTAATTAATATTCATTTGAAAATCATGTTTATTATTTATTATAGAAAATATACATAACTATACATAGTCTCTACTATGTATACTTTGCTTGGTAATTGACATTTTTATCATGTCAATTCATCTTCACAACTAAGTATCATTATTTCCACTTAATAGATAAGGAAATGAAGGCCCAGAGAGTTTAATCACCAAGAATGTGCAGCTAGTGATGGAGCAGGGACCTGATTAGGTCTCTCTGATACCAAAGACCATGCTGTCTTCAACACACTAGTAGCTTTTAACCAATTTCGTGAAGCCAGTTCTGCAGAGGTGCTCAGGACTGCCAACAACCAACAGGGGATTAGGCAGAGGCCAAACAGTGAAAAACACTTTGAACAGTTTGAAAACCATTGTATTGGGTTAAATCACATACATTACTGGTATCTGGCCATTTTTGTATGTAAAAATGGCATTTAAAAAGTATGACTCAATCTAATACCACAGCCATCATGCCTGTGTTAGGCCTGGGAGAGGCCTTGGAAGTCATGACTCGTTAGAAGTCCTGGTTGTATATCACAGGTGGTCACAGAGGTCCAGAGGAGACACCTAGCCTATACCAGGCACTCAGAATGTGCTTGCTGAGTTCAGTGGCTGCTCCAGAATTTCAATATGGGAGAAGCTGAAGGGAAGCAATCCAGATGGAAGAGGGGTCTTAAGGCTACATCTACAAAGCACTGGACTGAGAATGAAAAAACCTCAATTGACCATTTTAAAGAGGGAGTGAGGGCAAAGCTGAAGGAGATAACCGGGCAGCTCTGACCTTCAGAGGAGACATGGCTTAGCAGGGAGAGAGGCCCGAGGAGCTGGGATACGCCCAGAGGGGTCTATTTTGGAACAAAAATTAGACTGGCCCAACTTGGAGGACTGATTTTGGGTGAATAGAGCACTTTGAGGAAAAGCTGTATTCCTAGGGTGGTCAGACAATGGAAAGCTTCGAATGATTGGGCTGGCAATTCAATGAGGGAAAAATGCTCCCTGGAGCACAGCCAGATTGCTCCTGCCCCAGGAAAAATGCTGGGTTCCTGGAGAATAACTGGGAAGACCCCACTCCCTGAGACCAGTGGGAAATCAGAGCAAGAGAGACAGCCCAAGCCCGTCCCACAGGAGAGGAGGAGCTGGGCAGGCTTTGGCATCTACCACAGGCTGTGGGAGACAGGGAAGCAGGAATTGCCCTGCAGGGGCTGGGGAAGCGGAGGGAGGGGAGGGCGAATGTCAGAGCTGGGAAGAGAGAGGGACCAGACTTGAGAGGGATTGAGAAACATGACTGCTCTTGTTACGGGCTCTGGGATGTCTCAGGGTCACCATCCTCAGGGCTCTCGTGCCCTGAGTGGCTGCGGTCCAAGAGAGACCACTTCTGGTTCCCCGATTCCGGACTCTGGGCCCTTCTGTCTGTGGATCCCTGTTCTGATTCCAGATTTCCTGGGCCTCTAGATTTGAGAGACTGATACTAGCAGATGGAACTCTCTTTTGTTTGCTTAGCTGCCCCAGGGTCTGAAAGTCACACTCTCACTTTTCTTGTTTTACTTGCTCAGCCATGCCTGCTTCCCAGGGGGAAGGTCGAACTCAACAACTGGCCCCTCTCACTCCCCTGCTCTGTATTTGACACCAAATGACTCCCTCCCTACCCGCTTCCCTGCCCTCACCCCCTGTTCTGCATGTGGGGCAGCAGCTGGCTCCGCAGCAGGGTGGAGAACTTCACATTCACGTCCAGGATCTGAAATCAGAGCAAATGAAGGGTGGGGGAGGGGAGACAGTCAGTCCAGTGCGCGTTTTCACCGTGTTAGCAGATATATCACATTAGATAGTGGGTGTGATGGCCTCTGACATGAGAAGTGGAGAGAATCCTGGCTTTCTTTGACATGCGTGGCGGGGAGGCACCCTGAAGATGCAGGAATATGGGGATCAGGTTGAGGACTCTGCAGACAGAAGACCCCAGAGTCTGCAGGATGTCTCCCCATGTCTCCAAGGGCACCAGTCAGAAAAGAATGTTTCATCTGGGGCGGAGGAGACATCAATCAGTGTGGGGAAGGCAGGCGTTATGGGCTGAATTATATACTCCCCAAATTTATACGTTGAAGTCCTAACCCCCAGTACCTCAGAATGTGACCTTATTTGGAAATAGGGTCATTGCAGATGTAGTTCAGATGGAGTCATCCTGGAGTAGGATGGGCCCTAATCCAATATGAATGCTATCCTTATAAAAAGGGGAAACTTGGAGACACACACACGCAACACACACACACACACACACACACACACACACACACACGGAGAACGGCATGTGAAGATGGAGGCAGAGATTGGGGTGACGCTTCTCTAAGATGGGAACGCCAAAGATTGCCAGCAAACCACCAGAAGCTAGGGGAGAGGCAAGGAACAGAATCCCCCTCATAGCCCTCAGAAGGAATTGCCCCTGCTGATGCCTTGATCTTGGACTTCTGACCTCCAGAACTGTGAGACAATAAATTTCTGTTGTTCAAGCCACCTGGTTTGTGGATTTGTTACTGCAGTAACACAGCTGGATTTCAGGGTTAGAGCCTTGGGCATTAAGCATCCCTGACAAGGAAGGGAGTCATTCCCTTCTCTGTGCCCCACATTTATTGTGATTATTTGGTTCTGTATTGGGCACTCCCTGCAGACTGGTAGCTCCTGGATGGGGGGGACCACAACTGCAATGTAGATACTCTTACCTCCAACTCACAGATGGGGGACTGAGGCTCAGAGTGCAGGCATCTGGCCCTGCTCTCTGCGGGTGAGTCTGTGAGTGGAGGGTGGACACATGGGAGCTGAAGACCAGCTCTGGGCATGGAAGCCGAGGTGGAGAGTCGCACAGAAGGTGAGGATGACGTCCAATCTGCCCCACCCGGCTTCCCCAGACCTCACCTTGTCCCAGACCTGCTCGCTGCTCCCCACGGTACTTTCCGTCAAAGGATTGATCCCTGGCACGCACACCAGGAAGTCAACACCCCTGCAGTGTTCCAGGACCTGTGGGGAGAAGGGGATATTAGAGGACAAGGGTCGGGGAGTGAAAGGAGGTTTCTGCTGCAGTGGGAGGTGATTCCTGTTTGCTCTCCCCAGGGCTGTGCCAGGTCAGACCCAGGAGAGGACCACACCAAACGAGGATGGAGAGCCATCTCTTTCAGGAAGCAGGCACTGAGCTTCAGGACAAGAAGGGGTGGAGTTACACCCCAGGTACCCTTTCATGTCCTCCTCCTAGTCCCAGACACTCCTCATTGGCACTGCTTCCTGAAGTTTCACTGTCAGCTCTCCTTTTCCCCAAGAACACTAGCTCTGACCGTACAATCAGGATTCCCTTCTCTACAATGTTCCGAACCCCTTCATATCCCTTCTCAGGGATCTTCCAGGAGGGCCTGGCCAACCTCTCACACTGCAGCTGGTGGTCATAACCAGACTCTTCTCCTCCACCAGCATGCTGCCTACCCCACACCTCCTCAGATCCTGTCCATATGCACTCCCCCCCACCCCCAACCCCAGCATCTCCTCTTCCTGCCCACATCTGTTGGAGACTGTGGGCCTCCTGGACAGGGGCTGAATGACACATAGTTGACTCGATTCGTGTCATGGTGCCTCTTCCCTAGTACTGGTTATAAGCTGCAGTATCCCCGTGGCCCCGTCTGTACCTCCTTGAATGCCTCTCACCGTGGCTACCAGCCACTCCCGGTCCTTGCCCTTCCCCACATGGCACATCGACGTGCCATCTCCCTGGTTGGGCTAGAACTGGGGTGGTCCGGGCATCACCCCAGAAAGCTCAGCCTAGAGCCTGCTTTTCTAGCCCTCCTAATGGTTTTCTGAACACAGACTTTCCCATAAGAAATCTTTTCTGTTTAAACTAACTGGAGTGGTTTCTGCTGCCTAGAATCAAATCCTGACATATGCACACATAGATTCAAAAATTATTTATTCATTGAGACCCCTAGGATAATAAATACTTACTGCACAGTCTTGCTGTGAAGGTGAGGACCAAACAAGTTAAGGTGTGAAAGGGCTTTGTAAACTGTAAAGTGCCTAAAATATAAGCAGTTTTGTATCTTCTTATAAGGGGTGATGTGTGTTTCATCATTCTATTCCTTCCCTTGAGAGACCTCTGGCCTCCAGCCTCTGGAGGCACCTCACCCCTGCTTGCAATGCCCTGCCTGGGCTGCTTTTCATCCCCCAGCCTCTTCCAGACTTATCTTTGTTTTCAGTGCATTAAAGGAATCCTTTCTGACCCCCCAAAGCTGACTTATTGTCTCTTCCATGTGACCTAGTGGCCCCTGTGCTTATTCCCCTTCTAGCATTTATCTCACTAACTCTAAGTGACTGTGTTGCATTTATCACTTTTAACAGGGTGCCCACCACCTAGTAATTGCTTAATAGATATTTGTTAAAGGAATGAAAAAAATGAATGAATTGAGATTTGGCTGCAGTGAAATAGTGATGTTGTAGGGGCCCCACTAGACCCATGAGTTAAATTCCTTAGTCACACTCTTCCCCTCTGCTGTCCAGTTGTGTCAGTTCAGCTCTGGTCTGGAAACATTTACTTTCAAGTAGCCATTCTTGGTTTTTAAGTGCTCAGGCTTTGAATGGCATCAGGACTTGTGTACACAGTGAACTTGTGTTTCCCTGATGTTTAGGATTCTGACCCTCTGCTCAAATCTCCACAAATCTATAGCTATGAACTGATTTACATAAAACCAATTCCCTTATTTAAGCACTTAAACTTTAGTAAATCTTAGGCAAATGTCAAAGCAGATAATGCTTTCGAAGCAAATATACACCAATTCATAATCTTTTTTCGCAGAAACTTAGCTCCTATGGTTCTTATTCATTCATTATGGTTCCTTACCTCCCCTTCAGCCAAGGATTCAAAATAGAAGGGTTTCCTTGTCCTCCTACTTAACTTTTTGTCAGTGTCGCTCCAGGCAGTTTATTCTTAAATCTCTGGGGCTTCATCTTGTCCAAGGACAGAATCACTTTCTCTCCTTTCCCCAAACCATTTCTCAGTCTTTTTGACAAGGAAGAATCTGCTTGAGGGAAGCAAAAGGCTAAGCATTTCTTTTTTTCTCTCTCTCTCTCTGCTTCTCTGCTCCCATCACATCTTTATTTTGGAAAAAAGATACAGAATCTAGGCGTATACTAGTTTCTTCATTCTTTCAACAAACATTTAATGGGAACCTACTATGTACCGGGCACACAGAATCCAAAGATGACTCTATCATAGTTTTAGTTTTGGTACTCAAAGCTCTCAAATTCCGAACTGGACCTGCAGACAAAAAATGGTTATTATCCATTGTGTTAGGAGAAAAATATGATTAACACAGTTTTATGGGGGCAAAAGGGAAGGAGGGGTACCTCACCTAAACTTGGGGTCGGAGTGGTTAAATAAAATATCCTGGAGAAGACAATACCTGAGTGGACTCAGGAAAAGGAGCTTCTATTATTGTTATTATTATTATTTTTAACTTCTTTATTGGAGTAAAATTGCTTTACAATGGTGTGTTAGTTTAAGCTGTATAACAAAGTGAATCAGCTATAAGTATACATATATCCCCATATCCCCTCCCTCTTTGGGTCTCCCTCCCACCCTCCCTATCCCACCCCTCTAGGTGGTCACAAAGCACCCAGCTGATCTCCCTGTGCTATGCAGCTGCTTCCCACTAGCTATCTATTTTACATTTGGTAGTGTATATATGTCAATTCTACTCTCTCACTTCGTCCCAGCTTACCCTTCCCCCTCCCCATGTCCTCAAGTCCATTCTCTATGTCTGCGTCTTTATTCCTGTCCCACCCCTAGGTTCATCAGAACCTTTTTTTTTTTTTTAAATGAATTTATTTTATTTATTTATTTTTGGCTGCGTTGGGTCTTTGTTGCTGCGCGCGGGCTTTTCTCTAGTTGTGGCGAGCGGGGGCTACTCTTCGTTGCGGTGCGCGGGCTTCTCATTGCCGTGGCTTCTCCTGTTGCGGAGCACGGGCTCTAGGCACGTGGGCTCAGTAGTTGTGGCTCACGGGCTGTAGAGTGCAGGCTCAGTAGTTGTGGCACACTGGCTTAGTTGCTCTGCAGCATGTGGGATCTTCCCAGACCAGGGCTCGAACCCGTGTCCCCTACGTTGGCAGGCAGATTTTCAACCACTGTGCCACCAGGGAAGCCCAGAACCATTTTTTTAAGATTCATGCTTTTTTTAAAAAAAGGTAAATGTTCACTGTAAATTTTTAAAAAAAATATTTGGGAAAATTCATGAGAAAATTCAGGGAAAAGTTGTGAAAGGCTTCAAAGTGGATCCAACTATGAAATGGGTTGGGTGTCTTCAGTGGAAGACCAGGTTTTGCCTAGCACACTCTTCCAGGTGATGGGATCCTGTGGGGTCACTACACCTTTCATTGCCTTTGAGCTATTTACAACTCCATGAGTTATAGATAACTGAGAGTAATGCAAATGATTCCCATCCATAGATGCAACTAAATGGTATCTGGAGCAGAGTCAATTGGTTTCCCTCCCCCACTGTGGAAGAAATCAGCTTTGCATCTATTAAGCAAATTTATGTTAGTCTTCCTTATGGTCTCTCTTTATGTGTGGTTCTTTGAATTAACTTTTGAATCATTTATAATATCTTAGTGGTTCCCTTCATGAATTATTGAGTTACATAAAAATTTTGGTACTTGTTCACATTATATTTGTATGACAGTCATGACTTTACCTTTTAAAAAATTATCCTTCAACAGAAGAAAGGAAAAATTTGATGTCAAGTTAAATATTGGTTTTTTTTTAAAACAATTCCCCTCGTTACCTTTCTACATATCCATTCTCATATAATATCCATGTATTCAATTTTGCAGAAAGGGATCACAGTTCTCATGGCTTTTCTTTGTTCCTTTCTCCATCCCTCCCTCCCTCTTCCTTCCTTTCTTTCCATCCTTCCTTCCTTTCTTCTCTCTCTCTCTCTTCCTTCTGTCCCTCTCTCTCTTTCTTTCTTTTCTTCTTTCTCTTCCTTCCTTCCTCCCTCCCTTCCTTCCTTTCTCCCTCTTTCTCTCTCCTTCTTTCCTTCCTTCTTTCTTTCTTCCTTTCTTTCCTTAGCTGATTCTTCTTTCTTTTTATTTTATTTTATTTTTATTTATTTATTTTTGGCTGCGTTGGGTCTTCGTTGCTGCGTGCAGCTGCGTGCAGGCTTTCTCTAGTTGCGGCAAGCGGGGGCTACTCTTTGTTGCGGTGCGCGGGCTTCTCATTGCGGTGGCTTCTCTTGTTGAGGAGCACGGGCTCTAGGCACGCGGGCTTCAGTAGTTGCAGCATGCGTGCTCAGTAGTTGTGGCTCGTGGGCTCTAGAGCGCAGGCTCAGTAGTTGTGGTACACGGGCTTAGTTGCTCTGTGGCATGTGGGATCTCCCCGGACCAGGGCTCGAACCCTGGTGTCCCCTGCATTGGCAGGCGGATTCTTAACCACTGCGCCACCAGGGAAGCCCTCCTTAGCTGATTCTTAAACGAAGAATGAAATACAGAGTTTGGGAATACAGGAGGGCACACCAAGCAAGGAAGGTAGCATGAATCAAGGCAAGGAGAGAAAAGCACAGTGGGAGAAACTACAACAAGTTTGGTATTCCTGGAACATCCAGTGTGAAGTGGGGATAGGCTGGAGATAAGGCTAGAGAATTAGTCAAGGGACAAATGGTGGCAGTTATTGAATGCTGAGACAGAGAACCTGGGCTTTATCTAGAGGGCAGAGGGAGACACTGAAATTTAATAAGAAAGGTGAAAGGGTCAGACATTGACATGGTTAGATTTTGGCCTTATAGAGACAACTTCTGTGTGTGTGTGTGTGTGTGTGTACACACGTGCACGCATGCATGCACGCGCACGTGCATGGGCTTATGCACAATTAAACTTTCCATCTTTTTTTGCAGAGGTGAGAGGTAGGAGGAAAACCAGGCATTTGGCATCCTCAAAGTCAAGTGAAGATAGCATCTATGGAGAAGAGTTGTCAGCTGTATCAGATGCTGCTGATAGCTGAAGTAAAAGGAGGACTGAGTACTGACCACTGGATTTTGCAATGTGGAATTTACTGGTGACCTTGACAAGAAACGTTTCAAAACATGATTGGAGTGGGTTTAATAGAGAAGGGGAAGATAAAAATAAGAGACTGTAGGTATAGATAACCCTTTCAGGTAGTTTTGTTGTTTAAAAAAAAAAAAAAAGGCAGAGAAGTAGGGCAATTGCCAGATGGAGAAGATGATTAAGAGGAGAGAAAAATCAACACATCCATAAACTGATGTGGATGATCTCAGTGACCCAGGATAGAGGGTAAGATTATCAGTGCAGGAGAGAGAGCAGATCACAGGAGGAATATCTTTGAATAGGCAGGAAAAGATGGGACCTAGAACACAAGGAGTGGGCTTTTAGCTAAGAGCACCTATAATTCATCCGGAGTAAGAAGAGAGAAGATAAATAGGAAGAAGTGTGCTGGGGGCTTGTGGAAGGTCTCTCCCATTGCCTAATTTTCTCACAGAAAAATGAAGGGAGGTCTTCATCTGAGAGTGAAGTGCTGGAGGTTTGAGGAGAAGAGAGAGAATGAAACAGTTGTCAAGAGAGTGAGAGAGTAATGGAACTAGAGCATGATGATGGGCAGCATTAAGGGCTCGCTTAAGATTGGTTAGTGATAGTGGCACTGGATTATGTATTTTATGATGCAACTTGATAAAATAAGCTTTAACTTATTCTAACTTATTTAACTTTCTGATAAATTCATATTGACTCTGAAGAAGACATTTGAAATTTTTATTCATGGCTTTTATTTAATATATCTTGAAATTTTGGTAGTATTGGAAAACAGTCTAAGGAGACAAGTGTCACTAAACAGTTCAACTTCATTCGTCCAAAGGTGATTTTTTTCCTAGCTAATGACACAATCTAGGGATTGAGTGTTGAGAAGAGCTGAAAAGAATTTTTTTTTGGGCTGCGACGGGTCTTAGAGGCGGCGCCCGGGCTCTTCACTGTGGCACAAGGGCTTCTCTCTAGCTGTGGTGTGAGGGTTTTCTCTCTCTAGTTGAGGTGTGCAGGCTCCAGGGCTTGTGGGCTCTGTAGTTGTGGTGTGTGGGCTCCAGAGCGTGTGGGCTCTGTAGCTTGCGGCACACGGGCTCTTCATTGAGGCGCGGGAGCTCAGTAGTTGTGGCACAGGGGCTTAATTGCCCTGCGGCATGTGGGATCTTAGATCCCCAACCAGGGATCAAACCTGCATCCCCTGCTTTGGAAGGTGGATTCTTTACTAATGGACCACCAGGGAAGTCCCTGAAAAGACTGTTTATTTTTAAATACTTGGAAACGCTAGTTTCAGCATTTACTATTTTGTATCAATGCTATTTTTGCTTTTCTCCAGTAGAACTCTCCCCCATATGTGTTCCTTGATAAGAACTGAAGTGTGGAAAGGTCCTTAAATGAAAATTGTCCACGCACACACTGCCCCTGACAATACATCTGAATTCAGAACATCCCAACACAGGCTAAAACACTTAATTTCTAATATACCAGGCTACACTCTTAACAAATAAGTATCAAAAGGAGAAAGATAGGAAGCCCTAAGGCATTTAAATATTAAATGAAGCATCCCAGAAACCAATATTTAGAATAGTCTTTGTTGGCAACTGGGAGGTTTTCTCGTTCTGAACCAAGACATCATAGTAGAATAATATAACTTTCTTCCCTTTTTGAGCTTGGCTAATGGTAAGGGGAGGTAGGAAAGGAAATTTTACATAACCTTGAACATAGGTGCTTTCTCAGGCAGATCATTTTTAGAAAGGACCACATCTAGAAGTTGAAGATCTGGAAGTTGATTTCTTTTTTAAAAAACAAATTTATTGAAGTCTATTTTACTATAAAAATTAAGTATACAATTGAATCATTCTCAGTAACTTTGCCAAGTGGTGCAGCAATCTCACTAAGACAATCTTAGAACATTTTAATCACTCCAATAAGATCCTACAAGCCCTTTACAGGTAATTCCATTCTTACCCCCAGCACCAGGCAACCACTGATTTACTTTCTGCCTCTATATATTTTATAAATTTGCCTTTTCTGAAGCTTTCATATAAATGAGAAAACTGATTTCTTAAAAGACATGTATGCCTACTTGGAAAGTCTTTACATATGTATTGTTCTACAGCATTCTCTTGCCAAAAGGATGGGACACTTGTCTCAGGCATATGGGGTTTTGGGAAGAATAATATCTGTATAAAATATTCTATATATACTTTAAAATTTTATTTATTTATTTATTTATTTATTTATTTATTTATTTATTTGGCTGGGCTGGGTCTTAGTTGTGGCACATGGGATCTTTAGTTGTGGCATGTGGACTCTTAGTTACAGCATGTGGGATCTAGTTCCCTGACCAGGGATGGAACCTGGGCCCCCTGCATTGGGAGCGTGAATTCTTAACCACTGGACCACCAGGGAAGTCCCTACATATACTTTTCTTACCTTGGGGGTGAGTCCCAGGTGCTTTGCTCAATGCCTGGAGAGAATCCGAGTGACAGTAGTAGCTCTCAGTGTTGTGCAGGTCCTCGGGTGTCTGGGCTGCTGCCACTCCTCTCCATGCTTTAGGTCAGGCCATCCCTTTCTCCTCCTCCCAGGACACACCCACGAGATCTCCATGCCCTCTTTCCAGCCTTCACTTTTTTGAGTCATCAGAGCCCCAAACTAGGATGGAGGTTCCTATTGAAAGACACCACATCATGTTCTGTCCATCATGTAGGGCCTCTAGAACACCTTCCCTTAACATCACAGCGAACAGTGACCTCTGTGACTTTCTATAGCACTGTACTCATCCGCTTCCAGGACCCGTGTTTCTTTTCTTGTATTTTATGTTAACCACTATTCATTCAGTTGTCCAAGTCAGAAACTTCAGAGTCAGCCATGATTCTTCCTCTCACTTCTTCCACATCCAACTGTCACCAAATCCTGCCAAAACTATATCTGCTCTACTTAAGTCAATCTTCTCCCCATCCCACTGTTGCTATATTTTATTGCGGTGGTCATGTATCTGGCCTGGAGTGTAGCTGTAACTCTTTTCTGCTGTTACTTCCAAACTAACCTGGGGTGATCTTTCCAAGGTGAAAATCTGATCAAGTCCATCTCGTTGCTAAAATTCAACAATGGCTGTCCATTGACTTTTATGATAAAGTTTAAATTCTTGGCTTCTTGTACTAGGATTTTGTTGATTTGTCCCTGACCTCTCTCCCTAGCTTCATTTCCCTTTGCTTTCACAAGCTCCTTTTACTAGAAACATAACAATTTCCCTGTATTTCTATGCTTGTGCCCTCATCACCTGGATTGTTCCTACTGTTTCCTCAAGACTCAGCACAGGCATCGTCTCCTCTGGAGGCAGTCACGTCTGCAGAGAAGCTTTCTTGGATACACCTATTTGGTCTTTCCAACCAAACTCCATGTCTCAGCCCTGTGCCTCCTCCCACCCCCAACGAGGCTGATCGTACCTTAAGGGCAGAGTCAATGTTTTATACTTCTCTAGAGTCAGGTTTGCATTTATTGTTTGGAGTTCTCTTTTTAAAAATGACGTCTCTCTTGTCTGTCGATGCCTTGAACCTCTTATGACACCATGAGGCTTGTGTGTTGTGACCCAGAGAGTCAAAGCCTGAGATTCAGCTGGAGAAAGTGGGCGTGTGGCCAAGCTGATATTGTTTTCTGTTACAATCAGCCTCTTTCTTCCTAAGGAGTGTCCAACGGCACTTTTTTTTTTTTTGAGTGTTTACTGTGTATCAAACTCAGGTTCATTAGGTGTTTTCATCTTTATAAAAACCCACTGAGGTATTGATAGGTGATACTATCCCCGTTTACACACAGGGAAACTGGGTCATAGATAAGTTAAATAACTTGCCCAACCACATGTAATCACTGTTCATCAGCTGTGGGATTTGTCTCCAAGCCCCATGCCCTTAACTTCTAAGATATCTATTTATAAATATCTATGTGTGTGTGTGTTTTATGGGTCCAATAATGAAATGGATCAAATGTTGTGAGCTTAAACTCAAACAGTTTTGCATCCTGACCCAACACATCTTTGGACGTAAGAGGGTGTCTAAATGTGGGCTGAAGATGAGAACCAAGGTAACTATGGGGCCTCTTTCCCTGTCCTGCCTTCATGTGGGCTCAGCCTGAGCTTCCCCTTAAGGGTTTGCTTGCCTACCCTTTTCCTAATTCCTTGATATAGGAATTATACCTGGAATAATTCTGTTCTTTTTCAAATACTGCATGTCTAAGTCTTGTAGCAAGATACAGGATTTCACAGCCAGTTTTAGAGTCAGGCTTAAATATACAGAGACAATCCTATATTAGACAGTTTCTTGCCAAAGTATGCCTAGTATAGTTTGGCTTTCCTGCTATGAGTCCACATATGCTTTTATGTTGTTTTGTTTGTTTGTTTGTTGTTGTTTTGGGCCACGCAGAATGCGGGATCTCAGTTCCCTGACCAGGGATCAAACCCGTGTCCCTCTGCAGTGGAAGTGCGGAGCCCTAACCACTGGACCGCCAGGGAATTCCCCACGGATGCTGTTGAGAGGAAGGTGATTTGCATCCTTGGCACCTTGACAGGTAACTGGCATTATAACCTACTCTTGCAAGTATTTGTTTTCTTTTTGATTATTTTATTCAGAACAAATAATAATATGACTCAGGTCATGAAGGTATAACTGTGTTCCTGCCCCAAGAAAGGACCAGTTTGTCCCATCTTCAGACAGAGGACTCCTAGGAATATCATATAAAATCATATATAAATATATAATTATATCTATACATATACATGTACCTATATACATAATATATACATATATACACACACATGCATGCACTGTAATTTTTTATTTAGCAGCTCTCATCCCATTTGCTTCATTTAACGTTTTTATTTTTCTTATAATTGCTTTCTTTTCCATGGTTCTTGATGAGGCAATTTTGTTCCTTCTATTTGCTCTCTGCCTCCAAATTTACCTTTAGCTTCACCTCTATGTCTCTGAACATATAATCAGCCAGGAACTCATGTAACTATATAACTTGGTATGTTTATATAAATGTGTTTACATGCTATACACCACTTTGTAACTTTGCTTTTGTCATGTTATAAGGTGTCTTGGAAATCTTTTTGCATCAGCATTTAGTATATTTACCTCATTTAATAGCAATTCTGCCCTTTTTGGCTGAAGGAGCTCGTGAGAATATACAGAGACTAGCAGCCATGTTTCAATCCTGCAGTAAAGCTGACGTCCAAGTGGGTATTGGTGTTCAAGTTGGACAAAAATCATATTGTAATGGGACCTGGGCTTGGCTGTCAGTGAAGCTGTTCTTCAGAACTCTTAGCGATTAGAAAGTGAGCAAACAAGAGGGCACAGAAACCTGTCACACTGACACAGTGGCAGTAGGGTCTTAGGGAGGCCATTCTCAATCTTTCTACCTTCAAGGAATGCTTGAAATAATTTTCAAGGAAAGGTCTCAAGGAATTCTGGCATAAACACTGTTATATTTGAAGCAATGGTTCATTACTATGATAGTAAATTACAGATATAATAATCCAATATTAATACTCAGTGTTCTTTTGAGTAGAGAATCATACTTTCTGTGGATCTGTTTACTATGGCCTATTTATTAGCCTACTCTTTTTGTGTGGTTTCCCCTCCCCACAAAGGATATTCACTCTATTGCACGTAAGTAGTGCACGCGAGGAGACTTCAGTTTTCCCTTGATTAAAAAAAAATCCTACTTGATTTAAAAAAAAAACTTAACTAAATAGGTCTAAAAGTTTTATCACACAATCATACTGTAAGAAATACTAATGAGGTATGGTACATGGTATTTAATATATGCAAGAGTAATTGTTTCTCCTATTTAAAGCTAAAAAGTTTTGTTTTGTTTTGTTTTTTTGGCCAATATATCTTGAATAGAATCAGGTAGCTAAAAATTAAGTAACCTTACTTAAAATTAATCTCTTTCTTTCCTTTTCATAAATTTTAAAAACTTTTAAGGCAAACATAATACATTTCTGTTAAATAACTGGCTTAACCAAAGTGGGGATTCAGTTTTTGAAAGGTCAGCTTGATAGATTTAACTTAAGCAAGGGTTGTAAATTTATTCTAATTAATGTTATTTATAATACAAAAACATTTGACAGTTTTGAAGAGTAAAGCAATTAATCACAAGCCAAAGCAATATGAATAAAAATAGCCTAAGACACTATTTTATTAAGACTGAAAAAGAAATTTCTCACTAAGTGACATGATCAGGCTAAAATAAAAGTCTAGCAATTACAAAGTTATTATGCACATATATAAGTTTCTTGATCTCTTCTGTAGGCCTATATATGCATATAAAATGTTATTTTTGAAGCTAAAAAGAAATAATAAAATCTGTGTTTTTCATTTAAAACCTGTGCTGGAAAATTTATGCTGGGACAGCAGACACCATGTCTACAACCTCTGGTCACCAAGGAGTTCGTCCAGGTTGGAAGAGGACAAAACGAAGAAACTACTGAAACCAGAGGGCAATAGTGTGAAGGAGTTATCTCATTTTGTGAATCAATGTCATCAGCTTCCTCAAAAACCTTTACTAAAATGATTGTGAGAGTGACTAATTTAGGGGCAGTTTCCTTGCTTTTGAATATTGCAGCATGGAAGAACACATTGGGGTTGACGTAGGACCCACAGCTCACTACTAAACAAATACAGATATCTATGCATGATCCAGACACACAGGAGGTTATTCCTAAGCCTGGTGGACTGGATAAAAGCTGCTCTAACACTTGTTTACTCTGAAGAAGGGGGATTATTCCCTTCCTATAAATGCCTAGTGGAACTCCCCCTATGAAGGGGCTGATATACTTTGTATGCAAACCACGGTGGATTAGTTTTATGGTGACCATGATATTTATCTCAGTTGACAAGATACTGTACCAATTCGGACCACTGAGTCACATTTCTTCAGATCAAGGAACGCACTCATCCTCAGAGTAATTTTTTAAAAATTATTAATTAATTAATTAATTTTTGGCTGCGTTAGGTCTTCGTTGCTGCGTGCGGGCTTTCTCTAGCTGCGGTGAGTGGGGGCTACTCTTCCTTGCAGTGCGCGGCCTTCTCATTGCGTTGGCTTCTCTTGTTGCGGAGCACGGGCTCTAGGTGTGCAGGCTCAGTAGTTGCGGCGCACGGGCTTAGTTGCTCCGCGGCATGTGGGATCTTCTCGGACCAGGGCTCCAACCCGTGTCCCCTGCATTGGCAGGCGGATTCTTAACCACTGCACCACCAGGGAAGTCCCAGGGTAGTGGTTTGATAGAGAATTGGAACAGACAATTGAACATTGGTTGCCTAGAGTGAGAGGGAGATAAAGGCTTGGAAGGCTGGTTTGTCGCCATCGTGAGTGTGTGCTCCGACTAAACATGGGGCGGGTTAGGAGGGTCCCCACTAGACAGATTCCTCCACTGTTCTGGAGGATCTGCGGAGGCATGATGGTATGACTGTACAATGTTTCCCACGGGGGGGAGGATGCTGGTGTGATCATACGATTTTCCCCCATATCACCTCAACTTTTTTCTCTTTTCTACACATCAGCTTTCTTTTTTTCTACCCCATGCAGTGATCCCAGTAAGCTAACTTTCATACTTGCCTACTCTCTTCCTCACTCTCAAGTCCAAGCAGCAGCAGAAACACTTCATGATCTCCTTTTACAGCATGATTTTTCCAAAGATTCTATTTCCTTTTAAATCTTGTTAATTGAAGCCAAAGTATCTTTCCCAAGCACTTTCATTGGCTTGTTCAACTGGCTCATGTGATAAAAAGGATCTGCTAAGTAGGCGTGTTTTTGGAGCC
The DNA here is from genome assembly GCF_028021215.1 of Eschrichtius robustus. Lineage (NCBI taxonomy): Eukaryota > Metazoa > Chordata > Mammalia > Artiodactyla > Eschrichtiidae > Eschrichtius > Eschrichtius robustus. The sequence goes on from NC_090824.1 coordinate 73,928,070, forward strand.
ATTCTTATCTTTAAAGCACTCAGCAGAATCTGGCCCACGACTTTCTGGAACATACTCCAGAAATTCACCTTTGAGCTCAAATACCCTGTTAGAAGTCTTCCTCTGCTGACCCCGGAAGTTTCACTATGTAGCAGAGATTTTTACGCTTTCTTTGTCCAGGTTTCCCCACAGCTTTAAAAACAAACTTGAGTGACCTGGTCTTTGTTAATAAAGTTAACCATTTTTGTACCACCATCCAGAACTGTTTTTCATTTAATCTCCTAGACTTTTTGACACCATCACCTCCCTGTGAAGAAAGCAGTGTGTTGTGATGACGTCAGGACTGTCTTATTTTACACAAGGGGCAAAGCCTTTCACAGAACCAACCGTTTATAGGGCACCATCAGTACAAATGCCAATATCCTCCAAGATAACCTTTCGTTTCTAGACACTAAACAAAACATGAAATATATCTTGGCCTTTGCTTGTTTCAGGTAACACTTTGCAGTAGAAATTTTTTCTTGAATTTTACCATTATTTACACGTTAATAAATGTTGCAGCATGACATTCATTAGTAAAATCTGTCGACTTACCAACCTGGATATAGAAGAGGTTGTTTTCAGTTTATTACATAAAAACCTTTTTAACATCATGTGACAAGTCATAAATACATCAACACATCCTGCTACGGAAATTTTTCAGTGTCTTGTATTGCATCTGTCCAAGTATTTTACTCACTATACTTTTACATCCTGGAATTAGGAGATTTTCATCACCTCTGTAATTTTTCCTTCTTAGGCAGCAAGTTTGCAACTCCATCACTTGCTTCCTGAGCTTCTTCACTGACCTTTTTTGTAAACAAAAGTTTTTCTCTGTTTGCTTTGAGATTCCAATAGCCATTAGAAATATTCAGCACTTTTCTGGGTCAAATGGCTGTGATTTATCGTTAAGTGGCTTTTCCATTTTGCTGGAGCCATTGCTGCATTTGTAAGTTGTTTGCCTCAAATGAAGTACAGTGCACTAGGACAACTTGGATTACCAGCATGTGTAAAAATCCATTGAGGGGGGACTTCCCTGGTGATCCAGCAGTTAAGACTCTGCACTCCCAATGCAGGGGGCCCAGGTTTGATTCCTGATCGGGGAACTAAAATCCCCCATACAGCAACTAAGCCCGCACACTTCAACCACTGAGCCCGTGTCCTCTAGAGCCTGTGTGCCACAACCAGAGAAGCCCGAGTGCCGCAACGAAGACCCGGCGCAGCCAAAAAAAAAATCAATTGAAGGGTAGTTTTCATTGTAAAGAGGATTTTTTTATAGACCACTTTTTACGATGGTGCAGTGGAATGACTCAGAAGATTATAATTCTTCATCAGTAATCTTATCAGAATTGTCCATGGGACGCGGCCTAGAATTCTCCTCTTCCGTCTCACACCTTATCTTCAAAAATTGCCCCATTGGACCTGTTTGTGAAATACAAATGCTAGTAAAATATAAAACAGAAGGGCCTAATAACTTAATGAGAGAATTGCAAGAAACAGAAAAATTCGCAGTACAATTCACTTCTAGCCTACGTAATACAAGTTTGTAACATTTACAATAGCAAAGCTCTTGGGGGGCATCTGTGTGGTATGAAAATTTCCTTCTGATTTTTTGTCAACCCTGTAGAGCTCCTTCACTCCTGCCAGGTGGTCAGTGGTGTGTCAGGGAAGGTTGGAGTGGTAAATCCAGAGGGACATGGTGACATCATCAGCTACCCCCTCCCTTCCGTGCAATATACAGTGCTTACCAAGTATCAGTGTCCTTCCCTATCTCGAATCAAAAACTGAGGATGGGCTCAACCAAATGACCACAGTTCTACCCTCACTGCCACAGGGGGCTTCGGAAGTATTCTAATTAAATTGCTAACGGAGCTGCTCTGTCGTTGGCCATCACTGGCAAATTTCAGCATCACCCAATTTGCAAAGTTCAAAACTTGTTTATTATTTTTCAATCTTTTTAAAAACATTTATTTTATTTATTTATTTTTGGCTGTGTTGGGTCTTCGTTGCTGCGTGCGGGCTTTCTCTAGTTGCGGCGAGCGGGGGCTACTCTTCGTTGTGGTACACGGGCTTCTCATTGCGGTGGCTTCTCTTGTTGCGGAGCACGGGCTCTAGGCGCACTGGCTCAGTAGTTGTGGCTTGCGGGCTCTAGAGCGCAGGCTCAGTAGCTGTGGCACACCGTCTTAGTTGCTCCATGACATGTGGGATCTTCCCGGACCAGGACTCGAACCCGTGTCCCCTGCATTGGCAGGCGGATTCTAAACCACTGCGCCACCAGGGAAGTCCTATTTTTCAATCTTAATCTCTCTTGGAAACTTGATTGAGAAACTCAGACTGAGAGGTTTATATTATAAGTATGCCCAATTTTGCCAGCTTAATAAACAATGACACCCTATTTTGAAATGTCTCCAAAGACCCAGCTAATTATGAATTTCAGTTACCTGGGGAGGTCCCTTCCCTACTGTGTCCGGGAAGAACTAGGCATGTTTCTCAGGTCTCATGACCAGTCTGGGCTGCTTACCGGTGTAGCTAAGAGCTCCCATTAAGTGCAAGGATCCAGCAGGCTCTGCTGGGATGTTGCTTCCCTGGAATGGGCCCCAGTTGGGCTGCTATTTCTGCTGCCACTAACACCCCTGCTACCTCTTTGTTTAAATTCTTTGTTCTGCCTTTAAGTTGCAACTGTCTCCGCTACTCCCCTCCTCCCTCTTCACCTCAGACACTTTAATCAATCCTCTCAGAAACTTCCAAGTGACAAAATAAAATTTAAAATATCTGTTCCCCAGAAGGCATAAAGGAACAGACTGATAAATTTGTATAAAAAATTTAAACTTCTGTTTGGCAGAAGACAAGACAGACTGTGAAAATGTAATTGCAGAACATATGATAAAATGGCTAATTGCCTTATTTTGCAAAATAACGCTCATGCAAATGAATGAGAGAAAGTAAAGCAACTCAAAAGAAAATACGCAAGTTATAAGAATGGACAGTTCACAGGAAAAGTATAAATAGTCTATAAAATTATGGAAACATTCTCATCTCCCTCATATTTTAAAAACATGGAGATCAAAACATCAACAAGATACAATCTTTCAACTTTTAGATTGGTAAAAAAGAAAAGCTTCATAATATCCAGAGCTGGCAAAAGTATGGGGAAATAGGTACTTTCAGATGTTTCTGATGGGATTTTATTTTATTTTTTTTTAAGATTTTTTTGATGTGGACCATTTTTAAAGTCTTTATTGAATTTGTTACAATATTGCTTCTGTTTTATGTTTTGGTCTTTTGGCCACAAGGTGTGTGGGATGGTAGCTCCCCAACCGGGGACCGAACTGGCATCCCCTGCATTGGAAGGCAACATCTTAACCACTGGACCGCCAGGGAAGTCCCTGATGGGATTGTATTTTGTTGCAACCTTTGGGAAAGTAATTTAGCCTATCTATCAAATATTTAAGTGTGTGTATATTTTGACTGTATTGATTGAGAAATTTCAGTACTTGGGGTTTACATCGTGAATATGCTTGCTAAAATTTCCCCTAAATTTATGTGCAAGAATGTTTGCAAGACATCGTTTAATAACAATTTAAAAAGCAAATTTGTTTAATAGCAAACAACTTAAAAAGCAAACTAATATCTATTGGTAGGACATTTAAGTTGGAGTATATCAATATAATACAGCTGTTAATAAAGGAGATAGATCTGTAAGAGCTTAAAGGGAAAGGTGCCCAAAGTATATTCTGAAGCAATGAGAACAAGGTAGAGAACAATGTGATAGAAATAAAAATTACCTGTCCGTACAAACATGTCCTAGTAAATGCATTCAGCATTTTTCTTAAAAAATGTGCAACACACACACATACACATTAGCAGCAGATTCCATGGAGAGAAAAACTATGGAGGAAGAAAGATTTTATTTTTCATTGCAAACCTTCCTGTTCTCTTTGAGGTTTTCCTTTTTTTTTTTTGAGGGAACTTTGGACTTAGAGGATTGAATTCAATCCAGTCTTTGGTTCATGGAACTCATTGGTTGGGGTAGGACCCATAACCCCAATCCCCACTTTCATTTGCCTCTTTCCCCTTACAGAAAACCATCCAGTTCAATGTATATGTGTTCAGTTGTATGTGTTCTTTTAAGATGTGTATTGTCTGTTGGGTATGGTGTATTAATTTGTATAAGTGATATACACTCTAGATCTCATTATTTTCTTCCTGTTTTCTCTCGGCATGATGCATGTTGCTCTGGTATGTGTTAATTGTTGCTTCTGACTGCTACACGGTCCTCCTTATTTTCCAGTTTACTTCTTGGATAGACTCTGGATAACCTCCAGATCCTTACCACCACAAACAGTGGAATAAACCTTCTTGGAGATGTCCTCATGTGAATTTGAGTGGGAATTTTTTGGAGAAATATATCCAGAAGTGGGGCTTGCTGGTCACGGAATGCAATGATGTATAACTGAGAACTGTCTGATTGCTCTCCAGGGTGGCTGCACCAGTCCACACGCCCACCAACAGCATAAGAGGTCCCGCTATCCCCACATCCCTGCCAACACTTGGTATTCTCAGCTTTATTATTTTTGCCAGCTTAATAAAGTAATATCTTATTATTTTGAAACTTTGTGTTACTCTGATAGCTAATGAGTTTGAGCTTCTCTTCACATGCTTGCCAGCCTTTTTGATTTCCCCTTCTACAAATTGTCTTTTCATTTCCTTTGCCCATTTATCTTTTGGGGTTCCTGGTTTTTAATCTTTTAAGAGTTCCTTGTATATGTTAGATATTAGTTTTTTTTAAAAAAATAAGTTTTAGGCATCACAAATAACACTCAATTTGTCATCCGTTTGTTAACTTTGATCATGTTGTGCTTCATTGAACAAATTTTCCTAATTTTATGCAATTAACTTAATTAGTTTGGCCTTATGATTTCTTCCTGTGCTGTTCTTTAGAAGTCCTTCCCTGCCTCCTATTTCAGAAAGACATTAATCCACAATATTTACCATTAATTTGTAGTCTTTTGCCTTGAGGTCTTTAATCTTTCTGGAGCCTCTTTGTATACTTTAGAAGGTAGGGATTCAGTTTTATTTTTCTCCCTCTAGCGGACCAGTTTTCCCAGCACCCTCTTCTAAACAGTGTGTCCTTTGTCATTAAATTGTGATGCAACATTTACTGTATATCAAATTCTCTTCTATGGGTGTGAAGTTTTTCTCAGTTCTTTACTCTGTTCCACTGTCCATTCTTTTGTTCTTATGCCAATATCATACGGTATTTAATTTTTTTTTTTTTTTTACCATGAGATATAACACAAAGAAAAATAAAGCATAAATCTACCACTTAATGATTTTAAAATGATTATCCAGGTAATTACCACTCAGGTTAGGAAATGGAACACTGCCAATAACCCAGAAACCCCTGTGTGTTTCTTGTCAATTGTAATGCCTTTCCATTCGTCTTAAAGTAACTACCAATCCCAAAGTAACTACCATGCTGACATTTATGATAATTAATCCCCTACTTAAAAAATACTTTATTCAGCATGTATCTATAAACCCTACACTTAAGTTTTGCCTGTTTATGAATTTATATTAATAGGATAGTACAGTATGCATTCTTTCATGTCTGGCTTATTTCACTCAGCACTGTCTGTGAGAATCATGCATGTTTTTAGCAGTAGTTTATTGTTTTTAGTTTCTATGTAGTTTTCTGTTGTAGATTAAAGAAATGTCTACAATTTTTCACTCCCCCCTGTACCCATGCCTTTTGCAGTGTGATTTTATAAATAAAAAAATAAATTTATTTATTTATTTTGTCTGCATTGGGTCTTCGTTGCTGCGCGCAGGCTTTCTCTAGTTGTGGCGAGCGGAGGTTACTCTTCGTTGCGGTGCGCGGGCTTCTCATTGCGGTGGCTTCTCTTGTTGAGGAGCACGGGCTCTAGGCATGTGGGCTTAAGTAGTTGTGGCACGTGGGCTCAAGTAGTTGTGGCACGTGGGCTCAGTAGTTGTGGCTCGCAGGCTCTAGAGCGCAGGCTCAGTAGTTGTGGCACACGGGCTTAGTTGCTCCGCGGCATGTGGGATCTTCCCGGACCAGGGCTTGGGAAGATCCCACATCTGCCTGCCAATGCAGGCAACCTGTGTCGCCTGCATTGGCAGGCAGATTCTTAACCATTGCGCCACCAGGGAAGTCCTGCAATGTGATTTTAAAGCTCCTTTCATGGAAACATGGAGTCTATTTTCCTTTCCCTTGACTCTAGGCTGGCATTGTGACTTGTTCTGGCCAATAGAATGAGGTGAAAGTGTTACTAAGTCCAAGCTCCTACGGCTCGCTGCACCACAGTCCGATCAATCGAGAGACGAGGTGTTGGGGCAAGGAATAGTGACTTTATTCAGAAATCCAGCAGACTGAGAAGATGGTGGACTAGTGTCCCAAAGGACCATCTTGTCCGCGTTTGGATACTAGTTTCTTTTATAGAAGAAAGAGGGGGAAGTGAGGAGGTAAAGTAAAAAAGGTGGTAGGTTGTTGAGAACATTTCCTGGTTCCAGCCAGACTGTGGAGGGGATGTGTTAATTTCTTCTTTCCTGCAGCCATTCACAGGTGAGCCTGGTTGGATGTTTCCTGTGAGCTTAAACAAAGGTATTTTAGCTTAACACTCAGGCATGGGAGGCAGGGTTCTCGGAGATGGGCCATTATGTATACTTTAAGCTCTCAGCACCACCCCTTTAGTGATTACCTTGTAAAAAAAGCTATAGAATACAAAGACTAAAGTAAAAGAAACAGATCCAATATGAAGTCAGATTTGTTCTTCCCTATTACAAAAACGACCATGTGCCAGTTCTGAGCTTTGGCCTCCAGAGCTGTTGTGTGTTTCTAATCTATGTATTGGGACCTCTGCCTCTGCCACGTGAACAAGCCTGGGCTAGTCAGCTGGAGCATAGTATACGGGGACCAGAGCTGAGACAGCCTGGTTATCTGAGCTGAGGCCACGGAGACGTGACCGAGAATCTATTGACTTACTATGGTCCCTGGAGAGCTTAGAAGACACTTCTTATACAAATGCAGTGAGGAATATGCTAGTGATGGTTGGGTGCTTCTACCAAGGACCCTGAAAGGATTCCACTAAACCTATGTCACCCTTCCCACTCCTTTACTCCTGCTTCCTAGGACTACATATCAAATAAACTATCTGTACCGAGGTCTTTATCTCAGGGTCTGCTTTCAAGGGAACCAAATTCAGATAACTTGTGACCCTAGCAAATAGAGCTTCAGGATGGGATTCTAGAATACTCACTGATATCCAGGACCTCCTTGATGGTGGTGAGTGACATGGTGAGTGAAGTGGATGCCCAAAGTTGACCTTGAGGCAAGGATTTGTGTAAAAATGATTTGTTAGGAAGTGCTCCCATGGGGGGAAAAACACTAGGGGAGATAGAAAGTGGGATCAGCACAAGATGGAGGCCAAACAAGAGTGCCATATCAAGCCACATGCCACAGAAGACAACTTCGGTGGCTCATCCCTGCAGGGAGCTTGACATTAGCACTTGGAGGGCAGCTTCAGATGAAGGGTGGAGGTTATCATAATACTTGCCCGCTGGGAAATCAAGACGCTTCTCTCTCCTTCTCTGCAGGACTCAGATGGAGCACAGTCCCATCGAACATCCAACTGCAACTGTGTCCAAGGATGCCTCTTTGCAGGATGCCAAGAGAATTTGAGACTCTTCTCAGAATCTTCTGACTCGTCTGCCTGTGATTTCCGGCCTGAGTTAAGTGATGCTTGTTGGTGATGCGTGAGTACTTTTCAGAATGCTTGAGGATTTAGGAAGCTTCAAGAACGGTTTTACCCTACAAATAAAGTGTGAACTAGGAGTTCAGAAAAAAAATGTGTGGACTGAATTAAGATCATGATAATGCTCATGTGTTTCTAGTTATAGCAGAATCAGTGTCTTCCTGGTGGGATGAGTGATGCTAGTAAATGTTATTTATCTGGTGATCAAAGGTGCTTAGAGAAGGAACTGAGGATGTTTAACAGAGAACAGAGCAGACCAAAATGGGATGGGTAGGAATGATAGAGCTGTGTTATCGTTTGAAGAGCTGTCATGGGGAAAAGAGAATTGACTTGATCAATGGTGCTCCTTGGATAGCTATAAGACCAGTGGGGAAGAGCTACGGGGAGACATTTTTCAGCTCAATTTAAGAAGGTATTTTCAAATGCCCAGAGCTGTCCATAGATAAAAGATACTGCCCTAAGAAATAGTGAATTCCTTAACACTAGAGTTATTCAGACAGAGGATGGAAGATCATTTTGCAGGGGTGTTGTGGAGGGAATTCAGACATCAAATAGGGATTAAAGTTAGATGATATTCCCAACCCTGAAATATGATGATTCTTGTCCTTGATAAAAATAAAGGTGAACTTGCTGGAAAACCAAGAGAACTCTCAACAGCCAGGGTCAGAACAAAAGCCAGTTGAATAAAAGCTTAGTGATGGCATGAAACTAATCACTGCTTCTAAACCGAGTCATATTAGAAGAAAATGAGCTCCTATACTTGTAATGAGCCTTATTTATGACAGTTTTGCTGAAATCAAATAGTTCATGCTTCAGCTGAATTTAAGTGCAGTGACAATTTACTTAATGAGTCTTCTGGAACAAATTGTTCTTAGAATCAAATTGGCCAAAGTAGAAAGGAAATTATTTACAGTACTGAGATGTTTTCTTTAAAGCTTAACAGGATACAGTATAGTGTACCAAAACTCCCACATCTGTGTGCAGTTGTGTAGGCCAGAGCTATCTCTAGGTATTTTCCATGTCTCTGAGTACAAATGAAGATTAACAGAGATTTAGAAAATTTGAGAAGTCAGAAAAAGATATACTACTGTAATCTACAGGGCCACACATGGAGCCTATTTAGAGAGTCAAGCCCTAGCTCTGAGTTTACTCTGCACATGTGTCCTCAAGAGTCTCTTGGTTAAATATCTCCAGGACAAATGGCTGGGTCATGAGGTAGGTATATATTTAACTTTCTAAGATTGGGAACAATATCACACTCTTGATTATTGTAGTTTTAAAATAAGTTTTGAAATTAAGTAACATTTGCTCTCCAACTTTGTTCTTTTTCAGAGTTGTTTTGGCAATTCTCGGTCATTTGCATTTCCATATGAAGTTTAGAATCAGTCTGTCAATTCCCAGAAAAAGGCCAGCTGGGATTTTGGTTGGGATTGTACTGAATTTACAAATTAATTTGGAGAGAATTAACATCCTAACAATGTTGAGTCTTCTAATCCATGAACAAGGTATCTCTCATTTTATTTAGGTCTTTTAAAATTTCTTTCAACAAAGTTTTGTAGCTATCAATGGACAGGTCTTTCACATATTTTGTGGGGGTCTGAATTGCTGACTGTAATTGTGGGTTTGTCTACTTCTCACAGTTCTATCAGTTTTTGTTTCATGTACTTGGAAGCACTGTTATTAGGTGCATAAACACTTAAGATTGTTATGTGCTTATGTGAATTGAGCCTTTTATCGTCATGAAATGACTTTCTTTATTCCTGGTAATATTCTTTACTTTGAAATCTACTTTGATATTAATATAGTTCAAACTTTCTTTTGATTAGATAGCATGGTGTATCTTTTTTCATCCCTTTGTCTTTTTTTTTTCCTTTTCTTATTTGGTAGGGGGAAAGGGTACTACCATTTATGGACTGTTTGATGTAATGATTAAACAAGTTTTCTTTTAGCAGTCAACTTTGGTTGATTTGGTACAACTGTATAGTTGTATCATTGTTATTCATTTGCTACAAACTAAGTTTTGTTTTTATTTTGGCTGCGTTGGGTCTTCGTTGCTGTGCGCTGGCTTTCTCTAGTAGCGGTGAGCGGGAGCTACTCTTCATTGTGGTGCCAGGGCTTCTCATTGCGGTGGCTTCTCTTTGCTGCGGAGCACGGGCTCTAGGTGCACAGGCTTCAGTAGCTGTGGCACGTGGGCTCAGTTGTTGTGGCTCACGGGCTCTAGAGCACAGGCGCAGTAGCTGTGGCTCATGGGCTTAGTTGCTCCATGGCATGTGGGATCTTCCCGGACCAGGGAACAAACACGTGTCCCCTGCATTGGCAGGCGGATTCTTAACCACTGCATCACCAGGGGAGTCCCCCTTTTTCTTTTAACTTATTTGTGTTTTTATATTTAAAATGCATTTCCTGTAGGTAGCATATAACTGGGTATTGCTTTTTTAAAAAAATCCAATCTAATGGCCTTCAACTATAAATTGGAATGTTTAGACCATTTACATCTGAATTTGGACTGTAGGTACAATAATATTGAAATGAATATTTAAAATATTCAAATGCAGTTTGAATATGAACTGTGGATTCGGGCGATAATGTTGGGTAGATGTTAACATTTTCTTCAGATTCATAGACAATTTGTCACCCATCTCAGCTAAGGAATATTTAACATGGACCGAGTTTTCATGTTGTCTTCCTCCTGCAGATTGCTCAAGATGAAGTGACATATATTTTTGCTTTAACATTCCTATTTCTAGACTTAAGGGATGCACTTCTGTTTTCATTTTTACTTGCAACATTAACCATGCCCATATCAAAACAACTTCCTTGTACATTAAAATTTCTCAAGTTTGTAGATGAGTTTTATGGATTGCACTTAATTTGTCTGCTTTTTGGTGATAGAGAGAGTGGCTCCTCCTGTAACTCCCAAAGAGACATCTTCCAATCAGACTGCAGGCATGGGTAGCCCTAAGAAGTTTTCCCCTGGAGAGCTAATTCAATCTCTGGTGTATAAGTTTATGGCAACTTCAACCACCCAAGTGGCACTTCTCTGAATTGAGTGCATTGTCCTAGCCTTATCTTCAGGCTATGACAAAGAAGTGGAGAAAATGGTGGGAGGAGGGTGGAGTCAAATTGGAAGTGAGGTGGCATGTGGTAGAGAGAAGGCATAAAGAACATTGTGCACAGATCTGTGGAGCTGTGACATAGACATATGTATGGGCAACTTAATATGTCTCTGAGTTCATCTAAACTCAGAGTTCATTGAGCTTCTTGGATGTTTATACTCATATCTTTCATCAAATTTGGAAAAATTTTAACCATTATTTTAAAAAATATTCTCTCTGTCCCTTTCTCCCTTGGCTCCTTCTAAGACTCCCTTGATCCATAAGTTTGTCCACTTGATGATGACCCACAGGCTCTGTTCACTTTTCTTCAAACTTTTTTCTTTCTGTTTCTCAGAGTTGATAATTTCCATTGTTCTATCTTCAAGTTCACTTTCTTCTGCCTGCTCAAATCTGCCTTTGAATCCTTCTAGTGAATTTTTCATTTCAGTTATAGTAATTGTCAGCTCAAGGATTATTTTTTTTTTTTACGTTTTCTGTGTCTTTATTGATACTTTAATTTCATTCACCAATTGTTTTCCTGACTTTCTCCACATTTTTCTTTAGTTCTTTGAGCATCTTTAAGGTAGTTATTTTAAGGTCTTTGTCTAGTCTATCTGCCAGCTGGTCTTTTTCAAGGTCGGTTTCTGTTGATTTTTTTTTTTCCCCTTTGACTGGCCCATACTTTGCTGTTTCTTTGTATGCCTTGTGCTTTTGTTGTTGTTGTTGTAGTTGAACACTTGACATTTGAATGTAATAATGTGGAAACTCTGGAAATCAGATTCTCCCTTTTCCCCAGGGTTTTCTGTTTTTTAAAAAAAATTTTGTAGGCTGTCTCTGTGCTGGGGATCAGCCTGAGGAGTAAACCTAAGGTCTTCTTAGGTCTTTTCTGAGCCTTGAGCTTGCACATTTACTTTGTAAGTTTGCCCGTATATACAGTTTTTGTTGTTATATAAATTTATTTATTTTATTTTACTTATTTTTGGCTGTGTTGGGTCTTCGTTGCTGAGTGCAGGCTTTCTCTAGTTGTGGCAAGCGAGGGCTACTCTTTGTTGTGGTGTGCAGGTTTCTCATTGCGGTGGCTTCTCTTGTTTCAGAGCATGGGCTCTAGGTGTGTGGGCTTCAGTAGTTGTGGCACACAGGCTCAGTAGTTGTGGCTCGCGGACTCTAGAGCGCAGGCTCAGTAGTTGTGCTGCACAGGCTTAGTTGCTCCGCGGCATGTGGTATCTTCCTGGACCAGGGATTGAACCTGTGTCCCCTGCATTGGCAGGCGGATTCTTAACCACTGCGCCACCAGGGAAGCCCTATACAGTTGTTTTTGAATGTCCTAGTCTTTAATGTCTGGCTCCCAAAAGGGGAAAAAGAAAGCAAAATATGAAGTGTGTGGGGGAGAGTGTCAGCCTTTTATTTATTTTAATTACTATTATTTTTAATGATATATTCTTTTTTTTTTTTTTTTGGCTGCACTGTGCTGCTTGCAGGATCTCAGTTCCCTGACCAGGTATTGAACCCAGGCTACAGCAGTGAAAGCCCAGAATCCTAACCACTAGGCCACCGGGGAACTGCCTAGTGTCAGCCTTTTAAATTCCCCCAGAAGTCTCTTCAACCAGCAGAGGAGAGGCTTGCAATAAAGGGGGGAGGTGCAATAACAATGACTGCCTCTTTGTCTGCACTTCTGTGATCAGAAGCAGCAATCAGCAGTCAGAGCACTGATCCCTGATATTTGGAGGATAAGGTCCTTTTAGCTCAAACTGGCTCCTGGAAGCTGTATGCAGGCTCCTCCAGGGACAAACGCACAGCTGTCAACCTACCAGGTGGCTAAGAGTGGGGGATGGGTAATTGCTACTGTGCTAGGAACTGAAATTGACTGAAATTAACTGCAATTTACTATCCAAGCCTTCCCCTGGCAGATTCTGCTGGTGCAGTTGTTGTCTAGGTGGGGATATAGATTCCTGGCCATCTTCCCAGATTCCTCTCTGTGTATACAGTTTTATAGGCTGCAGATACCTCCAGGAACCTTCTGTGAATCCAAGAACAAATTCGGAAAATAGAGATTCAAAAAAGATGTGAAGGGACTTCCCTGGTGGTGCAGTGGTTAAGAATCTGCCTGCCAATGCAGGGGACACGGGTTCGATCCCTGGTCCGGGAAGATCCCACATGCCGCGGAGCAACTAAGCCCGGGCACCACAACTACCAAGCCTACACTCCAAAGTCTGAGAGCCACAACTACTGAGCCCGTGTGCCATAACTACTGAAGCCCACGCACCTAGAGCCCGTGCTCCGCAACAAGAGAAGCCACCACAATGAGAAGCCCGCAACGAAGAATAGCCCCCACTCTCCGCAACTAGAGAAAGCCCGCGCAGCAACAAAGACCCAATGCAGCCAAAAATAAATAAATAAATTTATAAAAAAAAATAAAGCAAGATGAAGAAATATAATACTTTCAACCATTTTAAAAAAAAAAAAGAAAATATGTGAAGACAATATTGTCAACCTTCAGGGTTTCTGGCATCTCATTCTCTGTTCCTGCTCTGTATCACCTCTCTAGGGTTACCTCCTCCTTAGCTTTTAAGTACTTGGTGCCATCTTGCTCATTATCTCCTTCCCTAATAACCTTAGAAAGGGTCTGATGTTAGTCATTTACGTAAATGCTTATTCTTCTTTGCTTCTTTTCAAACTTGAAGATCTCTCCAACTTTAAGCAACAGCTATCCTGATTTCTCACTCTTTGCGCCTATCAAAATGAAAGCAATCTGATCCCAACTATATGTGCTTATTATAAATAATAATTGACTTATTATTCTTTAGGGTGAATGATTTTCAGCCATCGTGTTTTTCAGTGAGACTTTTGCATTTTTAGCCTTTCGTTTATAAACGTGAAATGGAAGGTTTTGTCCCCAGTTTAATTTGGATTGCACCAAAAGCAGACCCTCAGACCAAAATTTGGGTGCAAGTAGTTTCCTTGGGAGACGAACCAGGGGAGAATCGTGAGGGAATGGGGAATGAAACAGGGAAGGGAGAAGAGCCAATAAAGTGTGTGTTTAAGAGCAAACTCTTGAACTGTGGGCTAGTGCCCACTGCTGGGCACCCTCTGAAACGTTGTATAGAACACACTCTGGCATTGTCCCACCAAGTGACAAGCAGCTGGAGTAGTGATTCCCCAACTCCCACCCCTTATTGGGGTGGGCTGCTCTGCAGGCACTAACTAGTTCTACGTGCAGAGCACAAAACTGTGACCAGAGAAAGCCCTTAGGGAGGGAGACACACGTGTTTGAGTTTGAAGCATTCAGTGTGTATGGGAATTGTCCACTGAAGATGCTTGTGACTTCAATGTGGGCCAAGGGGATATGGGCGGGATACCCATAGGGTCTGCTACTGTCCCTGACTTTCAGGCATCAAGCGTCTAAATTCATTGTATGAGAGATAATAGCTACTGCCCTGGCACATATCTGTGGAATGCTGAGTTGTATGAATGCAGGTAGACTAAATCTAGTCTCTTAGGATGGGGATCTGGGGAAGAATGAGGACCCTAAGAGCTGGTCTTTCCCCTCAGACACCTCCGGCTCTGTCGTGGTCCTTTTCTGTTGTGCAAAACCTGGGGTTCAATTCCTGCTTATGGACTAGCTGTGTGTTCTCAGAGCATTTTCCTTCAATGTCTCTAAGTCTTGGCTTCCTTAACCATAGAATTAATTAGAGATGTAAACAGCAGGCTCACAGAGATGTTTAGGAGATAATCTATAAGAAAGCATTTACTAGTGTGCTCAAAATGCATTTCCCCCTTCCTTACAGCCCTCTCCCTTCCTACCTTTAGTTCCTTCCCTTTTCCAAGACTCAAAAGCACATATTTTATTTTCTGGCAAAGCTGACATTATTTTAGCTGGTTTTATGATAGTTTCATACCACAAGCCCTCTTTTCTGATGTCCTTTATTATTTCTGGCAGTGAAGGTTTTGAACTAGAGTGTGTATTTGGAGCATAGACTCGTCATTAATAGAGGTGTTCCAACACAGTGGCCCAGAACCACATGGGGCCTGCACATCAAGAGGCAAGCCTGAGCTCTGAGCTCATGCCCCTCAGAGGTGGGAGTAGAAGCCAGCTACCACGATGATTGCGCCAGTCATGTAGCTGGCGTCTGGAGAGCACAGGAAGGACACCAGTCCTACACAGTCCTCAGGCCACCCCACTCTGCATGGAAAGAGGAGCTGGGGCTGAGGGTGGTGACACTTCCCCATGAGCCCCGGACTCCTGTGGGATGCTGTGAAGTCAAGACCCCGAGGGGATGTGTGAAGGGCTGCAAGTGGAGATATATGGGCTCTGCAGGGACTTTTGCTCATCCCAGAGCTAGGCGGGTCATCAGATCTCAGAAAGAGGAACGGGTAATAGCCTGCAGAGGGATGGTGTATGATCTTTTATCCATCATAAAGGTTCTGGGATCATGTTAATCCAAATCTACAAAGGACACTGCCTCACTCACAACCTGCCTCTGTATTTCATGGAGTCCCTTCATATGCTCCCAGAAGGCGGAGTCCTCAAATAGCTAAAGGAAAAGTCAGAAGGTTAGCGCTGCTGGTACAGATGGAGTCACGTGGGCTCCACATCATGCAGGCCTGTGTCTTTGTGGAAGGGCTGCTAGGGGACACTCTGGGCTGGTTCCCTCACAGAGGACTGAAGTCCTGATTCTGTTGTTGATCCCAAAGGCTGTGGATCAGAGCATCAGAATGAGAGTCCACAGGTCCAGGTCTAGGAGTCCAGGTCCCTGTTGTGCATGGCCTGGCATGGAAGGCACCCGAGTGCTCAGTGGGGCAGGAGCGCTCCTTGGTCCTCACCACTTGGCTGAAGACTCCTGGCACCAGGCAGATCACCCAGATGTTTGGTGCCAGTTCTTGGTGAGTCCCAGCAGGGTTGTTTTACTGACTTGGTAGGCTCCTAGTTTCTGTGAACAGACAAGAAAGTAGATGACACGTATGGGAACTGGGAAGGAGAGTTTCAATTGAATTTCTAGGCCTGTGCCTAGAAGTATATCCCTTCAGCAGCAATTGCAGAGATCATTGATAATGTCATTGAAAAAGGATAAAATGCTGCCATGTGTATCCTTTCTGGAGAAGGAAGATCTGAGATACCCACTGATCAAATTTTATGTAGGTGTGCCCCACCCAGCAATGGCCTGCTCTGGGATCTTCCTGGACCTCTCCACTTTTCTTGGCAAATGGGGTTGTGTCCTTTCTCCAAATCTAAAGCCATAGAACTTCATACTTACAGCTTCTGGGCGTACACCCCAACTGAGGAGACCAGAACTGCAGAGCTTCCCCTGGGAAGAGAAAGAAGGGGTAAATCCAGATAGAGCCACAGATGAATGAAGCAAATACAGACAGCTGGGGCATGAACAGAAGTGGACACTGAGGACCATGAAGGTGAGCAGGAGGCGTTTAGGTCAGGATTAGAGCCCCCTCCTGCCTTCCTCCAGCCTGTCTCCTCCGTCCAAGAGCATCCTGGGGGCCAGGACCAACTTTTAGTTTTCATGCCACACTTGAATGCTCAATAGCCACTAAGGAGTACTAGTATGGACACTTTTTAAAATATGATCAAAATTTGCCTTTATTCTAGACTATTAATCTCTTTTCTGGCTTGAGGGTGTTCTATACCAGGCATACTTAGGAGTAATATTAAAAGCACTTACCAATAGAGCTTTTGGAATCTCAATCCCAGAAGTTCCACGTTCCCCAGGTTATGGTTTTAAAACAATGGCTCTCCCTCACCATGGCCACCAGCTGTTCCCGGTCCTCACCCTTCCCCACGTGGCACACGGTGCCCATCACATTCAGGTCCACCCCCTTCAATGCTGCCACCACCAGGCCCACATTCTGCTGCTTCTGGCTGCTGACCACCACGTGGGCCCCATCCTGGACCAGATGCCGGGTGATGGTGAAGCCGATCCTGGGAGCAGAAATGGAGAGGATGTGACATGTCAGCTTTGGGCTGAGACCATCTCTTCAGGTTGTGCTTCTTTCTCTGAGACCTTATCCCCTGTCCCCTGCCATTTGGATTCTCTCCACAGCCCAGAGCTGATAATCCCTCCCTCTACCTATGGGTGGTCAGAGGACCAGGAGTGATGGGGTGAGTCAGGGCATGAAGCAAATATCCCAGAGTCACTCGTCACCCAATGGACCCCCAGGGAGGAGCTCAAAACCACTGTGGACCCTGTGATCACAGTAACCTGATTGACCAATGTCTTCCTGCTGTTGGCTCCGCTGCTGGTCTCCTCCAGGACAGTGAGACTGCAAGGGGTAGGAGGCCTAGGCCGCCGTCTTAAACATGCTGGCCTCTGTCTGGGTTACCCTCTTGATGAACTTGGCCTGGGGAGGTCTCTGATAGAGGTCATGACAGATCCAGTAGGTAGCTTCCCGCTTTCCTCTCTGCTAGCCGATTTCAACGACCTCTTTCTGCACCTGCCCATGTTTCCTCACACCTCACATGTTCCTCTGCCAGAACACTCTTGAAGAATACCCTCTTCTTCAAGTCTCTGCCCCGACCCCCAGCCCCTGGCTCTTAGATTGGAACACAGTTGGCATTATCTGTGTTTTCTAAGTAACTAAGAAGTGTTTGCATTCTTAATTTGCCTATTCATATTGTTTGTGCTAAAAAAAAAAAAAGTTCATAAAACATTCTCTATCTCATAGTTTCCAAACTATGTTTGGTCTATGAAGACTTTTTAAAAAATATTTATTTATTTATGTATTTATCTATATCTGGGGCTGCGCCGTGTCTTAGTTGCGGCATGTGGGCTTCTTAGTTGCGGCAGGCCACAAAGACTTTTTAAGAGCTAGGAAAGCAGAAGTGAGGTGGGGGCTGTGACTGTGTTACTTCTGTTCCTGAGCTTAATTAAGCTGGGCCGCAGAGTTAGTTGCTTGTTATTTGTGGGGGTGATTGGGCCTCCCTTCTCTCTGCTGTGTCCTGTCTGGGGGTCTGCTTGGCTGCAGCGTCATCTCCCACGGAACCCAAGCTATAAGGGTCAGGCAAGGCCAGGGGCTGGAATGTTGGGTGAACCAGTCTACCTCCCCCTGACAGGCACGGTCCTAAGCTCAGGAGATGCCACAGAGAACAAGAGAGACCCAGGTCCTGCCCTCAAGAAGATCACCTTCTAGTGAACAAAGAAATACACACCATGCTGCAGATGGATAAGTGTTGGGAAGTAAAGCCAGGCAAATCTAGGGCAGAAGGCCCTGGCATGCTGCTTTACAAGGGGGTCAGAGAAGGCTTTTGAGGAGGTGACTTCTGAGTGGAGAACCGAGTGATGTGGGTGGGAGAGCAAGCCTTGTGAGCGCTGGGACTTGAACCTGGTTGGTGTAGAGTCCAGCGTTCTCTTGTCTACGCCACTGTTACATGTGCAAAGGTAATCACAGTGCCAGAGCAAGCAATGGTCCCCACACTGTTGTCCATGAACCCCGGGAAGGATTCTGAAAGACTAGTTGGGCCCTCATACATTCTTGAGTTAACATCTACATTTAAATCACTATAAAGGAAGTAATTTCTGGCATATTTTAAATATTCATATTTTGAAATAAAACTGTTATCTCACTCTCTCTCACTCTTATCCAATGAGACCTAAATACCTTAATAATGTGATATCCATCATTATTGGTTTTAAAGAATACATGAATATGCAGTCCCTGGCTTCATGGGGACAGCTAGGCATGGATTGAGGCCTGGGTGTCTCCTTCTGGAGCTGACAGCAGTGGTGGCAGCTCCTGATCCCTCAGCTGCTTCAAGTGGCCCAGGTAGCAACTCCCTTGGCCAGACAGTTCTCTGTGGCTTCTGGGGATCAAGCCCTTCCTGATGTTGCATCTTCTTTCTTTAAATATTTTTTAGGGGAAGGGAGAGGGATAAATTAGGAGATTGGGATTATATATAAGATAGATAACCAACAAGGACCTACTGTATAGCACAGGGAAATATACTCAGTATCTTTTAATAACCTATAATGGAAGAGAATGTAAAAAAAGAATATATAACATATATATATATATATATATATATATATATATATATATATATATATATCTGAACCACTTAACTGTATACCTGAAAGTAACACAACATTGTAAATCAACTATATTTCAATAAAAATATTTTAAAAATATTTTTATTGTGATAAAATATACATAACATAACATTTACCACTGTAACCATTTTTAAGTGTACACTCCTTTGGCATTAAGTACATTCACGTCACTGT
This sequence comes from Eschrichtius robustus, assembly GCF_028021215.1. NCBI lineage: Eukaryota > Metazoa > Chordata > Mammalia > Artiodactyla > Eschrichtiidae > Eschrichtius > Eschrichtius robustus. Next base: position 73,947,183 of record NC_090824.1, read on the forward strand.
GTAAGCATCACCACCATACAACTTTTTCATCTTCCCCCACTGAAACTCTGTGCCCATTAGATAGCAACTCCCCACTCTGCCTTCTTCTTTCCACATCTTCTTTCTCTTAAAAAAGCACTTTGTAAAGTGTCAGAATCTTGTCCTATGATAAAGCATTTACCACAAGTTAAATAGAAGTGATGTCCCAGAATCGATGGGCAACAACTTTGCTGGCATTCAGTCAACACACAGAAGTGCCAGGTGTCCTGTCTCCCAGCTCCATCTCTCCCTCCCCGTCATCAACACCCTCCGTAAGGTGCTGCTGAAACCGCAGAATGCATTTTGGGACTTAGTAGAGCATAGGTTCTTCTGTTTCAGCACAGAAAGAATTCAGCAAGAGGCAGAGTGACAGGTAAGGAAAGAGTTTATTAGTATAGGACGCTTGTGAGAGATACAAGCAGGCAGGCAAGGGAGCGCGCACCGAGAACTTAATGGGTTACATTTTCATAATCAAAGGAAAAGTGGGGAGGGGAACAAGGCCACCTTCTTCCTCATTCTTGAGTAGACTTCAAGCTTCTATCATCATCTCCTCCTCCACGTCGGGTGGGGGAGTTTTCTTGTCCCTACATGGTCAAACTGGGGCTGTCATTGTGCTATTCAGAAGGGTGGTAATATATGCTAAAATATGGTAAATCATTTCAGGTTTCAGAATAATGTCACCTTTTCCCCTATATTTTTGTTTTTAGTGCATGCAGAGGAGCATGTCCTGGGAATCATTAACTTACTGACATCACTGGGCAGGATGTGGATCTCATTCCACCATTGTTTTATTGTTTTGGGCATGTCTCATGCTTCTGTTGCATGGTTTTGTTGTTAAGCAAGCCTGCTTTCCTTTTTTTTTTTTCTTTTTTCTTTTTTAATATTTATTTATTTGGCTGCGCCAAGTCTTCGTTGCAGCGTGCGGGATCTAGTTCCCTGACCAAGGATGGAATCCGGGCCCCCTGCATTGGGAGCGTGGAGTCTTAACCGCTGGACCACCAGGGAAGTCCCTACAAGCCTGCTTTCTTGAGTGATCGTTAACTTACAGGGGTCTCCCATACTTTTCTCTCTACTTACAATCCCCTAGTGGGATTAACTATTTAATCATCGACTTTGTCCCTTTACTCTGTCCCTATCACTCCCACAAAGGGTTCACAGTTAAAAGGGGAGAGTGATTCTACTGTCTTTCTAGGGTGGCAGTTGAAATCTCTGCTTAAGGGGCCTCCCTGTTACTGCCTTGCCTACCTGTTGTCTGCTGAAGGCAGCCTGATGTGGTGGAAAGAAAACTGCCTAGTGAGTCAGGAGGCCTGATTTATTCACTTGTCCCGCCACTAATTAGATGTCTCCTTTGAGCAAAATCACCTACTTCTCAGGGCTGTACTTTGCTAAATTATTAAGTAGAGAGTAGGGCAAAGTGTTTGATGAGCTTTAAAATTCGGTGGCCTGCTTTTCCCTGAGTGGGCCTCTTTCCTTTCAATCTCGGAGAGATACCCCTTTGTTTTCTTAAATATGGTCTTTCTCCATATTTAGCCTCATCATTCACTCACTCCCCACAAACCATGTCAACCTTGAAGTATTAAAAATATAACACTCACCTCTCCAGAAACTCTATAAAACATTTTTTCTTGGTTTTTCTAGTTGAGGTTAAACCTCTACTTTTTTTTTTTTTTTTTCCTAACTCAGTGGCTAGAAGTATGAAGAATATTTTCAAAGGCCAGCAAGTTTTGTTTCATCAAAGGTGACGGTCCAAATTCATCTTTGCGGAGCAGGGGCCTTGCTTTTTTGACACTGAAAATATTTCAAGGGCCCTTTGGTTATGCCAAGTCAAACCAAAATACTACTCTAGGGTGGAGAGACAGGAAAGAAACAAACTGCTATGCAAACAGTGCAACCGTTTGTTTTCATTGTGGGTAGATTTGGCATCTCTGTAAATCATTATACGTGGTGGAAAGCTAGCCTTAAACTTAGATTTTCTTTGTTTCACTGGAAATGTGTTCCCAGGTACAGAAATAGCCCATCTCTGGCCCGTCTCTGGCCCCTGCAACTTTGCTGCAGGTTGGGGTGGGGTGGCAAAGGAGAGCACTGGTTAATGGGTAATCTCCTGTGGATGGTCATAACCTAGACAATCTAGGAGCAGATGCAACTAGTTACCTGTTATACATTTTCTTTTCTGCAGCATGACTTGGTCCTGTTATTATATAAGGCTAAAGCAAAGTTTCGTGAAATGCTATGCCTGAGAAATATAGGAATGTATCTGTGTCCAGACTTGAAAGAAAGTGGTTTGAGGGGAAAATGATCTGCGTGGAGAAGCTAGTGATGAGATGGAAAGACTGTCCTGTGGTGGAAATGAGCAGCAGTCCGACCCAGGCAAGGGGGCAGGGGAGGCAGAGACAATTTGGATGGATTTGTGGGATCTTTAAGCATTCCTTGGGGATAGTCAGAAACATCAGGGAATCTTGGTAAAAGATGGAGTTTTCTATGAGTAAGCAGGATGGGGATTCAGGGAGACTATCCTAAGGGAAGTGTGATCCTTGGGTTACATTAAAAAATAATCGCTTGATTACCCAACAGTGGGCTATACACTGGTAGGTTATAGACACCCAAGTTTGGCAGGAGAGGTAGTTTTGGGTTGAGGCACAGCAGATGTCAAGTCAATATAACTGCTGAAGGGAAAAATGAGAAAGATTTCCTTACCTCCCCCCTACTCTGACCTCCAAAATGTGATGGGTGCACTAAGGAAAATGCTATGTACTCAGAAAACAAAGGTTTAAACTCTCTCCTGGTTTTGCTACCAACCAATGTATAATCTTGACTACGTTCTATGATCTCCTACTCATCAATTTCTTCATCTGCAAAATGAAGTGAAAGGTCATAACTAATATCCTTGTCTAGTCCCATCCCCACAGTCTTTGATGCTGACTGTAAGTGGAAAAAAAAAACCAAGGCAGCCTTTGCCTCTTGGGTGGAACAAGCATGGCCCCCAGGGGGACTCCAGGGCAGAGATTTCAAATTCTAACATTTTATAGAGTTCATGTAAATAATAACATGGGTGGAAATTTAGAGTTTTATGTGGATTGACGTGATTTCTAAAATGTTGACAAGTAATTCAAATTTTAAAACAATACTTTGGGTCTACAAAACCCATCTGGCTGACACACTGCCAGTTTGGGGGTCTGTGTGCAAGGAGGGAAAAGGGAGGGAGAGAAAAGAGGTGCTGGTGTATTAGGGCAGTGAAAGCGTGCAGTCCTAACCCCTGGACCGCCAGGGAACTCCCAAGAATTCTTATCTAATATAATGTGTCTCCTCATGACTCCTCTAGAGTAAGCCTCCACGAAATTATCAGGTTCATACACCCAAATGCCCCTATTCCTGTTCTCGGAGTTCTCCTGAGAACTCCTCAAAGGGCTTTGAGTAAAGAGACCTTTGAAGCCATGCATTCAATCGTCATTGCAGTTCCATCACTCATATAATTAAATACTTATTTTCAGCACATTCTTCCCTCTGGCTGACGGAGGTGAGGTCTCTTTAAACAAGCTACAGAGTCCTTCTGGATCTCACAGAGTGACTTGTGTTGTTATTTGGCTAACCTGGGCTTGTCATTTTCTTTCTTCAAGGCTTCTAAAGCAATTAATAAAAGCCGGCAAACTCTCAGTCCTTATGATCATCACTGCCCTCATATTGTTCAAGTGCCTTAGCAACCTTGTAACCCAGCACTTGACCTTTACCCTGCACTGCATCCCCATCTTAGGAATCTTGTGACGCTAAGGCACACCAGGGGTCATGCCCATTCCATGCTGTCCGGCAGTGGAGCCCTCACTTCCATTTGACCAGAGAGTGATTCAGATCCAGGATCCTACTCTAGGGTCTGCTTTCTACCATTTCTGTTACCAATGCTTCTAGCCTCCCCCTCCCCAATCCCCCCCAAAAAGTAAAAGCAAAGCCCAACACAAGGCTTGCATATAGGCAATTTTTGGAGAATACTCTCAGGAGAAGGAGGGAGGAAGTGGGGAAAGTAAAACAGAGAGGAAGGGAAAGCCAAGGCAAAAGTGTGTTTTCCAGGTGGTCACCACTGTGGGAGGCTGGGGCTGAAGCCACTGGGATCCTCTGAGAAGCCACATAGAATGGACCTTGGATTCTCCACTCAAAAGGATGGGAGGGGGTGCTTCCCTGGTGGCACAGTGGTTAAGAATACGCCTGCCAATTCAGGGCACACAGGTTCTATGCCTGGTCTGGGAAGATCCCACATGCCCTGGAGCAACTAAGCCCGTGCACCACAATTACTGAGCCTGTGCTCTAGAGCCCGGGAGCCACAACTACTGAAGCCCGTGCGCTTAGAGCCCGTGCTCCGCAGCAAGAGAAGCCACCGCAATAAGAAGCCTGTGCACCACGACGAAGAGTAGCCCCCGCTCGCGGCAACTAGAAAAAGCCCGCGCGCGGCAACGAAGACCCAACGCATCCAAAAATAAATAAACAAATGAATTTAAAAAAAAAAAATTAAAAAAAAAAGAGTTTGGTAGGGGGATCAGTTGTTCACCAGCTCTTTCCTGCATTGGTCAAGGGTTGTCCCAGGGCTTGTTAATTCCCTTGCAGTTTCAGACCGCCCATGAGTCCCATGGCCCAGCATTAGAGACACACTGGGAAGAGAGCAAGAGAAACACAGAGCGCTGAGGAGGGTGGTGTCAGTTTACACCCTCATGAAGCTTATAGCTGCAGCAATGGAAAGAATAAAAAGGGAGCCCAGAGAATGTATCCAATTCACTGTCCTTTGTTGTTATCTTCTTTAGACTGATTCTGTGCACTAAAAAAATCAAATGCATACTATTTAAAAATATCTAGCTGTATTAAAAAACAACAAAGACCCAACGCAGCCAAAAATAGTAAGTAAATAAAATAAATAAATTTATTTTTTTAAAAAAGTAATCGATTCTTAAATATTTTTCTCCTGTTTCTTAAAACTGATTTCAAGTACTTGAGAAATACCTCAGCGACTTTAGACATTGGCCAAGACCCTTAAGTCATCACAACCAAACTCCCAAACTGCACAAACTCTCTCCTTTGGATGATGACCTGTTTAAAAAAAATATGCTGACGTCAAAGGGAAGTAAGACTATGTTGCTCTTTCTCCCATATTCTATGACCACAAGGATTCTAGAAAAGCAGCCTGACTTTATTAGACCTAGAGGCTCTGGTTTCCCCAGGAGCTGGTAACAAAGCAGGAAGTACAGGAGAGTTCACACTCTAAGGGTGTGAGTGACAGGAAATGGGAAGGAGCTGACAGGAAACGGGAAGGAGCTGACAGGTAAAGTTGCTGTCCTTTCTGTCCCAGCCAGACTGTTGTGAGGCACTGTGACTCTGCTCAGCCTCTCCCAGGCATCGGGCATGACCGAGCAGCTGGAGTGCGTCTGCTGAGGCTGTGGACAGCTCTGTAACATGCCCCTTTGAATTTGCTTGCCCTCCTTCCCCCACTCACTGCCCTTTGTCCTTCACTTTTGCAGCCTGGACCCTCAGTAAAGTGTTAACTTACAAGCTTTGCCTTGAGTTCTGATTTCTAAGGACTCCACAGAGACACAGCTCTCTAACTGGTGTTGGAGTGGGGTTGGACCGTTAACATAATGACGAAGTACAGTTGCAGCCTTCAAGTTCTGTCCTGTGAGTTTCAGCTCCCCAGAAGAGGCGGGTACCAGATGGTCAGTGCATCTGCACCCCAAAAGCCTGGCCAGCTCCAGTGGAAGCTCAGCCCAGCCAGGGTCAGCCTAGCTCAGGCCTCGGAGTTTTGCCTTCCTTCGATGGAGACAAGGGCCAACAAGGGTCTCCTCTGTTGGGTATATTCATGGGAGAAGACCCAGGCCAGCATCACAGGTATAGCCTTCTAGCCAAATTCAAAGGGAAGTAGGGGGCCAAGATAACTAACCACGTTTTGTCTCTGACGTGGGGAAAGCACAACCAGGCCAGTGTGCAAGGCAGGGGAGGGGAAGGAGTGAGTTGCTTTCTTCTAAACCAGAATGCCAACTCTAGTTGACCACAGCACCCTTGTGTCATGTGGATTCTTCTCTCTGCATCACTGCAGTTAGCCAGGGGGTTATTAGCATTTGTTAGCTCATGGATTTGGACGTGGCAGTACCAAAAGGAATTTTAAGGGTATGGGGCCAGGACCCCAGGCATAAATGGTCTTTTCTTGCTTTTGGCTCAGTCTGACCCTGACTGGCTTCTCCTCAGATCTGATTTGGAAACAGCTTCAGGTAAAATAATTTAAACAAGTTTAGCCTTTCCCATCAGTTCAATTCAATTCAACAAATATTTATCCAGTGACTGCTCTTTGATGACCAAGTTATCACACTCAGTATCCTAGGCCTAGAACATGCACCGTGCATTTGTAAACAGTTACAGTTGATATGGCAGAAGAACTGAGGGAGGAGTGTGGTGGAGAGGAGACAGATCTGCAAGCCTTCCCTTAGGGCATGAAAGGCCTGGAGGCCTTTCAACAACAGTGAATCTGGAAGGGCTGGGGAGCTTGCCGTGTGGTGATTTTGTTGTGTATTCTCAACAGGAGAAATACAGAGAATCCAGGGCATTTTGGCTTCCTCTACCTGGCTTTCCTGCAGACAGCTTAAACTCAAGTGTGTCTGACTGAATTCACCTTCCTCCTTTATTTATTTTTTTAAAATTTTATTTAAGTATAGTTGATTTACAATGTAGTGTTAATTTCTTCTGTACAGCAAAGTGACTCAGTTATACATATATATATTCTTTTTCATATTCTTTTCCATTATGGTTTGTCACAGGATATTAAATACACTTCCCTGTGCTAGGCTGTAGGACCTTGTTGTTTATCCATTCTATATATAATAGTTTGCATCTGCTAATCCCAAACTCCCATTCCTTCCCTCCCCTACCGCCTCTCCTTCTCGGCAACCACAAGTCTGTTCTCTATATCTGTGAGTCTGTTTTTGTTTTGTAGATATGTTGATTTGCATCGTATTTTAGATTCCACATGTAAGTGATATCATATGGTATTTGTCTTTCACTTTCTGACTTATCTCACTTAGTATGATAATCTCTAGGTCCATCCATGTTGCTGCAAGTGGCATTATTTCATTCTTTTTGATGGTTGAGTAATACTCCACTGTGTGTGTGTATGTGTGTGTGTATACACATATGTATATATCATCTTCTTTACATACACATCTATATATGTGTGTATATATATATATATATATATATATATATATATATATATACACATCTTCTTTATCCATTCATCTGTCGATGGACATTTAAGTTGTTTCCATGTCTTGGCTATCATAAATAGTGCTGCTATGAACATAGGGGTGCATGTATCTTTTCGAATTATAGTTTTGTCTGGTATATACCCAGGAGTGAGATTGCTGGATCATATGGTAGCTCTATTTGTAGTTTTTTGAGGAACCTCCATACTGTTTTCCATAGTGGCTGCACCAATTTACATTCCCACCCAGTGTCAGAGGGTCCCTTTCCTCACCTTCCTCCTCTAACTCTCCTTTTCCTCCTGTACTTATGATACCATCATCTCCCCAGTTAGACATCTGAGAGTGTAACAAAATGAGCCCCCTGCTACTGTGTATGCTATGTCTTATATGGTGAATGGTCATTTTTTTGCACAATGCATATTTTTTTGCCCTGTTCTGAGGGGCCGTAGGTTCAGACCATACCCTTCTGGTGTCACTGGAAGCACATGGCCTTGGGTGTTCATGTCAATTATCAGGGAGGCTCTAGACCCTACAAAGGGATGCCCCAGGGAGGACTTAGGGGAGGAGGAAACTCCTTTCTCTTTCTGGACCTTGCTGTCTTGGACTTGGGCTTTGAAGAGTCTTGTTATGCTTGAGGGCACTGCCAGGTTGAGGAAAGATAGCCTGTGTTGCATGGGAGTTATGTGTGTTCCAGATCCATATCTGAGACTTCCAGGCAGTTTGACATTTGAGAAGGAAAGAGAAGCTGGGTGAATTATTAAGCCACCACGTCTGTCTGGGCTTAATTTGCTCTAGGGATTCTGCCCAGAGTGTCCCTGAGGTTCTGTAGTAATATACGAGGAGTCATGGGCTTTGATGGCATCTTGTGTGCCTTCTACCCTCGATATAGGTGTTTGGCTTAATTTGCTTGTACCAGATTATCTTTGTCAATTCAATATCATCCACACTGCTTTCTCCATTCTCTGCATTGCAGGGAAGTCTGGAGCTCCATTTCCCAGTATCACCTTCCTGTATTGGGTTACAGCCTGCCAATTAAAGTTGCTCACAGGACATGTGGAAGGCAGAAAAGTCAGTGTCTCTGTTGGCAGTTGTGAACGAACGCTTGGACATATGATAGACGTATGATTTGCTGCAGCTTCCGGCCCCCTCCTGAGAATCACCTGCTTTGGTGTTACAGACAGCTGGGATTATTGCCAGCAGTTTCCCTAGGATCCACCTCTTCTTGATTTCATGAACCAGCCAGTTTCCATACTGTTTCTCCAACCCTTCAAATCATTGTGTAAGCTTCTAATTAACTCCTTGAAATACAGAAGTGCTTCTCCTTTAGCAAGAGAGCCCTGACTGATAGAACATTGCTGTAGCACTTACCTGCCTCGTGATGGGGGTCCCAGTGGTGGTCGGGGGTAGCTTTCACTCCTATTAATTATTAACGTGTAAGTATATTAGTATTAGTATATGTAATTGGTATATTAGTATTAGATTTATTAGTATAATAGACCAGGAAGATTCTGGATAATTCCTTCAGCACTGTGACCAGAGGTCCTTGCTGTATGTGTTGTACTACAGCACTCACTCCTGATGGAGCAGGACAAATACGGTCAGTTCTTATTGCTTCTTATCTCGAGGCCTTTCGTTTGCTGGAACTCTGTGAGATTGAGCCACTTCACTTGAGACGGGCTGGTTGGCCGATCAATGAATGAATGACATTCCTGTTTGGGGAGAATGAGTGGCAGGTGATAGGTTTATACAATAAAAGTGCATAGTGAGTTAAGTAGTATGGAGTAATCATCACAAACCCTTAACTGGCTATCTGGGTTCCTATCCCTACTCTGATCCTTCTGGTTCCAAATTCCCACCAGCTGTCTTGGTGTCTGACCCATGATAGGACAGAGCAGTGTTTATGATAACTAAAAAGTCTGTAGAGAAAGAATATTTATTTAAAAGTGGCCTCCAATGTGCCCACCTGGAAACAAATGTCTCTGGGGAGTCAAGATGGGTAGCATCTTGGGGGTTAGTCACTTCTCTAGAACAAGGGTTTTCCACAGGGGGTCACGTTCATGCTTCCTAAAGAGCCCCTTCATCTTCTAAGGACCAGGTAAGTGCAGTGCAACAGTGTATGATCCTGTTAGTCCTTAATGTTTTCTAGGTGACACAAAAGCCCACCTGCATTTAAATCGCTATATGTTTCTTGGAGCATTTATAATTTTCCCTACTGTCAATCTGGCACATCTGCCACCAAAAAACCTTGACGCTGGAAGAAATCTTGGAGTTCATCTTTTTAACCTCTAAATTTTAAAGATCCTGAGCTCAGGGGGGGTGAAGTGCTTTGCCCACAGTTCCTATAATTTAGGAGCAGAGGGGGGACCTCGATCCAGCTTCCCAGCTCTCAGTTCAAGTATTTTCCCCCCCAGGCTAGCCCATAGCTGTGCCAAAGGAAAAATTTCCTGAACAAAGTTAAACAGGCAAAGAAGACTTTGTTCAAGGTTATTGCAACAGGGGCTAGGGTCCTGAGCTCAGGCTGAGCTCACCTCTAGGGAAACAAAGGGCAGGAGAGTTTTTAAGAGCTGAGGTGGGGATGTTCCAGGCTATCTGTGTTTGTTAACTGGCCCTACCCAAAGGAAAAATAAACTTTATTGCATCTTCATGACAGGAAGTAGTTTTACAATTTGGAGCAAGTTGCCCAGCCCACCTAAATTAGACTCCTACCCTCCCACAGAAACTGGGAGATAGGGGTGCTATCTCCTTTGATGTTTATATTTCAAAGGGATGGCTCCCTGGTCCTTGAGAAAGACATTCCTGGGTTGTAAAACTGGCAAGATGCTTTTCAAAAAGATTTACAACTCAAAGGGGCAGAAAGAATTCACAGTGACAGGTTTTGAAAAGGAAGCACTCTAAGAAAAGGGAGGTAAGGGCTTGGAGTCAGGAAAAAGCCTGCCTAAAGTCCAGTCAAGCTGAGGGGAATGCTGAGGCTCTCTTGGTCAGATACCACAATATCTACTACTTACACTCACTCCAAGGCTGTCCCTCTTCTATGCCTTTCAACTCAGCTATAAATTGGCATATTTTGCCAACTTCCCAATGGCTCATCTTCAGCCATCATGGAAGAACAACAGTGGCATGGCATGGACCATCCATGTCCCTACCAATGTCACCTCCCATGTGAGTTTCCCTCCCTCTTTCCCTCCCCCTCTCACTTTCTTCACTCTTCTTTCCTTTTCAAAAATTACAGCCACAGAAATTACATCAATAGTAGACAGAAGAAACGTGTCCTCCTATTATCTAATAAAGAAAACGCATATACCTGAGGCAGGAGATAGATGGGCCGCAGGGTAAGCAGCAGGAGTTCGTTCCCTGTGGACAGAAACTCCAAAATATCAATAGCAGGACAATTGAGAGAGGAGGCTGGGCCCTGCCCAGATAAGAGATAAAAGACCACATATTCCACATTCTCGAAGTTAAGGAGACCTTCCCGACTACACATGCGTAAAAAGGCTCCTTGGAGGTCAAAAAGGGAGGGGGCACCACCCCATAGTAAGTGATGTCAACTTACCCATAGGTCTCTTCACTAGAATACCTCTTGGCTAAGAGATGTGCATGCACACAGAGGAGGACCCTGTGATATATGAAATATGGACTTAGAACCAGGCAAAGCGGGACTTCCCTGGTGGCGCAGTGGTTAAGAATCTGCCTGCCATTGCAGGGGACACAGGTTCGAGCCCTGGTCCCCTGGTGCAGGAAGATCCCGCATGCCGCGGAGCAACTAAGCCCGTGCGCCACAACTACTGAGCCTGTGCTCTAGAGCCTGCAAGCCACAACTACTGAGCCCACATGCCACAACTACTGAAGCCCGTGTGCCTAGAACTCGTGCTCCGCAACAAGAGAAGCCACTGCAATGAGAAGCCCGCACACTGAAAGGAAGAGTAGCCCCCCCTTACCGCAACTAAAGAAAGCCTGTGAGCAGCAACAAAGGCCCATCACAGCCAAAAATAAATACATAAATAAACAAATACATTTTTAAAGAAACTAGAAAAAATAAAAATCCATATGAGATAAAAGAACCAAGCAAAGCAAGATGATTGGTCAAAGGAAACCTGGAAGAAATGCCCCATAAAACTGATTCAAACTACCACGAGGGCGTGACTCTCTCTCTGAGCCCCCCTGTGTGTCTATCCACATGTACTGTATGTACTCTTTTTCTTCCTAATAAACACTTTACCTACTTCACTACTTTCCATCTCTGTATGGAAATTCATTTCTACACAGCTGACAGGCCAGGGCCTTGTCACCGGCCACTGGTCCCTGGTGGTCTAGTGACTAGGATTCAGCGCTCTCACTGCCGCTGCCCGAACTCAGTCTCTGGCTGGGGAACCTAAATCCTGCTTCAAGCCGCTGCAGCTCAAGGCCATCTGAGATCATACTTACCAAGAAACATCAGTTTAAGTACTAAAGCCTTAAAACGAATGGAGAATAGATCATAATCCTGTTTGCTCTTACTGAAAAGGCTGATGACTTTCTAAGTTTTCAGGAAATAATTGCTGTCACCCCAGATTCAAGGGGCAGGAATAAATGTAAGCCCATCGCCAGCATCAGTAACTCTACATGTATAATTGAGCACATACCACTGAACCCACAACTGCAAACTACACACTCAAGTCTAAGGGCAGGTGAGCAAAGACTTTCAAGGAAATATTTACTGTCTGTATTGTGAATTATCAGAAGACAAAATTTTATGTTAGGATGTTCATTAGGTGGAGAGATCAGTATGTGGGGGGAACCATGCTTTCAGGTACACTGAAGTTAGAGTCATTGCAACAAGTGCGGTGCTGTATCATGATCATTAAAATCTTTGTAATAAAAAAATTCTCAGTACTTAAAAAAAATACTAGTCACAATCATCACTGTTTCCA